>NW_027493794.1:0-415192 GCF_021521415.1 Bidens hawaiensis
CAATGGCCAACCGCCAACACATCTCGTGCACGTCGTATTGTCCGCATGTCCCTCTTGTTCTCAATCTCTTAACTTTTTCAGTTCCATTCTATGTATTACTGGTCAAGGAGCGGATATTGTTCTCGGGGTCGAATGGTTAAGCACGCTCGGTCATTCGTGGCTGATTTTGCGGTTCCAAATTATCCTTCACCATCAATGGTTCAGAATGTGTCTTAATAGGGGAACAAATTAATAGTATGGTGACCACAAGTACACTCCATTGTTTAATCCATAAGCAATCAGTGGAATCTTTACATGCCTTAGCCATTCAACCCGTACACACGCCACATGACACAACCACTTGCCTAGCCATGTAAACCCATATATAAGCCAATTATTGCAAACCTACAGCTCTCTATTTGGTAAACCAACCTCCCTTCCGCCAGCCAGGGAGCATGACCATCATATTCCCCCCCCACCCCCCCCCCCCCCCCCCCCCCCCCTTGGCGGGCCTAAACCCGTGAATGTTAAACCCTATCGCTGCCCTCACTTTCAAAAGCAAATTATGACCGACTTAATTATCGAGATGCTTCACCACGGGGTTATCCAACCTAGTCATAGTCCATACTCCTCTCCAGTCCTATTAGTTCATAAAAAAGACGGTTTATGGCGGTTTTGCGTTGACTATCGCGCTCTTAACGCAATCACTATACGCGATCGTTTTCCGATTCCTATTGTCGATGAACTTCTTGATGAACTACATGGCTCAACAGTGTTTTCAAAAATCGATTTAGGGGTGGCTATCATCAAATACGAGTTACGACGGAAGATGTAGAAAAAACAGCTTTTCAGACCATCGATTGTCATTACGAATTTCTGGTAATGCCATTTGGCCTCACCAATGCACCTTCTACGTTTCAAGCTGCCATGAATGATCTTTTCCGGCCGATCCTACGAAAATTCGTCTTGGTCTTCTTTGACGATATACTCGTTTATAGTGCAACATGGAATCTTCATTACTAACATCTAGAGTACGTTTTTCGGTTGCTACGTACTAATCGCTATCATGCTAAAGCCACCAAATGCATTTTTTGGCGCCATCGAATTACAATTTTTGGGATTATTTCGGCTGACGGTGTTAAAGCAGAACCGAAAAAAATTACATGCGATCCATCAGTGGCCGATTCCTACATCTATAACCACCCTTCGGGCGCTTATTGGCTTAACCGGCTATTACCGAAGGTTTGTCCGCAACTCTGCTCGTATTGCTTTTCCTTTAACCGACATTCTGAAGTTAAAGAAATTTCAATGGTCATCATAAGCGCAAGATTCTTTCACAGCCCTTAAACAATCAATGGTATCTCTCGCTGCTTTGGCTTTACAGATTTCTCTCAACCGTTTGATGTTACCACTGATGCATAAGGCATGGCCATTGGGGCTGTACTTTCTCAACACGACCGACCTATTTCCTTCTTTAGCAAAAAGTTGGGCCCTCGTATGCAAGCACAATCAACCTACAATCGTGAGTTATATGCTATTACTGAAGCCGTTAAAAAATGGCGACAATATGTGTTGGGTCGAAAATTTTGGGTTTTAACGGACCACCATAGTTTACGCCATCTTCTCACTCAAACCATACACACTCCAGATCAACAAAAATGGATCGCAAAACAACTCGGTTTCGAGTTCGAATTCCTTTTTAAACGGGTAAGGAAAATAAGGTTGCCGATGCGTTAAGTCGAGTCCACGAGGATATTCTTCTTGCCCTCTCTGTTCCCGTGGCCTCATGGCTCAATGAGCTCCGACTTCATTATACCAGCGACTCGGAAGCCACTGCCTTGATGGATAAGATCATCTCCAACCCGACTTCATTACCGAACCATTCTCTTCGTGATGGGGTCGTTTACGTACAAGGCAAATTACTTATACCTACTTTGCCTATTTTCCGAACCAAGCTTTTAGAAGAATTTCATTCATCCATATTAGGCAGTCACTCAGGCATCAATGCCACCTATAAACATATGCTGCCACTCTTTGCATGGTCCAACCTCAAAGCGGACATTACCAACTTCATTCATCGTTGTCACACATGCCAATCAACAAAAGGTCCGAATCACTAACCTTATGGACTGCTACAACCCTTGCCATTCCATCTAATATTTGGGAGGATATCTCGATGGACTTTATTACCCAAATTCCGGTGTCGCAAGGTAAAATGGCTATTTGGGTTATCGTCAATCGTTTAAGTAAATTTGCCTGGTTTCTTCCTCTTCCACCGGCTTTTAATGTAGCCTCGCTCGCTTCCTTGTTTCTCAAGGAAATTTATATGTTACATGGGCTACCAACGAAGATTGTCTCGGATCATGATCCCATTTTCTTGAGTCGTTTTTGGAAACAATTATTTAAACAACTCGGTACCAAAATTTTGCATTCTAGTGCGTATCACCCCCAAACGGACGGTCAAACCGAAGTGGTGAATCGTTGTTGAGAAGCCTATTTGCGCTCCTTTGTTCATCAAGATCCTAAAACATGGTCTCGTTTTCTATGCTTGGCGGAGTTTTGGTACAACACTAGTCACCATTCTTCAATCAACATGACTCCCTTTTATGCAGTTTATGGACGAGAGGCTACTGCTATTCACGATTATAACGAGCATGCGGCTATGACTGAATCCATTGATTCTTCCTTGATTGAACATAAAAATATTATCGCTAAACTTAAGTGTTCATTGGAGCATACTCGTGACTACGGTACATCATGCTAATAAACATCAATTACCCAAAGATTTTCAACCCAGAGATTGGGTATATTTACGACTGCAAAAATTCAGACAACTTTCAGTTGATCGGAGACTCCATAATAAGCTTTCGAAGAGGTTTTTTGGTCCTTACCAAGTTATGGAGAAAATCGGGTCTGTGGCCTATCGTCTAGCTTTGCCGGCTTCATCTAAGATCCATCCGGTCTTTCATGTTTCACTTTTCAAGGAAAGTTACATTACTACAGGGTCGAATGAACGGCCTCCTGAAGCACATTCTTCGGATGCCACCGATTCATATATGCCCGAATATGTTCTTAACAAGCGCAAGTCTCCTGAAGGCCACATGGAAATATTGATTAAATGGCATGCCAAAGATATTAAGCAACATGGGAAGATTTGGATGAGTTCCAGCTTTAGTATCCAACCTTTAACCTCGCGGACGAGGTCGTTTCTGGGGAGGGGAGTAATGATACGGGCTAGCATGTAATATTGAAAGCTCAATCTAGCAATGAGCCCATTCGGAAGTCCACAAGATCCAAAATAATTCCTAAACGTCTCCTTAGAAGAAGAAATGGCTTGTCTTGCAAGACAAGTTAATATTTATATTTGTCCTTATTTACTTACCTAATTGTTTTTAATTACTTTCCTATTTTATTTCTTTGTTTTTCCTTTAAATTGTAAAGAAAAATAATCAGAAAAATCATTCCAAAAAGTTTTTGTTTCTTCTCTCTTTCTCTTAGAGCTTAACCCACTATACCGCTGCATTCTTGAGTTTTTTATTTAAGGGTTTGGAAAGGAAAAGAGAATGAAATTTTTTCTTTTTTCATTCTTAAGTTTTTTCATTAAAAGGAAAGAAAGAGAAATGGAAAGAAAAGGTAGGGTTTTTTCCCTTCAAAACTTTTCAGCCAAATATGGCTTGATTCGGAATGAAAGTTTATAGTAATGTACAATATTACTAATTTACCCTATCTTTTCCTTCCCATCTAACTCAATAATGAGGACATGATTGTAAAGTTACAATTTTTTTGCCTATCTTTTCCTTCCTATCTAACTCAAGAATTAACACTTTCTTTTCTATTCTTTTATTTTAACTCGAGAATGTCTTTTAAATATATAATTTCTTTTCCTTTCTTCCTCTATCCAATCTTATCATTTCTTTTCCTTGTATTTTAAACCCGAGAATACAGTGTACGGGTCCCTATCATGTCACGTGTATAACAATATGTCAAGTAACACACCTTTATGATCCTTATCATGCGAAAGTGAGCAATTTAGGTTATAGGAAGTCATATTACATCATAACATATTGTTTTGGTGTTAACAAGATTCATATGATGAGATTGTGCACTTAAGGACGAATTGATATAACTCATCAAAAAGTAAACTCACAATAATTATATTGAATGACTCTGAATATTATATAGAGGAAATATAACTCAAAACCCCTATTACACATAAGTCGTGTTTCTTTAGATGAACATTAAGTCGGTTGCATCTCGTGTTCCTCTTTGATGAACCCTAACTCGGTTGTATCTCACACATTCTATAATGTCAAACCATTACTCGGTTTATATAAACTAACCTAACTTGCTAGCCAATATATTACCTATTTTAATTATGTAACAATCAGGAAACATGTTGTAATTAAGAAACATAACCAACTATGACCTACATGTCTATATTAGACCCTCAAGTTCGCTGGCTTATTGACTTGTAATCTGAAATTTCGTCCAACAATCACCCCCTAATTTTTGACTTGAAATAGGTGGTCTTTGACATGTCTAATTCGAACCATGATCTTGACCATCTCGGCTAGGGGTGTTCTTCGGGTTAGTTTTTCGGGTTTCGGGTTTTTTAGGTCGGGTTCTTCGGGTTTCAAAGTTTTAAATCTAGACCCGAAACCCAACCCCAATCTCTCACGGTTTCTTTAGGTTTGGGTAATTCAGGTTCAGATTTTTTCGGGTTGGGTTAATCGGGTTTCGAGTATCCTAGGAAAAAGAACTACATTACACATTACAAAATTTAAATGTAACATATTCTTCTTTGCTTGGAATGTAAATAAACCAACAACAAAACAAAAATAAGCCGCTAAAACATCCAAAAAAGAGTAAATTTAACAAAGTTCAACCATATTAACAAGAGCAACATAATCGTCTTCAGTATGTCGAGATTAGGGTGTTGGATTCTAATTACTTTTAGTCGTAAATTGAAACATTAATAAATAATAAGTAATCGATTCATAATAGGTGGAATGACAACAGTCGATTTGGACTAAATTTGATAATGTTAGTGACTAAATCTTAGCATATAATACCTAAAAATATATATGGTTTTAAAACTAGAAATTCATTCGGTTTTTTCGGGTTGATCCGAAACATAGAATTCGGAACCAAGAACCAACCCGAATTACTTCAGTTCGGGTTCGGATTAGCCTTTTCTAGGGTCGGGTTAGTTTGGGTTCGTGTACGAGTTTTCTCGGGTTGGGTTTCGGGTAAAAGTGACAGCCCTAATCTTGGCCTTCACAACCATCTTGGTCCTCATCATATCGGTCTTGATTTCCCGGAACTCCTCTGGATTCATAGTTGTATTCTTTCGGCTCTCCCAAACTCGACCACTTCCGTGACTCTGTTCCTGACCATTACCTTGGCCATATGAACCTGCATATCCACTCCTTTTGTTGCGATTTTGGTCTTATAATCAAGTGAGTATTAGTCTTCCTCGATCTTCTTTTGTTCCCAAACAAAACACGAGCACAATTTTCAAATCAAAACCTTGGTCAAAACATAGTTTGTTCAACCCGTATAAAATGAACTCGAAATTGAACCTACCTTATCCAAATCGAATTTTCGATCGCAACTTGATCGATAAAACCTGTTCTTACCACGACTTTGATTGGATGCAAAAATGACTCGAAAAAACTTCACCAAAACCTTGTTGCGAAAACCTACCTGATTACGAACCTCATCTCGTGAAATCTGCTCGATCTCAACTTGTCACTCTTTCTCTACGAACTTCTGATGATCACAATTCGATCACAACTTGTATGAAATCACCCGAAAAACTTTCGAACTTCTTCTCAACCACGGCTTTATCAAGCTACAATAATCTTCTATCCCACTTGACTATAACATCAAAATAAAACTTCTTGAGCTGCCTGCTTCCTAATCTAACAGAATAGCTATTTTATAAAAAATTTATCTCCACAAACTCGAACTAAACACCTGAGAATATTTTGGCACAACTCACCAACTTTATTAATTAAGAAAATAGCTCAAAACTTAATTAGTTCTCCATTAACCTTAATATGAATTCTTTGGGGTTATATAGAGACTCAATTACAATTAGAGACAAACTCAAACTCATACTTATCCATTATATAAAATTCATTACTATCTAAAAATAAAATTGCTAATTATCTCTACCTGCAATAATTAATTAATTAAATATTAATTAATGATATCGATCCATTAGCTCGCACCTGCCCCACCTTCCCGCCCATAACTCGGGTTCGAGAATTAACTCCAACAATCGACCCCTTAATTTCCGAACCAGAATAGGTGGACCTTTAAGTTAAAACATGTCTCGTTTCTTCTGTCTGATTTGACCCACGATCTTGACCTTCTCGACTTTTTAACATCTCGGATTTTTCGTATTTGTTAAAACTGATTCGAGAATGTAATTCGGATCTTTCGAACTATTTAAAACTTGTATTTATTAGTTTTTAACTTGGTTTAACTTATTTTATGATTTCATAACTTTTAATCATGCCAAATTGTCCTTAACAACCTTTAAAATCGCCTAAAACGGCTAAAAATCTCATTTTCGGTAACTATAGGGACTAATTTTGCCAATTCTTTCCTATTTTCGATTAAATTAACAAACTTAAAACCCAAGAAATATTATAGCTGGTACAATTTCGTGTTCTTGCTATCCAAGTGTAAGTTCCGCGATGGATCTTCAAATGTGATATCAATATACTTAACAGTTAGGCGGAAACTAACCACTAAGTTGATTATGTGAAACACAACCTAGAACACACAAAACACAATAAAGAAGCTTCAAAACACACGTATATTATATGTCGAGTGCTTAAGCCCTTAACAACTTACACGGGTAGAAAATAATAACAATGAAAGAACAATCTTAAACCGTTAACATATATTCTATATATATTCTACCAACTAAGCCTAAACCAACTAAAACCCACCGAGATCAACAGATCTCGGTTTACATGTAAAAGCCCAATACAGCCCAAAACCAAAAACTACAAGCATAAACCAAAAATACAACCTAACATTCTCCCACTTGGTTTATGCTTGCTCACAAATGTTTCAACCGTAGACATTTGACGTGCCTCTATATCGTCATCTAGACCTTTCGGTGTATATACTGTGGCTTCTAAATAGACACTTGGAAGTTGAGTGTCTTATTTAGTGCCTTTATTCCGATAATATTAATCCTGGCTAGTAATCCAGCACAGGTCATGCTACTCCCCAAAATAAATAGATGAACATGACCTCTGTTATCACGAACAGCAGCAAGTATTAGGCTTGATTGACTCAGAAAAGTCAAACACGATGTATCTTTGGTAGAACCAACAAGTCCTTGGTCAAGGTATGACCGAGAATGCTTCGAAACATCTGCAAAACGAAGATCTTTCTGATTGATCAAAAGAATCTGGTCAGTCCATGCCGAGAACCTCAGAGCACTATTCATCATCATCATCACACCACCAATCACCATTGATGACCAAACCTGTAACTACAATCAATAACTAAACCGATAATCAGTAACTTCAATAGAAAACAAACAAACCTTCCGAATGATGAATCAAGTAAATCCAATGATCACCGAAAACCCTTCAATCATATAAGATTTCTTTACCTTTCAAAGAAATCTACTTGAGAGTACAAAGGAGACGAGAATGGATGTATGACGGCGAGTAGATGAAGGATTTGATGGTTATAATGAGAGAAGATTTTGGAAGATAATAGAAGTTGTGAGTTTCAAGAATGATCAATAAGTGGTAATGAGTGCCTTTTAAGCTACCTGGTCACATCAAACTTGGCCGAAAACATTTACTAACTGAGAATATATGGCCGAGAACTATTTACCGAAAGCCGAGAACTCACAAGACTGAGTTCGCTGGGCCAATATGATCTGGCAGAGAACTAGAAAGTCCATTGGACCAAATTAACCATCCCGAGAACCAAAACACCAGTTAAACCTAAAAACAGACCCACTCATTCATAAAAATAACCCCGATCAAAAATCGATTTCTTGAAGACACTTGTTTTAATATGAGTAAATATGAGGTAAAAGCAAAAATTAAAATAAAATAAATAACCTTCAGAAGATTAGCATATATTTGGGATCAAATTTCAGAAATTTGAAAACAACCGGCCTTTCTAAGAAAAGATCCGAACATGAGATTATATTGATTAGGATACTTTCCCAATGATTCATTTTCAGCATTATTACGACATAGTGAAAAGGTTGATGGCAGGTAATTAGAACTTAGCATGACTTTCATCGCGCCAGTGATATGCTTAGGTTCAATTAGGCATAAGACTTATATGAACATCACTTATGGACCTCTGATGCCTCCTATATCTTCTCAAAGCTTATTTGGTTTCCCCAGATCACCCCAATTTGACTCCAACCCCCTAATGCTTGATCAAAAGAATTTCTTTATGTACAAAAATTTTAAGCTTTAAGGTTGAACGTTGGACTTACATGCCTTACATTCAGGGTGTTTAGGACTTATTTGTATGTCCCACCATTGTAGTTCCCTGATGCCCCTTTTAGCTTTTAAAATAAAATTTACTTTGTAATAGTTTTCATATATATAAATACAAGTTTTTTTTTTTTTTTTCGATCAAGACAATAACGGGCTTGTGTATGACTGAGTAATTGACTTTTTGCTTATCATTTGGATAGATGTATCTAAGGACATGCAAACATCTTTAAAATGAGTCTCCACAATAAGTTTAGCAGATTTAGTATATATCACTTTAAACTTTACTTATCATGGAAAGCTACCATACACATAAACGACTAATCAAAAGCCTTTTTAGCCTAATAACTTCACATGTTGGGCACACGTAATCAATTTATCTATCATTTCTCAAAGGTTAGATCAATTTTCATTTGAAAGTATTTTTAAGCTTCTAGTAAAATTTGCTTAATAGTAATATCACTTCCCAGATTATAACCCTGAAAGAAAATTTTAAATTTAATCACCCCAGTCTCCATTTGTTTTCAGGTAAATGGCTATCCCATGTGTCTACAAGTAGACGATAGGACCAAACATATAGGAGTATATGTCCCTCAATCCTAGGTGACCGACATTATTTTCAGTGAATGAATCAAAATAGAATTTTTTAAGTTCAGTTCCCCCGGTCACTTTTAGTTCTATGGTTAATGGCTATCCCGTGATTCAAGAGCAGATTACGGGACCAAACATATGAGATATGTCTGTTGAACTTGAGTAACCGACGTAATTTTAAGCGACAAAACAAAGCATTTTTTTAATTAAGCACGCACACACACTCTTTTTGTATTTTTGTCACGCACACACACTCTTTTTGTATTTTTGTGTTTTTCTCCCCCTAAATTTGTACAAACTTAGCCTAAAAAATATTTATGTACAAATATAACCTCAAAATTACTCAATCTTCAAAACGTAACATCTTAAGAAACCCCACAAGCACATTGAATCTGGTTGTTTCGACCGGTTTTGTAAATAGGTCCGCCACGTTATTATCAGTGTGGACCTGTTCAAGATAAATTAGCTTCCGGTCGTAACAATCACGAATAAAATGAATTTTGATATCTATGTGCTTGGTTTTAGAGTGTTGGACTGGGTTTTTAACAATGGCAATCGCAGCGTCATTATGACAAAAAATAGAAGTATCAAAAAAGTCCAAACTGTAGTCCAGCAATTGATGTTGCATCCATATGACCTGAGAACAGCAGGCAGAAGCAGCAACATATTCAACTTCAGCAGTACTTGTGGACACTGTTTGTTGTTTCTTGCATTGCCACGAAATAAGCCGATCCCCCAAAAATTGACACTCCGCAGACGTCGATTTCCTGTCAATGTCATCACCTCCATAATTGCTGTCAGAAAAAGCATAAATATCAAATTCTGAATTTTTGGGATACCAAAGACCAAGATTTGGTTGCCCCTTCAGATATCTAAAAATTCGTTTAACAGCAATTAGATGAGAGAGTTCAGGATTAGCCTGGAAAGGAGCACACTGCGAACATAATGTCAGGGTGACTGGCAGTAAGATACATTAGGGACCCGATCATCGATCGATAGTATGTTTGATCTACGGGTTTCCCATCAGGATCTGAAGAAAGAAGAGGTCTTTTGGCCATAGGAGTCGCCGCACTTTTGGAGTCCTGAAACTCAAACTTTGCCAACATATCCTTGAAGTATTTCCCTTGATGTAGCAGAACGCCTATCGAGCTTTGACGAACCTGCAAACCCAGAAACATTGTCATCTCCCCAAGTGAGCTCATCTCAAACCTTTTCTTCATCACCTCCTCAAACTCATAACAGAGAGTAGTGCTCGTAGAACCGAAGATGATGTCATCCACATAAATCTGAACCAGGATCAGATCCTTTCTAATGATCTTTATGAACAGTGTCTGATCAATGGTTCCACGTTTATACCCATGCTCTAGAAGATGTGATGTCAGCGTCGCATACCAGGCTCGAGGAGCCTGATGAAGACCATATAGAGTCTTGTCCAGCTTGTAGACATGTGACGGACGTATTGGATCCACAAAACCCGGTGGCTGATCCACATAAATTTCTTCCTTGACCTCCCCGTATAAAAATGATGTATTGACATCCATCTGATAGACTGTGAAGCCCATGTACGACGCATATGCCAAGAAGATTCGAATGGCCTCAAGACGAGCCACCGGAGCATACACTTCAGTATAATCCAGACCCTCAATTTGCTTAAACCCACGAACCACAAGCCTTGCTTTATTTCTAACAATAACCCCAGTGTCATCCTGTTTGTTTCGATAGACCATCTGGTGTCGAGTGACTTCTTTCCTTCAGGTAGCTCGACCAACTTCCACACCTTCAGTTGTTCAAATTGATTGAGTTCCTCGTGCATGGCTTCAACCCAGCTTGGTTCTTGCAGAGCCATGTCAATCGATTTAGGCTCAATTTGAGAAATGAAGCAAGAATACAGACAATTGTTGATCGTTCCAGTCTGACTTCTGGTTGAGACACCAGCTTCAAGGGGACCAATGCTACTTTCAATTGGGTGATCTCGTTGAACTCTTGATGGAACAGAAGATCAGGAACAGAGCAGTTTGCTGGAAAATTAGCTGGGTCTTCGAGAACCTCAGTGAGAGGGTTTCTCCATCCCGATGCAGCGGTGTTGTGTGAGTATGAGGTACTGGCGATGTACTCGTTTGGAATGACACCGGGGAATAGAGTGCTACCAAAAATTTGTCGAATGGCACTCTCCCCCCTCAGCCGGTAAGATTTCTTCAGTAGAAGGTTCCTGTGGCGACACAGTATCAATCATGTTTTCTTCCAAGTTTTCTGATTACGGCTGAGTGGTTTCTGAGGATTCAGACGGTTCCACACTCAACATAGAAAACTCTTGAACATCTGGAGAAGAATCCTCTTCATCATCGACTATAGTAGTATTTCCTTCTCTTGAGTCACTTAAATCAGTCACCGGAAACAAATTGAATGGCTTGAAGAGCTTGTCATAGTCAAATAACCAGTCAGGCCCCACGCGGGCATCTGTTTCATTTTCTTCTAACCAATGCACGTCATACGACTTGACAATTTGTTTTGATGCCTTGTTATAAACTCTATAGGCGGTCCGACCGGTATACCCAACAAAGTAGCAATCATCAGCTTTGGCTTCGAACTTGGGAGCTGATTCAATATTCAACAAAGTACACGGATACCCAAAAGCTCGAGAGTGTGCGACGGTGGGCTTGTGATCATAAACTATTTCATAGGGAGTTTTCATTTGAGATTTGTTGATTAACACCCAATTTTGCACGTTGTAGGCGGTGTTGATTGCTTCAGCCCAAAGAAGAGTGGTAACTTTGAATCACATAACATTGTTCTAACTGCTTCGATCAAAGTGCGATTTCGTATTTCAGCGACACCATTTGCTGAGGAGTACGAGCGGAACTGTATTGACGAAGAATGTGACACCTGCCCAATCCGACCCGACCCAGGTACCCGTTTTCGAATCCGATTCTTCTTTTTATGATTTAAAGTTGATTATTAATCTTTGTAAAATTTAACATTTAAATAAATTATATATATATATTTTTATATTACTTACTAATAATAATAATTCTCTTCCCGCCATCCCGCCTTCCTCCTTCTCTCTCTTGTCGCCGTCCCGCCTCCTTTTCTCCTTTGTCGCCGTCCCGCCCCTTTTTCTTAACCCTTGAGCCTTGAAACCCTTTTTCTCTTAACCCTTTGCTTGTCCTTTGGTTCTTCCCGCCTAAGGATGTCTGCGCAGCTCCACGCGCCAGACTCTTTACAAGGAAGCCTGCGTGAAGACCAGTTTTTCCTGCGATACGCGAGGCAAACTGTTCTCGCAGCGCGCCAAGAATCGTAGTTCTTCTCGCAGCGCGCTAAGAACGGTAGTTCTTCCCGCGACGCGCTAAGAATTGTAGTTCTTCCCGCGGCGCGCTAAGAATTGTAGTTCTTCCCGCGGCGCGCTAAGAATTGTAATTCTTCCCGCGGCGCGCTGAGGATTGTAGTTCTTCCCGCGGCGCGCTAGGAATTATTCTGTCTGCCTTCGCCCTCGCGCGTTCAGCTTTCTCGCGCGTGCAGCCCTCTCGCGCTACACTTGTATCTTTTCTTCTGTTTTATCCAGCCTATTTGCTTTTGTGATATCTTATCTTCTGTGCTGTTGACCTAACCTGCCTTATGTCTGAAAAGCCACTTTCGGCGCAGCATGCGCACCAACCCTATTGGTTGGCAGAAAAAGTGACTGACATTATCTTTTGAGATCTGCTTTTCCAGTACCTTTACCTGACACCTCCTTTGCTTTATTCTGTTCCTGTCAGCCTTTTTCCCTTGTCCCCTGCAGCTACCATATCTTTTTGATATCTTTTACTTTTCTGATCTTTTGCTTTTTGATATCTTTTGCTTGATTCTGTAGAAGATCTTTTCCCCTTTTCTAGGGATTGTGTTCCCTAGGGTTTCCCTATATATATAATACTATTTTCTTGTTATTTAACACTACACACACACAAACACTTAAACTCTCCTGCTCTTTTCTCCTTGCCCTCTGCCGTTGTTCCTCAGCCGCCTCCTCTCTTTGCCTCCGTTTTCTCTTCTGTTCTGCCCGGAATCTCGGTAAATTTATAATATAAATATATATATTTTATTTTAATTTGTTTAACTAACAGCAATCGATACTTAAGACTTAAAACTAATCGTTAAAACAATAATCTTATTTATAGGTTAACTTGTGCTTGTTTCTTGCATTACCTTTCAACATACCTTTTTCAGGTGAGTAATCTCGTACCTAATCCCTTTTTATTTTTAACGTTTTGGGATGTTCATGTGTTCGTACAAACTTGAGTCTTAAACTTGTTTATGAACTTTCGTCGCGCAGTATCCCATGTGTAGGGACGTTTACTTGGCTGTTTATTTGTATGTGTGAATCATTAACCGCTTTGTTCGGCCTATTCCGAAGTTTTCATGGATCCATTAGATGAACACGGGAGACCTATCGTTTACGGTTTTCTTTTGTTTACACGTGCACAGATGATTTCTTGTTTTTGTGCTCAATTGGGAGCACGGATTGAACTATGAGCTATGATCTATTTAGGCTTGATCACAATCTGATTACACCCTTGTTAAACACCAGATTTACACATGTTGCGCGCAGATCTATTATTATCTATTTATATCTATTAAACTTGATCTCTCACCGACACGCAAGTGTTGACGTTTTATTTTAACATATGTTCAGGTTCGCAGTAGCTGCATTCGGAGCTTGGGGACACATAGGATGTTTGCTTTTATTTTGGACCTAGTTTAAAATGTAACAAGACAAGTTTATGTTATTTGAATATTTTGAATTATAATTTATGTTATCTTGTGATTGCGTTGCGCGTGCGCGATAAATGTGTATTAATAAATATTGACACCAAATAGTGTCACGAGTAATGAAACAATATGTGGCGCCCCGATGTATAATCCGCCATCGGTCGGGGTGTTACAGATTGGTATCAGAGCTCTGTGACTTTAGGATAGGTGGTTAGACGTAACGACCTAGAATACCTAAGAGTCCCTTCTCGCGCATGAGAGAAATCTCATGTTCACGCGCTTATTGTTAATTACTCGATATTTATAAAATATGCTTGCGCTTACGCAGCGCATGATTTCATGTTTATTTCGCGATCTTTCGATTTTTATTGTTGAATTTCAATTTATTTCTTTACTTGTATATTCGTTGGTGGGGGATTGAAAATCCAAAAAGTCATGGTGATACATGAATAGTTGACTTTCGATTCCCATTACTTTATGTTTTTACATTGAAGGCTGAAAAGTCATGGTGATACATGAATTGTCGATCTCCAATGTTCGTTTACTTGTATAATTTATATTGAAGATTCAAAAAGTCATGGTGATACATGAATTGTCAATCTTCAATACTCGTTTACCCGCGTATTTTAAATTGAGAATTCGGAAAGTCATGGTGATGCATGAATTGTCGATTTTCAATTCGAATTTGTTACCTGTACTGTCTGCATTTAAAATTCATTTTATTTTTACTTCAACATTTGATAGTATCTAACTTCGCGAAACAAGCTTTACAATGATATACTTTGCGCTAAAACGATTACCCATACCAAGATATTAACAAAAATTAAAACTTTTATAGAATGCCTCCGCTATCTCGCCGATTTCAGAGGAGAGAAGCAGCGCGCAGACGTAGGCAGCAACGTTCCCAGGAAATGGCCGCCGCGATAGCCCAAGCCTTAAACCAAAATAATCCCAACCCCTCCGGATACAATATTAAATCCTTTAATGCGGGTAACCCTCCGAAATTCACAGGACTTGAAGGAGCCACCGTTATGCTACAATGGCTCGAGAAAATTGAGAACACTTTTCTCCATACCCAATGCCCTCCAGACCGACGAACCTTATACGCCTCAAGTGTCCTAGAATCAAGGGCGCTTACTTGGTGGAACGGAGTAGCTCACGCGCGTGGCGCAGAGGCTGCTTCTAGCATGCTTTGGGAGGAATTCAAGGAAATTTTGACTAGAGAATTCTGCCCTCCCAACGAAGTAAAGCGCCTGGAGGAAGAGTTTTGGAACCTGAAACAGTACAGTGGTGAAGCGCGCGAGTACGCGACGCGCTTCCATGAGCTAAGTTTGCTTGTCCCGCACCTAGTTACCCCTTCCCGCCGAGCCATCGAGAAGTTTCTTGGGGGTCTCCCCATGGAAATTCAAGATTCTGTATGGGCCAGGAACCCAGCAACCCTCTCTGACGCCATCGAGTTGGCCGCTGTGCTCAGCGACAACCATGTCAGGGCAGGAACCCTGTTCCTGCGGGGAGCTGAAAAGACCAAACCCACCAAGACTGTCCCAGAACCAACAGAAACCAAGCCAGAACCCTCAAACCGTAACAACCTCAAGCGCAGGCGCAAAGCCTATGCGCTTACCAACCCGCCCATCGTCCAGCAACCCGCCTACCAACCCCTAGTACACGCTCCTAACCCACTGTCAACTTACCCAACACCTCCTGTAGTCCATAACTATGCCCTAACCAACCCCGCACTCCCTGCCCCGTCAACTAAGAAACCTTACACAGGAAACCAACCCTTTTGCCCAACCTGTAGACTTCACCACCCACCACAAGTCCCGTGTCGACAATGTAACCGATGTGGCCGCGTTGGCCACTCTGCTGAGTACTGTAGAGTCCCTTCCGCCAACCCAACTGCGCAAACGCCACCAGCCTACCTGCAGAACCCACAACCAACATACCCTAATCCACGACCCAGGTCGTGCTATAACTGCGGTGATCCTAGTCATTTCCGGAACGCGTGCCCGAGACTACAAGTTCAGATTACGCAAGCGAACCCAGTTAACCAAATTTCAAACCAAGTGACGCGTGGCCGAGCTTTTAATATAACCGCGCACCAAGCGCAAGCGAATAATGACGTGGTTAATGGTACATTTTTACTTAACGGACATTATGCATCTATACTTTTTGATACTGGCGCCAATAGAAGTTTTATTTCTCGCGCATTTGAGCAAAAACTTGCGCGACCGCGAGTAAACTTAAACGAAAACTTTTCAGTTGAATTGGCTAATGGTGAAACTATTTTAATAAACTCCGTGATCAAAGATTGCACGCTTAACCTTAACGAAAACGATTTTCTGATCGACCTCATCCCCATGCCGCTTGGAAGTTTTGATGTGATTATTGGAATGGACTGGCTCTCGCATAATCGCGCCGAAGTTATTTGCGCCAAAAAGATGATTCGCATTCCTCGAGAAAATGGTGATCTGCATGTCTACGGCGAGAAACCCTCTAACGGTCTTAAACTGATGTCATGCTCTGAAGCCCGAAGACTTTTGCGAAAGAAATGTGTCGCTTTCTTAGCCCATGTGGTCAAACCCGATGAAGGAAAGAAGAAACTTCGCGAAATCCCCATCGTGCGTGACTTTCCTGATGTCTTTCCCGATGATCTTTCTGGTTTACCTCCCGCTCGGGAAGTCGAGTTTCGTGTTGATCTTGTCCCTGGTGCTTCCCCAGTAGCCAAATCTCCTTATCGTCTTGCACCCGCTGAAATGCAAGAATTAGCAAGCCAACTTCAAGAGTTGACCTCTAAAGGATTCATTCGCCCTAGCTCTTCGCCCTAGGGTGCTCCGGTGTTGTTCGTTAAAAAGAAAGACGGTTCGTTTCGCATGTGTATCGATTACCGCGAGCTGAACAAGCTCACCATTAAGAACCGGTATCCCTTACCGCGTATTGACGACCTCTTTGACCAACTCCAAGGTGCCTCTTGTTTCTCCAAGATCGATCTCCGTTCTGGTTATCACCAGTTGCGTATCCGCGAAGAGGATATTCCAAAGACTGCTTTTCGAACCCGCTATGGCCATTTTGAATTCTTGGTCATGCCCTTCGGTTTAACCAACGCACCCGCTGTTTTCATGGATCTAATGAATCGGGTGTGTAGGCCTTTCTTGGACCGATTCGTGATCGTGTTTATCGATGACGTTCTGGTGTATTCTAAAACCAAGGCCGAGCATGAGCAATATCTTCAGTTGGTGTTGCAAAAGCTTCGAACCAAGCAACTCTTTGCCAAACTCTCCAAGTGTGAGTTTTGGTCGGATGAAGTACAGTTTCTTGGTCATGTTGTAAACAAGATGGGTATTCATGTTGACCCATCCAAGATTGAAGCAATCAAGAACTGGATTACGCCATCCACTCCTACCGAAATCCGTTCCTTTTTGGGCTTAGCTGGTTACTACCGGCGATTTATTTCGAACTTCTCAAAGATCGCTTTGCCTTTAACAGCTTTAACGCACAAAGGCAAAACGTATATTTGGGGCTCGAAGCAAGAAGAAGCCTTTCTGAAGCTCAAGCAATTGTTGTGTGAAGCTCCTGTTCTAGCGTTACCTGAGGGTACTGATGATTTTGTCGTATATTGTGATGCCTCCAACCAAGATCTCGGTTGTGTACTTATGCAACGAGGCAAGGTTATCGCTTACGCGTCAAGGCAACTCAAAATTCACGAAAAAAATTATACGACTCACGACCTCGAACTTGGTGCAGTTGTATTTGCCTTGAAAATCTGGAGACACTACCTTTATGGTACGAAGTGTATCCTTTACACAGACCATAAAAGCCTTCAGCACATTTTTGATCAGAAGGAACTTAACATGAGACAACGCCGATGGAACGAACTCATCAGCGATTACGATTGTGAGATCCGATATCACCCTGGAAAGGCTAATGTGGTAGCTGATGCGCTCAGCCGTAAACCCAGCCAACTTAACTGTATCTTGCCGCGCACGCAGCTTCACTTCGCGCCGATTCAAAGCAATCTTGAATCACGCATTCGTGACGCGCAGCGCGCATCCATCAGCAATGGCAACCTTCGCGCCGAGTTAGCGTGTGGCGCGGAAGCGCATTTTGTCCCTAATCTGAGTGGAATTCTCTGCTATCTCAATCGCATCTGGATCCCCAATGATGAAAATCTTCGCTCTGTCATACTAAGTGAAGCGCACAAATCTCGGTATTCCGTTCATCCTGGCGCTGATAAAATGTACAAAGATTTGCGCCTTTCTTATTGGTGGCCTGGTATGAAAAAGGATATTGCTGTGTTCGTAGCTAAATGCCTAACTTGTTCTAAGGTAAAAGCTGAACATCAACGCCCCTCTGGTTTGCTCGAACAACCTGAAATTCCTATGTGGAAATGGGAAAGTATAGCAATGGACTTTATCACCAAGTTACCCTTGACCGCAAGCAAACATGATAGCATTTGGGTAATAGTGGATCGATTGACCAAGTCTGCCCACTTTCTGCCCATTCGTGAAAACTATCGTGTCGAACAACTTGCGCATCTATATGTCAAGGAAATTGTCTGCCGTCATGGTACTCCTTTGAGCATCATATCCGATCGCGATGGCCGTTTTATATCTCACTTTTGGAAATCTCTCCAATCTGCGTTAGGAACTCGTTTGGACATGAGTACTGCATATCATCCTCAGACTGACGGACAGTCTGAGCGAACCATCCAAACCCTTGAGGATATGCTTCGATCTTGTGTTCTTGATTTTGGAGGTAATTGGGATTCACACCTACCTCTGATCGAGTTCTCTTATAATAACAGCTATCATTCCAGCATCGGTATGGCCCCATTTGAAGCACTTTACGGTCGAAAGTGCCGTTCCCCGATTTGTTGGAACGAAGTGGGTGAAGTTCAAATCACAGGACCCGAACTAGTTCAAGAGACAACCGATAAAATCGCCAAGATCCGTGATCATCTGCTGACTGCCAGAAGCCGACAGAAGAGTTACGCAGATCGCAGACGGAAGCCTCTCGAATTTCAAGTTGGTGATCTTGTTCTCCTCAAAGTGTCGCCCTGGAAGGGTGTTGTCCGCTTTGGGAAGAAAGGTAAGCTTGCGCCTCGTTATGTTGGTCCGTTCAAGATTCTCGCGCGCGTAGGAAAAGTTGCCTACAAACTTGACCTGCCGCCCGCGCTCAGCAATGTGCATCCAACTTTCCATGTATCCAATCTCAAGAAATGTTTAGCTGATGAGAACCTTCACATACCACTTGATGAAGTTCAAGTTGATGAGTCTATGCACTTCGTTGAGAAGCCTGTTGAGATTATGGATCGCGAGGTAAAGCAAACCAAGCGCAGTCGCATCCCTATTGTTAAAGTTCGTTGGCAGTCCAAGCGCGGAGCCGAGTTCACTTGGGAAAGGGAAGATCAGATGAAGATCAAGTACCCGCACCTTTTCTCTGCGCAACCTACTTCGAGATAAATTTCGGGACGAAATTTCTTAAAGTAGGGGAGACTGTGACACCTGCCCAATCCGACCCGACCCAGGTACCCGTTTTCGAATCCGATTCTTCTTTTTATGATTTAAATTTGATTATTAATCTTTGTAAAATTTAACATTTAAATAAATTATATATATATATATTTTTATATTACTTACTAATAATAATAATTCTCTTCCCGCCATCCCGCCTTCCTCCTTCTCTCTCTTGTCGCCGTCCCGCCTCCTTTTCTCCTTTGTCGCCGTCCCGCCCCTTTTTCTTAACCCTTGAGCCTTGAAACCCTTTTTCTCTTAACCATTTGCTTGTCCTTTGGTTCTTCCCACCTAAGGATGTCTGCGCAGCTCCACGCGCCAGACTCTTTACAAGGAAGCCTGCGTGAAGACCAGTTGTTCCTGCGATACGCGAGGCGAACTGTTCTCGCAGCGCGCCAAGAATCGTAGTTCTTCTCGCAGCGCGCTAAGAACGGTAGTTCTTCCCGCGGCGCGCTAAGAATTGTAGTTCTTCCCGCAGCGCGCTGAGGATTATAGTTCTTCCCGCGGCGCGCTAGGAATTATTCTGTCTGCCTTCGCCCTCGCGCGTTCAGCTTTCTCGCGCGCGCAGCCCTCTCGCGCTACACTTGTATCTTTTCTTCTGTTTTATCCAGCCTATTTGCTTTTGTGATATCTTATCTTCTGTGCTGTTGACCTAACCTGCATTATGTCTGAAAAGCCACTTTCGGCGCAGCATGCGCACCAACCTTATTGGTTGGCAGAAAAAGTGACTGACATTATCTTTTGAGATCTGCTTTTCCAGTACCTTTACCTGACACCTCCTTTGCTTTATTCTGTTCCTGTCAGCCTTTTTCCCTTGTCCCCTGCAGCTACCATATCTTTTTGATATCTTTTACTTTTCTGATCTTTTGCTTTTTGATATCTTTTGCTTGATTCTGTAGAAGATCTTTTCCCCTTTTCTAGGGATTGTGTTCCCTAGGGTTTCCCTATATATATAATACTATTTTCTTGTTATTTAACACTACACACACACAAACACTTAAACTCTCCTGCTCTTTTCTCCTTGCCCTCTGCCGTTGTTCCTCAGCCGCCTCCTCTCTTTGCCTCCGTCTTCTCTTCTGTTTTGCCCGGAATCTCGGTAAATTTATAATATAAATATATATATTTTATTTTAATTTGTTTAACTAACAGCAATCGATACTTAAGACTTAAAACCAATCGTTAAAACAATAATCTTATTTATAGGTTAACTTGTGCTTGTTTCTTGCATTACCTTTCAACATACCTTTTTCAGGTGAGTAATCTCGTACCTAATCCCTTTTTATTTTTAACGTTTTGGGATGTTCATGTGTTCGTACAAACTTGAGTCTTAAACTTGTTTATGAACTTTCGTCGCGCAGTATCCCATGTGTAGGGACGTTTACTTGGCTGTTTATTTGTATGTGTGAATCATTAACCGCTTTGTTCGGCCTATTCCGAAGTTTTCATGGATCCATTAGATGAACACGGGAGACCTATCGTTTACGGTTTTCTTTTGTTTACACGTGCACAGATGATTTCTTGTTTTTGTGCTCAATTGGGAGCACGGATTGAACTATGAGCTATGATCTATTTAGGCTTGATCACAATCTGATTACACCCTTGTTAAACACCAGATTTACACATGTTGCGCGCAGATCTATTATTATCTATTTATATCTATTAAACTTGATCTCTCACCGACACGCAAGTGTTGACGTTTTATTTTAACACATGTTCAGGTTCGCAGTAGCTGCATTCGGAGCTTAGGGACACATAGGATGTTTGCTTTTATTTTGGACCTAGTTTAAAATGTAACAAGACAAGTTTATGTTATTTGAATATTTTGAATTATAATTTATGTTATCTTGTGATTGCGTTGCGCGTGCGCGATAAATGTGTATTAATAAATATTGACAATAAATAGTGTCACGAGTAATGAAACAATATGTGGCTCCCCGATGTATAATCCGCCATCGGTCGGGGTGTTACAAAGAATTCCCTTTTCGGCACAAAAATAGTTCAGTGTGGAGTTCTTGAATTCCGTGCCATTGTCACAGCGAATTCCCTTGAGCTTCAAGTTCAATTGATTTTCCACAAGCACAACGAACTTCTTAATCAGGTCAACTGTCTAACCCTTATTTGATAAGAAGAATACGCAAGTTAAGCGGGAGTAGTCATCGGTGATGACCAGATAGTGATTATTATGGGATAGACTCAAGACATGAACTGGACCAAACAGATCCATGTGAAGCAACTGAAAGACACTAGAAATGGAGTTTATCGGCTTTGGCTTGTGTGATTTCCGACACTTTGGAGAATAGGCATGTAATTTCGTCAGGAATGTTCTTGTTCATATCAATCAAGTAGGCATTATCTTTCCCCTGAGATCTGACCAGTATCCACTCCTCTAGTACGAAAATACCAGGCTTTAGAATTAAGCATTCCTTGTTGGTGAAATGAGTGGAAAATTGTAACATCTCGGATTTTTCGTATTTGTATTCGTTTGAGTTTAAATCGATTCGGGAACGTAATTTGGATCTTCCAAACTATTTAAAACTTGTGTTTATTGGTATTTAACTTGGTTTAACTTATTTTATAATTTCATAACTTTAAATTATGCCAAATAGCCCTTAGAAACCTTTAAAATCGCATAAAACGGCTAAAAATCGCATTTTCGGAAACTACAGGAACCGATTTTGCCAATTCTTTCCTATTTTCGATTAAATTAACAAAACATAAACTCCAATAAATTTTATTACAGATCCCAAGATGTTTTCTTGTTGTACAAGTAGAAATCTCTATGTTATTATACCCGATTCTGTCATTAATTGATTTTTCGGTTTCCTAAAATAGTTATTTCCTAATAAACAAGCCTTAACCCTTAATATTTAAACAAGTCATATCATAAAACCCTAAATTATTAATTCAATACCAGCCACCATAACTAAAATCCATGAAATTCCTTTCCCCATCATCGGTTTCTTCAAGAATTTATCAAGTTCGTATTGCTTCGTTGACTTTCAAGCTTCAAGACCCTTTGACCTCGATTATCTCTTGTTCCATTCATTTTTCGGGTAAGTTGTCTTCTTCAATATTGTAGATTTTTATTTGTAGAACAAAAGCCCTCAAATCAATTTTGCCGATTGAGGGAGTCTTGGTGGTCAATTGGACTCAAACCCGTTTAAGGGCACAATAGTCAACAAGTTTGACTTAACGTTTTCTCACACTTCTGGTCGGATTCACCATTCGGTTCAGAAGACTTTTATTCTCGTAACGAAATTTTAAGGCTACTGACCAAAACCCGACTTTCGAATCGCTATTCAGATTCTGGTCAGTACCAGCTCACTTAAATCTTAAATTTAACATAACCGGATTTCTAAACGTCCGTTTGGATTGATTCTAGCATCCACGAGTTCGTTTTTACTTATATTATCATATCTCAAAGGTTCAGGTTCTGATAGGTTATCTCGTTTGACGCGTATTGGACGACTCGCTTATTCGTTGACTCGTTTATTCTTAATTATACTCACTTGTCGTTAATCTAAGGTGAGGTTGATCATTCCCCTTTATATATACTGTTTTCAAACGTTTTGGAGACATATGCTTACTTATTCATATTTTCTATTAACAATCGCAAACATGATCATTGTGTGTTGTATCAATAAAATGTTATTTGCTAATTGCAATTTGTTTAAGTATGTTTGTATTCTATCAAGTCTTGGATTCTCATTAGTATGATCATACGACCGTCTTAGTACCCGGAGCCCGATTCTTTTGGCGAAGGTAAACCGACAATCTCAGCATTGTAATCAATGCCCGATTCGCTTGGCAACGATTCATTGGCACACTATCAAGTCTTTGGTTGTGATTTGGTTATATACATGTTTTGTTTTGATTTGATTGATTACTATCACATGGTTGCTTTGCGCATTTAACACTTATTATTTATCAATTATCTATCATATATCATATATATTATTTGTTGTGTCAAAATTGGTGATCATCTCACTCAACATGTGTTGTTGACAAACTCCATTTTCTACGCATATGCTGGTTGTTAGTATTAAAGATTGAAGTTGGACATGTAGACAAGACTTTAGAATATTATCAAGTTAAACTTTATTTGAACTTATATTCGTGTATTTTAAATTGTTTATTGTATTTGAGTAATGTGTGTATATTTGAATAAAATAATTAATTTGATATTGTCACTTATATTCAATGATAGTATCATCGAGCTGTGAGCAATCGGATCACGCCCCGGCATTCCGCCTTAGGTTGGGGTGTGACAGATTGGTATCAGAGCCGAAAGTTATAGGATAGGTCGTTAGAAATTGTCCTAGACATATGTTAGGAACCCTATACATGCTTATCTAAACTGCCTTATGTGCTATTTAATTGTTTACAGCTTTCTTAGATTAATTATTTTATTTTACTGTATCTTATTTATTTATTACACGCACACACGAATTCCGAGGTTACACCTCACTTTCAAAATATTTTTAACTCCTCTTATTTTTGATAGACTGTCTTTTATTATGGGAAATTCCTTAAGAATTCCTGTGTTTTTCTCTTTCACCTTGAAGCGTGGGGGTATGACAAATCTCGTACAACCATAACTTCAAGTGGTGCCCGTAATCGGCTAAACGGTTACATGGTAAACTTAACCGGCTAAACGGTTATACTTCCAAATTGTATTTGTAAATTATTTTAAATGCTTTAGTTGAGTGAAAAATCCATGGAAATCCATGGGCACTCCAACTATTCATTTCATAAACCATTTTGGATTTGATTTTTGGGTTGGAACGTATCGTCCGGGGTGATTCCCGAGATACACCAACTACCTATATTTGATTCGTTGATTCGATATTTAGTTGGGTCGGTTAAATGCCATGTAACGCTCATGGTCCGAACAACTCCATTGATTCGATAATTCGTTAATTAGTTGGGTCAGTTAAATGCCATGTACACGCTCATGGGCTGACCAACTCAATTGTTGATTACTCGTTATTTGAATTGGGCCAACAAATTGCCATAGAACGCTTATGGAAGGCCAATTCACAAACTTTATGTTTCTTTATTTAGTTGGGCAATTCAAATTGCCATGGAAAGCTCATGGGAGGTCAACTCGTTTAATATGTTTGGTTATTTTATTCTTGGAAAATTTTATAAACTCTGTTCATTTACTTAAATGCTTCAAACTTATACATATTATTTTAAATCCCGACTCGTCCTCGAGTCTTCACTAGCACTAATTCATATACATACATATACATACGCATCCCTATTATTTCAAATCAATTCATTCCCACAACTTACCCATCATCTCATTAAAATTTCATCCTTGGTCCTCGTAGAATGTCTTCCCTAGTAAATCATCGTCATAATCAACGTCGTTCACCTGCTTCTCGTGATTTCCGTTCGACTACTAGAATCGACAAGGAGTTTGCTGATGTATTCCGTTAACCAAAACGACCGCCAATCTCGACAATCTAAAATACACCGAACAAGAGATCTTACACTAACTCGTATCCGTTAAAATATTATTTAAATCATCTTTTCTTATTTATTTCCATATTCTCAAACTATAAAGTATTAAGTATATTTCAATCATTACCCTCAAGTTTAAACTATAAATATTTTATTACCTCATGTTACTTGTCATAACTTACTTTTCATTTTATAAATCTTTATTATTAAAATTTAATTAATGTAAATTTTATTATTATTAAACTAAATTTTTCATCCTCTAAATTTAATTTTTATTATTAAATAAAACTTCCATTAATTAATTTCTTTTTTCATTAAAATTAACTTTTAGATTTAATCTCCATTAAAACCCATCACTTACTTTATTTAGTGATTAAGTTCGTTATTTGAAACTAAACATTGGTTCGTAAACATTTCAACTCCCCACTTTGATTTTTGATACACCTTGAAATTTTTGAACGTTTTTAATGATAAATTCGTTGTGTTAGAATAGTCATGGTGGTTCATGCATTTATAGCCTCGTGATTATTTTATTATAATATTTCATATTTCATTCTCATCTCCACTATTAATTTGATATTCATTATTTATTTAAAATTTTCATAATAAATCATCGATAATTCAATTTATTTATTTCCTACTATTTATAAAGACTTTGTGAAAAAGAAAGAATTCACAATTTAATCTAATTTAATATCTTCAATTACTCACTTTATATTTTATCTGATTTTAAAAATTTAATTGGAATATGACTATCTCGGTGATTCGGGAATATCTGTTTCCCAATTTAATCTATTAACAATTTAATTCAAATACGTTATTTTCGCATTATCATTAATATTTAAATTATTAATTACTAATTTTTATAATATTCTAGAATATCTCAATCAAATTAATCTCATCTCAAATTCACAATTTGAAAACATATAAACTTTATATTAATTTCTCTTTAAATCCCATGAGTGTTTAAACTAACCAAACTCGACTGATCAAAATTTTCGTTAACTATGTTTAAACTTATACTCTCGATCTTAAGAACTTCATTCCTAAAGAATACGATCTTTAAAGATTCCGCATGCTATTAACTATTTTAAGATTTGTTATAAATTAAACCTTTGCGAAATTCATCCCCTGAATAAAATTCCTTTTATCAAGGTAGACTTATTAGAATCTTAAACCTATACCTCAATTTCCTTAGTCTCGATTATCACGATTCATAAACAACCTTTATTTCACGAAATTAGTTTCCTTCATAAGCAAAAGATATTTTATAACTTACCTTATTTTATTTATCAAACTCGAACATTTATTAAATATATCTTGAATTTGAATTTTTTTTTTAAAACGTTTGCTTCTTTCCAAATGATGGTTCTAAATGTTGTAACGCCCGTAAATTTCGTTAATCGGCTCGATCGTTTATAAATGTTTTTTTAAATCCGGGGTTTCATCTTTCTAATTTAGAACCTTGTAATACGTTTTAAAAGTCCATTTGTCCACCCTTTTTTCCCAAAACATCCCCTCTTACGGCTTAAAGTATTATACTAGTATGTAGCACCCGACATTTTCGTTTATCGGCATGCACGTTGTAGAGTTTGTATATTTATCGGGTTTGAACCGGCTTACTTCGGGGACCTCCTTGTCATACCCATAAGTGGGATTACTTAAGTTTTATTCAAGTGTCGCAATTTTCAACTTGGAAGGGCCAGAACGTAACATTTTATATTATAATCAAAACCTAAAACCCTAGCTCCCATGTCCTACGATCGGCAGCAGCAGCACCCCCCTTTCCACCTCGTTTTGCGTGAAATCAGCCACCGACCCGCCGTCCAAACTTCAATTCCAGGTCGGTATTATACGTATACAACTCTTTTTCACCTTAATTCATCCTTATGGCGCGCTTATTGGTCGTTAAGATTGAGTTTTGATGATAACAGCTTGCTGACAGATTCGTATACGTTTATTGTAGGGTCTGTAATGCGATGTTAATCCACTGTTTTTGATCGATTCTTGATTCCATGATGTTCTACATTGAGTCTAGTTTCCAGAAAGGTATAATACGTAATATTTGGACGAGATTTGAATAGTTTTTATGAATTTATAAAATCGAGTGTCAAAGCTGATGCGGGATGACGGATTCTGGTCTGTCTTCCCGACGTCATAACCTTTTTTCGACAAGTTCAAATTGGTTGGTTTCACTTCTGGAAGTTATTGTTTTGAGTTAGGAACCAAACCCATTTGGAATCGTTTAATTTAGTTTGGTAATGAATTTTATAAAAATAAAACCGTTTTGTTGCGAGCTGAAATAGCTGCACATACCTTTCTGTGTTGGAAGAATTTTTATGATTTTTGTGTCCAATAGAAAAATATAATAAAAATATTTTTATAAACCTAAGACATTTATTAAATTCTGGTAAAAATTTAATAATTTAATTCTAAGGTATCCTATGTAATTAAATGCATCTTCGCATGCTAAAATCTGCACGTTTTACTCGTTATTAATCAACAAGTTCGTTTTAGGCATAACCGGTGGTTTTGGTTAGTTGAAAGGTTTTTGGGGCCTTGGGCCAAGTGTTGGGCCTCGGGCCAAGTTTTGGGCCTCGGGGCAGGTGTTGGGCCTCGGGCCAAGTGTTGGGCCTTGGGCCAAGTTGTTGGGCCTTGGGCCAAAGTATTGGGCCTTGGGCTCAGTTGTTGGGTCTTGGGCCGGAGTGTTGGGCATGAACGGCCCATTAGGCTAGAGTGTTGTTACAGTCTAGTTTAGTAACGCGTTGTGTATAATTTACAGGCCCTTGCTTGTGATTGTGCACTTAGGGATTTCCTAGCTCATTGCAGGTGTTCGGTTGATTCAGGTGAGTTCATGATGCCCTTTTTACTCTTTTACGTTTTGGGCTAGCATACACACCGAAGTACAATTTTAAACGATTTTACTCGTTACAACTATTTTGATGGTATTACATAGCCTTATTCATATTTGTGCATTTATGAAACTATTTGTGAACTATATTTTATGCCTTAGGATATTGTTGACTCGTTTATGGTCTTATATTCCTTAAGGTTATATACCTGAATATGGTCTAGACTCGATGATGTTAATAGGCTTGGTAGTAATTGAATGCGAGTAGACCTATTTACTTAGTTCATGTATTGGACTGATTAATATATATTACCTTATGGCCCATAGGCTTACTTGTAATTTGGAATGTCTTGGGATGATATATATATATATATATACATATTGGACTGATTAATATATATTACCTTATGGCCCATAGGCTTACTTGTAATTTGGAATGTCTTGGGATGATATATATATATATATATATATGTATGAATGTATGGAGGTATGTATGTATATATATATACATATATGTATATATATATATATATATGTATGAATGTATGGAGGTATGTATGTATGTATGAGTATGTGTTACCTTATAGCCTACGGTTGTGTGATGATATTTAGTTCCTCTAGACTTAGAATGATGTGAGTAGGCTTATTGATGTGTGTATGCATGGTAATCACAGCTGGGTCAAATTTATTACTCGGGTTTTAAAATTACTTGTGGTCTAGGCTCGAGGTTGCTATTAGGCCTAGTATTAATTCCTAGTATTAAATGATTTTTCCTGATGAAACGTTTAAACTATTTTATATAGCCTTGCTAGTATATAGTTGGCCTTGGAATGTTATAGTATGTGTGTGTATATATATATATATATATATATATATATATATAAATTATTGTTTGGCCTATATTTGGCGATGTTGTAGTCGTTTCGACTACTGATGTGTGTATGCCTACTTTGTGTTTGCATGCACTAATGTTACGTGTTTGGGTTGTACGTGTGCTCGACCCTGATGTTATTACTTGGATGAGATGTTACGTGTTTGGGTTGTACGTGTGCTCGACCCTGATGTTATTATTTGGACGGTGTTTATAGGGATATAAATATATGGATGTATATAGATGTCTAAGTACGAATACTTAGTGTTGATGATGGCCTAACTATTCGTATCCCGTATTATATTTTAAACTCTTGGAATGTTTTATAATCCAGCTTTTATATTTAAACTCTTGGAATGTTTTATAATCTCGTTTTTATATTTAAACTCTTGGAATGTTTTATAATCCCGTTTTGATATTTAAACTCTTGAAATGTTTTTAAACAAATTTATATAGGCTTGCTAGCATATGGTAGGCCTTGGGATGTTAAATATATATATATATATATATGTATATACATTATTGCTTGGCCTATATTTGGCGATGTTGTAGTCGTTTCGACTACTGATGTTGTGTATGCCTACTTTGTGTTTGCATGCACTGATGTTACGTGTTTGGGTTGTACGTTTGCTCGACCCTGATGTTGAGCCGTGATCGGGTCAAATATATTACTTGGGGAAGACCCGGGGTGAGGAGGCCCGTATCACGTGCTTGGATGTATGAGCCGGGATCGGGTCAAATATATTACTTGGGGAAGACCCGGGGTGAGGAGGCCCGTATCTCGTGCTTGGATGTATAAGCTGTGACCGAGTCAAATATATTACTCGGGTTTGACTCGTGGTGAAGAGGCTCGTGTCACATGCTTAGGTCTTACCGCGTCCGGGTCAAATATATTACTCGAGTCTTGACTCGTGGTGGAGAGGCCCGTGTACGTGTGTTCGACGATGATTGTATTACTTGGTGAGTTATATATAATTTATTTTATTTATACCTTCTCTATTGTTTATAACTATAGCTTTGAAATAAAGTATGAATTATTGTTTATGAAAACTAGAACTCACTCAGCTCAAGCTGACTTTGTGTGTATGTTAGATTGACTTTCAGATTGAGGACTAGAGATTTCCGCTTGGACGTGCCGGAGACTACTCGGACGGTTGAAGGCACATCTAGTCGAACAATTAATAACGCAAACTGTTTCTTTTAAATTATTACCATAAGTATTTAAATTTTAATTTTGGTCACTTTCCCTGGTTTTGGGAATTTTGATGTTATCTTTTCCGCTGTTATTTACTCTAAACTGGTTTTAAATACAAAGTATTGTTGGGTTTTTAAATTTTTGTGAAATTATGGATGTGATTACCAACTGTAGGATTTATGGGATTCGGGGTCTTACAAATGTTTTATAAACCACATGATGGAACGGAATATGCCGACCATCCGACGATCTATGTAATTGTGGGTCGACACGTAATTACCAAAGTCCTTACATGGAAATCATAATACATAAGATTGTGTTTCATGATTTAGAACCTAAGGTAGCTTGGGTAACGATACAAAGGATGATATAATAAGGACATGGTGGATACGCCGCTGGTACATCCTATATATAAGTGCCCTTATCGGATTGTCATTTGAAGCGTTGCTTCGGTTATTAGAAGTTCTAGGTTATTATATTTTTCTTAAAAAGTTCAATTATTTTCAAAAAGATTACGTTTTGGTTTTCCTTAATTTCGGGACGAAATTCCCTAAAGTAGGGGAGACTGTAACATATCGGATTTTTCGTATTTGTATTCGTTTAAGTTTAAATCGATTCAGGAACGTAATTTGGATCTTCCGAACTATTTAAAACTCGTATTTATTGGTATTTAACTTGGTTTAACTTGTTTTATAATTTCATAACTTTCAATTATGCCAAATAGCCCTTAGAAACCTTTAAAATCGTTTAAAATGGCTAAAAATCGCATTTTCGGAAACTACAGGGACCGATTTTGCCAATTCTTTCCTATTTTTGATTAAATTAACGAAACTTAAAACTCCAATAAATGTTACTACAGATCCCAAGATGTTTTCTTGTTGTACAAGTAAAAATCTCTATGTTATTATACCTGATTCTGTCATTAATTGATTATTCGGTTTCCTAAAATAGTTATTTCCTAATAAACAAGCCTTAACCCTTAATATTTAAACAAGTCATATCATAAAACCATAAATTATTACTTCAATACTAGCCATCATAACTAAAATCCATGAAATTCCTTTCCCCATCGTCGGTTTTTTCAAGAATTTATCAAGTTCGTATTGCTTCGTTGACTTTCAAGCTTCAAGACCCTTTGACCTTGATTATCTCTTGTACCATTCATTGTTAGGGTAAGTTGTCTTCTTCTATATTGTAGATTTTTATCTATAGAACAAAAGACCTCAATCAATTTTTCTGATTAAGGGAGTCTCGGTGGTCAATTGGACTCAAACCCGTTTAAGGGCATAATAGTCAACAAGTTTGACTTAACGTTTTCTCATACTTCTGGTCGGATTCAACATTCGGTTCAGAAGACTTTTATTCTCGTAACAAAATTTTAAGGCTACTGACCAAAACCCAACTTCCGAATCGCTGTTCGGATTCTGGTCAGTACCATCTCGCTTAAATCTTAAATTTAACATAACCGGAGTTCTAAACGTCCGTTTGGATTGATTCTAGCGGCCACGAGTTCGTTTTACTTATATTATCATATCTCAAAGGTTCAGGTTCTGATAGGTTATCTCATTTGACGCGTATTGGATGACTCGCTTATTCGTTGACTCGTTTATTCTTAATTATACTCACTTGTCGTTAGTCTAAGGTGAGTTTGATCATTCCCCTTTATATATACTGTTTTCAAACGTTTTGGGGACATATGCGTACTTATTCATATTTTCTATCATATATATATCTCAAACAATCGCAAACATGATCATTGTGTGTTGTATCAATTAAATGTTATTTGCTAATTCCTATTTGTTTAAGTGTATTTGTATTCTATCAAGTCTTGGATTCTCATTAGTATGATCATACGACCGTCTTAGTAATCGGAGCCCGATTTTCTTGGCGAAGGTAAACCGACAATCTCAGTCATTGTAATCAATGCCCGATTCGCTTGGCAACAATTCATTGGCACACTATCAAGTCTTTGGTTGTGATTTGGTTATATACATGTTTTGTTATGATTTGATTGATTACTATCACATGGTTGCTTTGCGCATTTAACACTTGTTATTTATCAATTATCTATCATATATCATATATATTATTTGTTGTGTCAAAATTGGTGATCATCTCACTCAACATGTGTTGTTGACAAACTCCATTTTCTACGCATATGCTGGTTGTTAGTATCGAAGATTGAAGTTGGACATGTAGACAAGACTTTAGAATATTATCAAGTTAAACTTTATTTGAACTTATATTCATGTATTTTAAATTGTTTATTGTATTTGAGTAATGTGTGTATATTTGAATAAAATAATTAATTAGATATTGTCACTTATATTTGATGATAGTATCTTCAAGCTGTGAGCAATTGGATCACGCCCCGGCATTTCCGCCTTAGGTTGGGGTGTGACAAAAATCCCTTATCACAAATCTGCGACACACTGAGCAGACTCTGCTTTAACTCTGGAACATAGTTAACGTTTTCAAACTTCAGAACACCATTACTCACGGTACCCTTTTCAGTAATCTTCCCCTTTTCTCCTCCCGCAAAAGATACATATCCGCCGTTAAAGATTTGAATGTCACTCAGCTGAGATATGTCTCCCGTCATGTGCCTGGAACAGCCACTATTAAAAAACCATGGTCTGATAATATTCTTCCATAGCTGTTCCTGCACAAAGTGCGAGATCAGTTAGTTTTGGGTACCCAGTCCATAATAATTCTAGGTAAGCCTGACTTAGTTAGACGTGTTACGGGCTGCCATGTCATATCATCATTGCTTTCAAACACGGAATTATGCGATGATACGGACTTTATTACCGGGGACTTTGGCAACCACATGTATTTTGGCTTTAAAACCTTTTGATTTATACAGGTGGTTAACTTGGTCTCTGGTCTTCGGATAGAAGACACGTTTGACTTTACTCTGTTTAGTTTACTCGGTTCATACACCCACTTTGGGCTAGGAACTGAGACCGTGTTTTATTTCCGATTCTGGGTCACAATGGGCTTGGTCTGATGAAAACTTGACCTGTCAGCCTTAACTCTTCTCCCATTGCCTTCAAAGTGCCTTGTTTCATAATGCCTTGAATTATTTGAACGAAAACTTTTGTAAGCATTATGAGACATGGTTCTCTGATTGCTTCTATAATATGGAATGTACGGGAGACGAGAACAGTGTCTTGCAATGTGACCGGGAATGCCACAATTAAAACAGGTTTGTCTTTTAACATAAGAATCATTGTGGCTGATTCCTGGTCTTGCTCTGTTGTGTGGGCTTGTTTTTCCATTTCTAGATTTATCATTAGGAACTTCACGTTTAACATCACAAGACCCTTTTTCCTTCACAAACTTTGGTGACAAATACTTATTTTTGTTTTTAATTTCACCACTTTTATTTAAGGATAGATCACTTCCTTCTAAAGTTCTAGAAAAAGAAACGAAACGATTGGTTTTGCTCTTGAAACAGAGCCCACACACACATTAGTAGCATTGTTATTCAAAACAAACAAAACAGGAAAATTCAAAGAAACATATGAGTCAACGGGTGATTCATCATCTTTCTTAGTCCAGTCCTCAATTATGACTTCATCTGCACACGAACTAGACATATTAGAATCGTTCACCCCTGAGGTTGATTCTGTTGCCGAATCTGTATCAACCTTACCAGTTACATTTGGCTTACCATACTGCATACATTTCTCCTTTTCTTCCTCTTCCTTGGTAAGGGGAAGACTTGAGTAGTTATTATTATACGGAGGTGGTACCATGTTATAGCCTAGACCTACACCTTTATGTTCTTTCCATTTTAACTGTTTCTTTATCATCGACTCAACAACAGCACTAGAGACATCAAATTTTTTAAATTGAATTCAGTATTTTCGAATTTATTTGTCAATTTGACTATCTCTAGTCTAGATGCTTCTAACTCGGTGGTTAGTTCAGCTATTTTATTTTTGGCATCTAAATGGTGACAGCACTTTATGCTAAAATCTTATTGAGGTTTAGAAAAATCTTGTTTTTGTGCCTTTAGTTTATCATTTAAAGTTTTTTCTAGTTTTAGTGTTGAGTTTTCATGTTTGGTATTTTCAATTTCTCTTATTAGATTACTATTATGTATTTTGTACATGCCTACCTTATCAATGCAAGATTGAGAACAGAGTAAAGTACTTACCTCAGTTTGTTTGGTAGGGGTGAAGGCCATGAACGCATGCTGAAGTTCCATCACCTGCTCCTCAGCTTCATTCTCCACTTCATCAGCATCCATCTCAACAAAATTTGCAACTTCATTATTCAAACTCAGTGTTTCCATCTGATCCTCCCAGGAGAAGTTCTGAACCACTAGACCCCGCTCACCCGTACTCAAACTAGTCACATTCTCTTCTCTTTCACCATTCACCGGGACCATTGCTCTTTCTCTATTTCCTTCTTTAGCCGGGTTTGTGCATTCACGAGCAAAATGACCCGGCTCATGAAAGTTGTAGCACCTTAGAGAATTCTTGTTGAAACCCACTTTCTGATTTGCAGGCACATTCCAATTGTTCCTACCTGTTCTTTTGGTGAATTTCTAGGCCCTGAAAATAGCCATGGCTATTTTCCATGAAATATCCATCTCCTCCACATCATCAGGATATATCTGATCCAGCTCAGCAGCTACCACTGGTTGCACCAAGTTTCCAACAAGAAAAGCATTATAGCAGTTCATAAAACCTGCCATTAGGGCTATGTTCTCTTGAGTGTCCTTTGAAATAATGGGAATTTGAGTGTGAGACTGGCTGGAGGTGGCCATAGAGGCTTGTGATTTCGGTGCAGTAGCTTGTTGCGGAAAGAAAATAGGAGTAGCGGGTGTAGAATGAAGAATGGGTTGACTTTGTGAAGATCTAAACATGGAGAAGGTCTGTTGAGGCTGCTGTGGTTGAGGTGGCTGACTCTTGAATAGAGAGAAGTTTTCTTGAGATACCAGTACAGTATTTGCTAGAGTGCCATAACCTGCAGTGTTGTAAGCACTAGCATGATTAATGGCACGTTGCATGTCATCCATGTCACAAGCTTTGATGATAGCCATAACCTCCGACAGAGTCAATCTGAACAGATCCTTGGTCTTCTTAATGACAACCACATTCAAGTCCCAGCTCTGAGGCAGTGAGTTAACCAGCTTGTTGTTGATCTCGGTAGAAGTGAGATTTATATTTGCAGATCTAATCTCCGTGATCAACGAGATGAACCGGTGAAGCTATTTCTCCAAAGATTCTCTTAACACATGATTGAACATGTTAAACTGTTCTCTTAGGAGATCTTGCCTACTTCTCCTCATGTCCTCATTACCCTAAAACATGAGAGCCTCCCAGAGTCCTTTGGCAGAGTTAACTCTCTATATCCCAAGGCAATTTCAGGTGAAAGTGTCATGGTCAAGGTAACTAAAGCCTTCTCATCTTCCTCAACAAGGTCAAAGTCAGCATTTGTACACAACTCAACTGGCTTTGTCTCAACTTCTTCGGATCCTTCTCTTTGATAGGTAATAACCTGAGGACCTCTGATTATGCTTCTCCACATTTTCACATCCTTCGCTTTCACGTACTTCTCAAACCTAAACTTCCACTCAGCAAACCCGTCTGATGTCAGTAAACGAGGCACACGAGTTAGTAGTTCCCATGATAGAATCAAGCTCTTGATGGAGCGTTGCATTTGAGGACGTACTGACACCTAATTGATCCATAGTATCATTGACCGAAAACTTAATGGAAAGACCGAAAACTACAAATTTTGTCCGAGAACACAGAATGAAGACCGAGAACCGTCAACAGTATCCAAAGACACACGAAGTTGCCCGAGAACGATGAAATCACTCCGAGAACGATGAATTCACCCCGAAAACTTGTAAATCTTCCCGAAAACCTTGAATGCTGACCGTGAATCTTGAAATCTTCCCGAGAACTTCAAAATCAACCAGAGAACTAAGGATAGTTCAAGATATGGTAAATCTTGAATATTTAACCAAATCCCGAGGATGATGGGATTTAAATTAAATATGAGATATACCAAAATCTACTCCAAACAAAGCTTTCACCAGTCGAAGAACACGAAGAACACCCTTCTTCGAGATCCAGAAACCTTCAACATAACAAACCTTCTTAGATCAACAACAGAATCTTGATATCACCAATAACCGAGCCTATAATAGGTCTATAGGCTCTGATACCATTTGTAAGTCCCGTGATAGATCTTCCAAGGTGATATCAATATACTTAACAGTTAGGCGGAAACTAACCACTAAGTTGATTCTGTGAAAAACAACCAAGAACACACGAAACACATTAAAGAAGCTTCAAAACACACGTATATTATACGTCGGGTGCTTAATCCCTTAACAGCTTACACGGGTAAAAAAATAATAACAATGAAAGAACAACCCTAAACCGTTAACATATATTCTATATATATATTCTACCAACTAAGCCCAAACCAACTAAAAGCCCACCGAGATCAACAGATCTCGGTTTACATGTAAAAGCCCAATACAGCCCAAAACCAAAAACTACAAGCATAAACCAAAAATACAACCTAACACCAAGTCAAATTTTGTTAGTTATTGTACCCGATTTTCTCATTAAATAGGTTATTTTATTTCCTAATCGAGCGGATTACTTCATAAACAAGCTATAACCTATTATACTTAATCAAAACACATATCTAAACCATAAAAACTATTGATTTCCAGTCATCCTCCCTATATCCCACGAAATTCCCATTCCCTATATCAATTTCATAAAGTTTGTTCAAGTTTTTTCATCTACGGTTTGACTTTGATATTAAAGACCATTTTTACCTCGATTATCTCTTATTCCACTCATCGTTTGGGTAAGTTGTCTTCATGAAAAATATTTATTTTTATCCAACTAACAAAAGCCCTCAATCAATTTCATAGATTGATGGGGCTATGTCGGTCAATTGGTTTCCGAGCCGTTTAGGGGCAAAAAAGTCAACTTTAATGATTTTTTAATTACTATATCTTCTGATCGAAATTAGCTTTTAGTCCAGAAGACTTTTATTTTCATAATGAGATTTAAAGGCTACTGACCAAAACCCTACTTCCGACTCGCTGTTTGGATTTTGGTCAGTATCGACTCGCTTAAATTTTTAATTTAACATAACCGGAGTTCTAGACATCCGTTTGTATCGATTCCAGCGGCAACGAGTTCTTCTTACTCATATCTTCATATTTTGATGTTTTAGATTCAGTTGGCTTGTTTCGTTCGATGCGTTAATGGACGACTCGTTTAATACTTGACTCGTTTATCATTATTATTATTCACTTACCTTAGATTTAAGGTGAGTTTTATCATTCCCCTATTTTACTAAGTTTTCACAATTTTTTGGGGACATATGTGTACTTAATCATATTTCATATTATCTATATATCTCAAAAATAGCAAACGTGTAATTGTGTATGACTGATCAAATATACTTGTTACGTGCTTACTTGTTTATTTTATCGCATTCGGAGAGGCATAACATATTCTCATTTGTAGTATGATCATACTATTGACCCACGCCCAATTCTCTTGGCAACGGTCTTAAATTGCTCATAGTTGATTTACCAACACCCGATTCGCTTGGCAATGTTAATTGACACCTTACTTGCTCATGGTTTCATCTCATTACCGCAATTTATTACGTTTTGCATATTTCTTTTATTTATTATATTAATATTATATCATTGCAAAAACTAGTGATAATCTCACTCAACATGTGTTGCTGACAAACTCATTTTTTTATGCATATGCAGGTTGCCTTTGAATTGAAGTTTGACGTGAAAAGGACATCTAGTAAAGACCATAGGCAATTTAATGAAGATTATAGATTATTTGTTTTAAATTATTTATTTGTGTTGTGAATATTTGTGCACTGTAATTTGAATGAAATAATTAACTTAATAGATATTGTTATTTGTATTTATGATGGTACCTTTGAGCTATGAACAATTGGCTCACGCCTCGGCATTTTCGTCTTAGGTTGGGGTGTGACAACTTTCACAACCATCTTGGTCTTTTCATCTTGGTTTGGACCTTCTAGAACTCCTCTTGATCCATGACTTTTTTACTTCAAATTTTTGACTTTTTTCTTGAAATTCTTCGCCAAATATAAATTCCACAAAAAGTGTCACTTAAATCCTCAAACTCCACGTCACAATAACCCCCTTTTCTTTCTTGCTAATCGCAAAACAGAGAACCATAAAGAACTACGAACACCCATTTCACAACATGCAAAAGATTTCAATCAACCTGATCAGTGGAACCTTCTAGTTCTTCCAATCACTACTACCGGAACACAAACGCAAGTCCGTTTAACTTGCCACCGCTTGTAGAAAACCATATTTGACTTGCCACTAGTGAATTTCTTCGGAAACCCTACTCGGTTCCGATATGTGCCCGTATGTGCCGATGATAGCTTCTCCTCAAGCAACTGCCCGCTGCTTACCGATTATCGATTTCTTAAACTTTGCTTTGAAACCAATTCAAGGATGAATTGATACATCTCACCAAAACATAAACACACAATAATTAATATTGAATAATTCTAAATATTACATAGAGAAAGTATAACTCAAAAACACCTATTACCCATAACTCGTGTTTCTCTAGATGAACCTTAAGTTAGTTGCATCTCATGTTCCTCTTTGATGAACCCTAACTCAATTGCATCTCACACGTTCTATAATGTTCTATAATATCAAACCATTACTCGTTTTATATAGACTAACCTACCTTTCTAGCCAAGACATTATCTATTTTAATTATATAATAATTAGGAAGCATGTTTTAATTAGGAAACATAACCAGTTATGACCTACTTATCTATATTAGTCTCTTAAGTTCACTGGCTTGTGAATTGAAATATGAAATAACGTCCAACGTACATTAGGTGGCCATTAATGGGTTTTAACAGGCCTTATCATCTGGAAGTAGGTAGATTTAGGTTATACAAATTTGGATTAGGACAAAATACGTCAATTAGATGCAAATGACATCTTTATCATGTGTAAATGAGTTCTTTTAGATTATATAAAGTGGGCATTATGTAATAACAAGTCGATATGTATATGAAGACCAATACACTAGTAGGCTATTAATATGCCTTATCTGCAAGTGAGCTGCTTTAGGTTAAATAAAGTCACATCAGATAACAAGAAGTCATTTAAATGTTAATTACATGTTAATTAGGGGTGAGTAATTCGCGGTTCCGAACCGCTAGATCCGAATCGTATTATTGTATTTCGGGTTCGGTTCCGATTCTTAAATTTGGATGAAAACGGTTCCCGGCTCGGTTCCGGTTAGAACCGATGGTTCCAGTTATAGAACCGCTAGAACCGGGTTAGGTTTAAACTTTGAAGATTATATTTAAAATCTTATTTATTTAGTTGGCTTTCATACTTCCATGTACGAGCAACAATCCGCATTCTCACTTTCTCGGTTACATTTAATCCCTTACAATATCATAAACGATGATCATCTCCTACGGCTCTAAATATGCTTTAAAAAATAATTGTTTTCAGAAATATTTTGAGTCATTCTAACCTATCTCAATCCCCTTCATTAAAATATAATATATTGATATGATAATGCTTTATTTTATGGAATGTCGCTTGTTTCTTTCACCTTCTAATGTTTCATATTTAGAATTTTAATTGAAAATCGGTTCTAGCAAGAACCGTTTAAACCGGGTCCGAACCGAACCAGAACCGTTAAAATATGGTTTGGTTTCGGTTTTTATATTTAGCATTTAACGGTTCTGGTTCGGTTCTCACGGTTCCGAACCGTTGCACAGCCCTAATGTTAATGGTGGAAGGTCCACTAGTCATTACTAAGTGAGTTGGTTTAGATTATAAAAAAAAATATTACGTCCTAACAAGTCATTTGGGTGTTAGGGTAAAGTTGAAATATAAACGGAGACAAAAATAAGAAATGTGAAAAGAATTTGTAGCCACACAAAATATCCTTAAAAAGAAAAATTCAAAAAAAAAATAATAAAAAAATCTAACTCAAAATATAAATAAAAAGGAAAAAAATTTTAAAAACCAAAATCAATTCCGTTCAAGAAAAAGAAAACAACGAAAATACACAATGCCGATAAAAAAGACACAATGATGAAAATTAACAAAATACACAATTATAAATAAAAAAAGACACAATATATCGCAAAATATAACGCTATGATGAATAACGTAGCACAATATAAAAAAAGACACAATGCCGAGGAAAAAACACACAATAATGACGAAAATAAACAAAAACACATTGGTAAACAAAAACACAACGATTTTTTCCTCGACATTGCGTCATTTTTTTAGAGATTTTTTTATCACAAAACCTTCTTATTTTTGTTCTCTTTTGTAGAATAACCTGATTCTTAAGTGTTAATGACATTTGTATGACGCTATAACTAGTATCATGCGTACATGAGTTGTTTTTGTTTATATTAGTTCCATTTATCGTTATTACTCCATTAAATGAAATAAATAATATATCATGTCTATCAAACTTTGCATTAATTGGACTTTGTTTAATTTAAATATTCGTAAAACTAGCGTTAGAATTCGTATGATATACTGGTTGCTTAAAATAAATACGATTAATATAGAAATTAAATCATTAAATTTTAAAGAAAAACTATATTTTATTAAATTAAATGGTTTTATAATTTCAAATTATACTTTTTAATGGAATATTCATACAAATACGTGATTTATTCTCACACAATTTCTTTATAATTACGAAAAATTTGCACCTAATAATTTTATAAGTTGTAATTATATTTTTTTAATAGAATATTGAATTATAACAAAAGATTATAAGATGATTTATTATGAATGACTTTTAAAAACACGTCATATATAAAATTTGCATGAGTAAAACACAATTTGTATTATATTTTCAATCGAAATAGACAAAAACTCTAAGGATCCATAGAGGTTAAAGGAATGTGAGAATAACATTGTTATATTCATAATTTTTTCTTGTCTTAATTATCCTAGCCCTATAAATATCATTAATTGAAATTTATATAATGCATCGCCTACACTCAAAAGTATATATAAATAGACTTAATAAAAAAAGGTTGATCTAATTTCATTATATATATATATATATGTGGGTGTGTGCAGGTTCAAAAGTGAACCACAGAAAAGTGAGAAACTGAGAACCATATCTTTTACATGTAAAAAAACAATAAAAAATTTATTTTTACATGTAAAAAACTTATTTTACATAATCTTTTTTAAGCTTATATATAAATACATATCGAAGCCGTTTTCATTAAAGTTTTTTAAATTAGTTAAAAAACGGTAAAAATAATATTTGTACAAAATTAATTTTTTTATTGGAATGCCTTTTACATATATTTATAAGCAAAAACTGAAAAAAAAAATTATGCTAAAACTAATTTTTTACATGTAATCGAGTTTTATATTATTTTTTTACATGTAAAAGGCAGGGTTCCCAAGTTACTCGCTCTTTTAGGATTCACCAATGAACCCATATATTTATATAGGTTTAGGTTAGAATAAAAACCCACTTAAGTTGTGAAAACTCTAGAAACTCATTCTCAAGCACATGTTTTTAATTAAAGATTAAATCTTGTGGTCCATAATTAAAGTTAATAAAAAATGTAAAAGTTTATTTACATTTTCTCTCTCCTGAAAACATATATAAAAATTACTAAAAAAAGGTAAAAAAATAGCAAAACATTTTTTTTATGTTTTCGATGTTTTGTATTAAATATAACAACATATATATTAATGTAACAAAAAAAACGATGTTACATAGGGTTTTCACGGGTTTTCTCAACTTAAGAGGGTTTTCAAACTATACTTCTCCTATATATATATATATTAATCTCCTATACTTCTCCTATATATATATATATATATATATATAAGGGAGATTTCAAATGAGAACCCTTTTGAGTTTTAAGAACTCGAAAGAACTCAGTGTAACGATTTTTTTTTTCGAATTTTTTTTTATACATGCGTAGTCTATGTAGGTTACATACACGTAAAAAAATTACATAATTTTTTACGCACCGAGTCGACTTTTTACACATGTGTAACGAACGTAAAAGTTAGTGTAATTAGTTACATATTTATTCTCTCTCCTACTTTGACTTTTTTGCCAGATTTAATCTCAACCACATATTCCAATTCATTTAATTAAATGTGTGGCCTAGAATGAAGTTCTTGAATTCTTACAACTCAACATGGTTCTCAAAATATCTCTCTCCTATATATATATATATATATATATATGCATATGTTTATAATGACATAAGCAGAGAATAAAGAGAGAACTCATTTGAAAAGAGAACTAAAAAACTAATAAAGAAATATTTTTAATTTAATTAAAAAAATGTTTTTGTAATTTTTTTTCTTTCATCTTTCTTACATGTTGTTATTCTTCACTAGAAAAAATTTAAAAATAAAAAAAAACTCGTTGTAGTGCACATATGCAATACATTGAATTTTTTTATTGCGTATGTACACTAGTGTGTATTTTGATTTATGCAAAAGTGTTGAATAACATATATGCAGTTTTTTGTATTGTGTTAGTGCAATAGTGTTATATTATATACAAAACTAAAAAAAATCGATATAGGGCGTATGTGCATTAGTGTTGTATTACGTATATGCGATAGTTTGTATTGCATACAATTATTAGTGTTTTATTTACATATATTCAATAGTGTGTATTGTATAATACAATTGTATTGTATTTTATGAAATAAAACACTATTGTATATTTGCAATACACATTTAGTGCACATATGCATTACATCAACGGTTCTTTTTTTTTAGGAACAATATCATCTTATTAGAAGGAGGAAAGAAAAAAAATCACGAAATTTTTTTTTAAAGTTAAAAATAATTCTTTATTAGTTTTCTAGTTCTATATATAAAAAAAGTTCTCTCTATATCCCACCCCTAATGACATAAATACCGTTATATTTTTAATCCTTATAATTTGGTTAATTAGTTACTTAATAAAAGGATGGATTGGTATTTTTTAATTACACTGACATAAATACGCTTTTATTAAAAACAGAAGAATAATTTGAGTGGAAAATGTTATGTTATGAATGATGCCCAAGTTATTTTCTTTTATTAGAATAACTAAATTATGATTTTGTATCTAACTTTATAATCATGACACGTGGCCCATTTTGTATGAGGTGTGATCTTCTTTACATGATAATTGGTTGCAGCCTTTTGCACCGTCATAATGTCTTCTATCATATATAGCATTAGTTGATTAGGAATTGCTGATACGTGTTAAAATCTAACATCATGTATGAAAACTTGTAGTGTATATATCTAGCCATATCCCTTATATGTTCATTCTTAAGGAACATAATCTTATTGTAAAAATCGTTGCCAGAAAGAAAATAGAGTATAAATCCGATCAGTGCTGACAAAATGCACCGGTTTTTTTATCAAAGAAAATAAGCTTCTAAGGATACCAAAAGTTTCCCTAACAATAAACAACGAACCCGAAGCTTGGCAGGAACGGAAATGGATGTCCAAACCTGAAGAAAATTGTAATCGTGCCTTGTAGAACAGGGACATTTTAAGAGCAGTCGAAGTCAGGGCAGACTGAGAGAATAATGATAAGTAACAAGGCAACAACGATACCAAAAATTACTAGTTTCACCTTCATGTTATGAAACCACATTTTTCTTTTTATCTTGGTTCCTTGTTTCTTGAAATCTTGAGCCTAAACATGATATACAAGCAAACAATCAATGTTAGTATTATTATCAAACTAGAAAAAGCAATTTTTTAACACTTAAAAAGGGAGTTTAAACATTAAATTAAATAACCTGAGTGCGAAGGTTGTCACTTTTATCAACAAGTAGTTCAATCTTCTCTCCACGATCAAGAACCTAAACATGACAAATATGATTCAGATATTATGCTGACTATTGATAACATAAATTTCAAGCTATTTTATGTTATCAAAGTGTAAAAACGTTTTGCGCATCGAATCATTTACAATACGAGTAGTTGCGCGATGAAAAGAACGTATGAGGATGTGTGATTGTGATAAACGAACATGAGATAGTGTGATGCAATTGTAGCCAATTGAATCAATAGACGTGACCAAATGATTACAGCATACATACATACACGTTGAAGCTTGACACTAACACAAAGGGATGGAAAGAGTGAACAAAAATGCGAATTTTGTGTTAAGAAACAAGAAAGTTACCTTCTCTATGTTTTCCATCATTACTCCTTTGACTTCAGAAACTTGAGCCTGGACCTTAGCAATCTTGCTAATTTCTTCCGGGTGAGAGACACAGTAGCGCATATGCTCTTTCAGTTTTGGTCTGAAATTACAAAAACATTTGTATCTAAGAGATTAATTTTTTTAAAAGGGATTGTTTTCAAGACCATGATGACCAATGGGTATTTTTTTTATTTGAATTATGTGCTAGTTTTTATATTGAACAACAAACTAACCCAACAATCAAATTAAAAAAAATACCCATTTACTATCACGGATTTTAAAATTAGACAAATTGGTTTTCATAATTCAAACTATGATTCACTGGTTGATAATCTATACTGCCAATGTGATCTGCAACAATCCCAGCTCTCACTTTGGTTGGTTAGAAATTTCTCATTCTTAACATTTATTTTCGTCATTTTAAAACAATTTGCAATATTATGAATTTATGATTGAGATGAAAATCAATCAATTAATTGTTCATTATGGGTAAATAGTGTTACTTTTTCCATTATAGTGGGATTGCCCCTTATTAACTAAAGTGAATTAAATTTAAGAATATCATTTGAATCACACTGTCACTAAACTTATTATCCGCCATTAAGTCGTAGTTTGGATAATTAAAATCTTATTATGTTAGACAAAAATATTATTCTAGGATTTGTGTATAGATACTTACCCAAAATCTTTGTTTAAGCTTTTGGCACCACCGGTTTTGCCTTTGCCTGCCCCATATTTATTATAAAAATCATCCTTAATACGCTCCAAGAAGCCAATGGGAAGTTCCCTTCCCATAGACTCGACCGCAACAACACAGTATGCTGCAATAGCCATATAAAGTCATTAAATTTAAAACCGATCGCAATTATAAGTATTTTCCAACAGTGGCGTATCCAGAAATTTTTTTCATAGTGGTCGGAAATTTTTTAGAGCTATTGTGCATCCCTAATATATACTTTTCCGGTTCGGATCAGGTCGGATCGATCGTCTCATGTTATATAAAAACAAATTAAGATCATATTTTTATATGATTAAAAAAACACAGATAAATGATAATCAAGTGATCTAAACGTATAGCCTAAAGCTAAAACTTATAGTAATAAACAAGAAATAAAAACTCGAAACTAGTGGTTTAGAATATGTTCTATGTTCTAAAATCAATAAACAAAATTTGAACTAGCTTTATAATATTTTCAAACTTGTGCTCAGAGTGTTTGGATAGATGGACTCTGCATCAGGGGTGTTCAGAATTTGATTCGTATTCAAAACATTCAAAATTCAATTCGATTCGAATTCGATTATTAAGATTTGAATTCGGTTGTAAAAAATTCAAATTCGATTCGATTCGTATTCGAGTAATATACTCGAATACGAATCGAATCGAATTTTATTACTCGAATACGAATCGAATCGAATTTATGATTTATTATTCGATTCTATTCGAAATTTGAATTCAAATTATATATACATATATATGTGTGTGTGTATATATATATATAATTATTTATTTTTATTTGTGTCAAATCCATAAATAATAAATATCCATTACTTAAACCCAACATGCAACATTATTGTTTCTTAGCCCATACTAACACGGGTCTTATTTACTTATCGTTTTCAATATTTTGAATTTTAGACTATTAATGTTTTAGTTTTGAATTTATTATCATGTGGTATTGTAGATACTTTAAAATTATATGTTTGTTTTGCAATTATGATTATGGTTTTCGAATTTTTGGCATAGGTAAACTTGAATTAGATCGTATCTATTCGAATTTAAATAGAACTTATTCGAATTCGATTCGAATTTGAGTTTCAAATACGAATTCGAATCGAATTTTGAATTGGGTATATATTACGAATACGAATCGAATAGTTCAACTTTTAATCGTATACGAATATTGGTGAAAAAAACAATTATTTGGATTATTCGATTTCATTTAACTTGAAAATTCGTTATTCGATTCGATGAACACCCCTACTCTGCATGTACTTTTGAAGAATATGAGTGCAGCTACCTATTTAATATTAGCTATTATGTACTAGCTTCTAGTAGGCTTCTTTTTGTTTTTTTACCTTATAATACAAAAAGAACAGTTTTAACATCATCTTCTTCCTTTTACCTAAGCTTTTGAAGCTCCACAATCAATCAGTCATGGCCATCATAAATTTTCTTCTTGATATTACTGTCTTTAGTTCTTTTCTCATTTTTCTTAGGGGTCGATGTTAAAATTTTACAGGGGTCGCTCGAGAAGAGATTGCATATATACTAAAAGAAAAATAAATTCACAGGGGTCGGCCGGTCTTGTACGGGATGAATAGGTCCGCCCCTGTTTCCCAATATCCAACTGAACTGTAAATGAACTGTATGGCATGGCTTTTACAGTTTTTCAATGTCAAAGATTTCATGAACAAATATGTGCAAACCTAAGCAGTTAATGCGGAAAAATATCGGATATCGGTGAATGACCGATATCTGAGATATCGGTTATCGCAGTGAGATATCAGTGGGATATCGGTAATTTTAATATCATGTAAAATTCATATATATAGCAATTTAACACTAATAATTCAATATAGTCTCCTATCATTAACAAATTAATCTTTTGCAAATTGCAAAACACTAATAATCATAGCAAGTAAGAATTGATTAAGACTTAAAACAATAACATTGAACACTAAAATTGATAATTAAGGCTTAAAACACTCATATTGGGAATATCAGTGATATTTCGGTCAAATATTAGTCCAATATCGGTCAACTATCGGTCAATATCGTTGATATTATCGGTACCGATATTCTGAACTAATATTCTGACTCATATATCGCGAAGGACCGATAACCAATATATCACTGATATATCGGTGATATGTCGACGATATCAACTGCATTGGTGCAAACACAGATCTTACAATCCTATTCAAAGAATGATTATCATCTAAGGTTTGCCACTTATTAAATTATCATGCATTGATTGTTAATAGGTTAAAATGTAATGACATTAAATTATGATTCAAATTGTTTATCTAATAATAATCCAGGGTTAGGTTAAAATAGGAAGTATATTTTTTGTAGGAAGGATAAGAAATAACCTTGTCCATTGATTTTGAACATGGAGGGTTGAGATTAGTTTATGGGGAAATCAAGTATGAACACAAGTTAAATGACATAAAAGGAATAACACATTTGTTTACCTTCTCTCTCCACATGCAAGACACATGCCAAATTCTTCCATTATTTTAAAACGTCCATAACTTTTTTTACGACCTTTTTATTGAAAAACAAATTCACCATAATAACGAGTGTCTTTTTATCTTTTATATGAGTACCATATTGTAATATAAAAATTAAAAAAAAATTCATGGGTTTTTTACAAATTGTGTTTTACAAAATTGTGTTATACAATAGCATTTTTTATTGTGTTTTTTTTTCATTGTGTTTTTTCCATTATGTTATTTATATTGTGTCATACAATTGTGTTTTTATCATTGTGTTTTTTTTTTCATAGTGTATTTTTCCATTGTGTTTTTTACATTGTGTTTTTTCGGACTTTTCCGGTGAGGTGGTAGCAGTGGGTGACGGTTGTGGTGGCGGTGGGCGGTGGAGTGGTGGTTGTTGTAAGAGATGAGTGAAGATGTAATTGGGTTTTATGTAAGTGGGTTTTTAAAATTAATTTAAGTGGGTTTTGATATTAAAGTATTAGACTAAAATACACTCCTTCCTAACCTTCTTAGGATAATCAAACTTTTTATTTGAACCTAACCCTAATAATCCATACTAACAACCATATCCAACGATAATTCAAACTTTCAATTTCGTTGTCAAGGGCAACTTGATTTCTATTAATATCGCTCACATGATCGATTATGAGCAAAATATGAAGATATACCTTCCTTATGAGTGTGATCAGCTGGAAATCGAGAGTAAAAAAATGATAATTATTGTGAATGAGATTGCTCTAGTTAGTTGTGTCACCGAATGATTATTCAGTTCCAATTGTTATCAGCCGATGATTATTAGATTCTAATTTGCATAAATTATAATACAAATATTTCTACCGAATGTAAAAAACTAACGGGTATATAACTAATGATCGATTTTAAACAAGTAATGATTGTAAGCCTAACCAAAATATTGCATACGTAAATTATCAATAATCAATCTTTAAACAAATCAAAACAACGATAAACGACATATTCACATATCATAAATATGTTAATGGAAAATTCCACAAGAAACATTGAACTCACTGAATCCTTGCTCAACGAGGTAGTTGAACGTGTGTCCGTCACAATTATATGTAAATCGATTGTTGGTGCTGGGGAGTTTCTGAAGACATTGGGCAGCAACGCTTTGAAAATTCCCGGTGAACTCGGTGTACTCAACTAGGATTATCGTGTCTCTAGCAACAAAACTATAAATTAGAGATCCTTGTGAAGGCATTATTTTGTACTCAAAATTCAATTAAGTGAAACCGGATCTGATGACTTTCTGGAAGTATGATTGGAATATGATGATCTAAATGAGAAGAGTTTGTGTGGAAGCACAGAGATGGAGGCATGAAACATTTTGTGAGAGAGAGAGAAAAAGTAGGAAAATGTTTCTATTTAAATCCTGATCTCACTTGGTCATTTTTCCGAATAAAAAGACAACGTTTACCAATGTTAATTCCTGACTTTATGATCTTCAAGAAAGTCCTGTCACCTTAGCCAAGTAGTATATAATGTGTAGGGTTGTCAATTAATCGAGATCAGATCTCTAGTTGGGCTCGGGCTCCGCATTTACAGTAACATGATACCATATTAACTAACAAGCAAAGATTTGTCTTCGTGTAAAGGGTGATTCGTTCAAATCAACAAGAGAGTCTAGCTGCATTGCACTGCCAGAATACATGCTATATATTTGAAAGAGGCTGACTTCCTTAACTGAGTGGATCAAGCTAGTTTGACTTATTTATCTTAACAAGGAGAAATGCTGCGCTCGAGCTTGACTTATAAGCCTCACGATTCGTGTATTACATGAGTTGAATAAAACATATATTAAATAGTGAGTAATGAGAATATGAGAATTATAAAATAATATAGATATAAGATAAGACTGAAATTACGTTTAAATAAAACTATTAGTGTATCAATAATATTGAAAATAAAATAATATACTGATCTATTGAGGAAAAAGTTTGTTTGTGAGATAATAATCAATTCTCTTTTAAAACCCAAATTGCTTCAAACTGAATTTCGTTTCCTTTAATTTACGAATTGTTAATTTATTTATCACGAACGAGTGAAATTTGATATATGGAGACGAAAAAATTAAAAATATGACATAATGTGGATAGGAATTTACACAGTAAAAATATGACATATAAAAGACAAGAATTATAGTAAACACAAGAACTAAACACAAGAATTATAGAAAAAAAAACACAAGAACTAAACAGTAAAAATAAAAATAAAATTATAGAAATTGTCATTTATATTTGTATTCAATTTCATTTATTTTCCTTTATCTTTAAAATTAACATGATTTGTATTTAAGTTTACAAATATTACACAGTTTGTCTTTTGGCCCTAACACAATTATTTTTTCTTGTTTAGTCGGCATGTGAGTCGCACATGAGGACAAATTGTTTATTTTACCCATTTAGTTAAAAATAAGTATGTTAATAGTTATATACAAAATATGCCCCTTTCTCTCTCATGCTCTCTTTTTCTTTTTCTTATATCTACTTTTCTTCTTCTTTTACATTCAACCACTACTAACACATCATCACCGCCTATCACCATCACCACCATCGTGTGTCACCATCACCACCACCAACACCACTACCGCAAGACATCAAATCCGGCGAACAAAAAAACCTCATCCCCAGTGAAAGACACTAAATCCGGGCGAAAAAGCCCCTCTTCGGTGAAAGACACTAAATTTGGCCAAGAAAAACCCAATCCGCGATAAAACAAACTAAGTCCGGCCACCCTGTGACCACCAACGACGATTAAAGTTCTAGAGTTTCGATATGGGTCTGGAGCCATGGCCCGGATGTGCGTTTGGATACGGTTCAGGAGCCGGATCCTCTCTTCTAATAATTAAAAGGTAACAGAGCGACTTGCAGAGATAGTTACGGTTTTGAATACACATATTCCCTTATGCAGCCGTCCCTTCGTATGAAACAGATCTTCGATTTGAATAGTTGATTTCGCCTCCATAGAACCATTGCTGCAACACACCTCTAGTTAGTGGCCTTGATTTCTTGTTTAGCAGCGATTCTTCAAGGGGGTGAGGAAATGGTTGAGGAAAAGTGTGTGTGAGGTGGTTGGAAAGTTTGTGCGGGTAAGATGGCTGGAAATTTGGAAAACGTTTTTACGTCAAGGATTGAGACTTGAAGATGAAAAAACTAATGTAATTTCATATGACTAGGAAAACGAATTGGCCAAAAAAGAAAATCAGGGGGCAATTTGATGCTGCCGATGCTTCAAGATCACACGAAAGGGTTTTACATGTGTCACCAGAAATGGATGGTCACCGCCCGAAAATGGTGATGCCAGGTAAGAAGATGAATTCCGAAAAAGGATAATGGTGGTGGTGAATGATGAGTGGGTAAAAGAATGGGCTTTTAATGTCTAATATCGTGTATTTTAGCTACTTATATATATCGAACACGATTACTTTGAGATGTTTTATAATTGCAGGTGTTCGGTGATTAATGGAGTTAAACAGAGCTTAATGGAAGCTGTTGGGATGAAACTCGCTAGTTAATACGAAGATGAACGAGGCTGGCAGTCAAAATATGGAAGAAAAATGAAGAAGACCAGATAGTCGCAAGTCGCACTGTTAGGCCGCAATTTATGGTCCTGTCTGGTATTTTAGCTACTTATATATATCGAACACGATTACTTTGAGATGTTTTATAATTGCAGGTGTTCGGTGCTTAATGGAGTTAAACAGAGCTTAATGGAAGCTGTTGGGATGATACTCGCTAGTTAATACGAAGAGGAACGAGGTTGGCAATCAAAATATGGAAGAAAAATGAAGAAGACCAGATAAGTCACAAGTTGCGCTGTCAGGCTGCAATTTATGGTCCTGTTCGGTAAGAGAGGCCGCAAGAAGGTGCGCTGATCAGGCATTTTTGGATGAGGAGGCCGCAAGTTTCGGTCGCATGAGCACAATTTGCGGCATGTTCGTAAAAAGACGTGAAATTTAGGTTTTTGCCTCCACATATAAATATAACTTAAGGTTGCAAAGAAAAGATTTTACCCAACCATTTTTCATCATCCCATAGTCAATTTTGAAGGTTTGAATCACTCCCCAAGCCTATTCCTTCATGCATTCATCAGTTACATAAACCATTGAAGATTCCACGATGATCATGAGCGGCTAATTCTTCTCTATAACCATCTCCGGGAGTAAGGTTGTATTTGTAGCTATACTCTTGATGTTTAAACTTTTACATTGGATTTATATTTGACTAACCAATCGCTTAGTTAACTAGCTCACTTCATACCCATTCGAGAAAAGTTATCCATAAGCCAATTAGCTCAACTCTGCGTTAAGACATCATTTGTCGCCATAAAACACCTTTGACCATTATATCTCTGATTGTGATGGTCGGTTTACCTCTCACTTTTGAAATTTGTTGCAAACCGTCTTGGGTACCCGTATTGATCTAGGAACCGCTTATCACCCACAAACCGATGGTCAATTAGAGAGAACAATTCAAACTCTCGAGGATATGCTCCCCTCTTGATGGTAATTGGGATACTCACTTACCACTTGTAGAGTTTTCCTACAATAATAGTTTTCACAATAGTATTTGCATGGCACCCATGAAAGCTCTCTATGGCCGGAAATTTCGTTCCCCGATTTGTTGGAACGTGATTGGTGAATCGCAAATCACCGGTCCCGAGCTTGTTCAAGAAACTTTTTATCGGATCGCTCTTATTCTTCAAAATATTCTCGCCGCTCGTAGCTATCAAAAGAGCTACGCCGATAAGCATCGTAAACCTCTTGAGTTCAATGTTATTGATCGATTTCTCCTTAAAGTATCTCCATGGAAAGGGGTAGTTCGCTTTGGTAAAAGGAAAAGGCTATCTCCTCGTTTCGTTGGCTTGTTTGAGATCGTTGAGAGGGTTTGTATAGTTGTGTATCGGCTTGATCTCCCTGATCAGCTCTCCAATGTTCATCTGACTTTTTACATTTACAATCTCAAAAAATGCCTAACCGAGGGGAAACACCACATACCCTTCGACGTCAAATTGATGAATCTACGCGCGCTATCGAGAAACCTGTTGCAATCATGGATCGTATGGATAAAAAAACCAAGCGTAGCCGTATTCCACTTGTCAAAGTTCATTGGGATTCTAGATGTGGCCCCGAGTTCACTTAGGAGTGGGAAGACCAAATGAAAACTAAGTACCCGCACCTCTTCGTTCCTGCTTAATCTCTAATTTCGGGATGAAATTTCCAAAAGTAGGAAATGCTGTACATTTCGGATTTTTCATTTTCCTTGTACTTGTATTTTTGCCTAACCGAATTGTAATAAATTAAATTTCCAAATGCAATCCGTATTATTCAAGTAATTTGTGTGTATTTTATTTACTTATTTTTTTTATTGTTTCTAATAACTATGATAAAATGCATAACATACCCCTCCATCAAACTTTAAACCTCTTGTGCACCCAACCCTAACGTCCAAGGACTTATCTGCAAATATTACCAAAACCATTTTCCCTCTTACCTTCTCCCTCTCCTGCCGCCGACACCCCCTACCACTCTTTCTTGCTCCTCAATTCACTAATTAATCAAGGAAATTGGCATTTCCAAATCGTTCTTTACCTTAATCGTATTCCACTGACACTCTAAAACTGGTATTTTACAGCAAATTGATTCATAATCATAACCATAACAAATCACGATTATTTCGACCTTAATACGCTATAAATACAAGATTAAAATTCAACTGAACTCGCCCATAGCCATTCTTAGTACCAGACGACCCTAAGCCCTAACCTAATTTCACCATACAAAGCCGTCAAGATCTGTTTTGAGTTCGGGTTAGAGCTGCAAGCCCTAGTTCGTCGTTCCCTATCTATTCGTCCTCCAAATCGATAATAATTTATGCTTTGAGTGCGTTTTTAACTAATTAATCAAAATCCTAACCTAATTTTAATCAACAACAAACAATTACATTGAATTGATCACTAGGGTTTGCATTCGAGTTTTGGAGAAGAACAGGATTGCTTACTTATCAATTTCCATACCCATCTCTTAATCAAGTTAAAGCGCTGGCCTGATGGCCAACACAATGCTTGCCTATTGGCCAGCGCATACTTATTTAATGCCAAGAACCAGCCTGGGGTGCGGGTTCGAGTTGCCCATTGTATTTATATTTTTTTAAAACTTTTTCTTTAAGATATTATGGCTATTATATATGTATACACTTCATAAATATAATTATAAAAAAATTGAACATTCAAACCCCACTTACCCGGTTTTGTATTATTTTTCTTGTTTTTATTTTTAATTCTTTAATAAATTACGTATATACATGTATAATATAAAGATTAAGGAACTAATATTCTTTTTACCACTCGCTTAATGAGCCGTATTAATAACCTATTGATGCTCAAAATAATTTATCATGTAACTTCTACATTAATATATATATATATGTATAATTATATATAATCTTATTTTTTATTAAAAAGCAAACATAAAATTTAATAATAATAATAACCACAATAAGTATGATAATTAAGCTAAGAAGATTTTGATTTCAATCTTACTTAAAACCCGATTAATCTCAAATCCACCATAAGTCTTGTTATTATAATTAATTAATATTGCTGTTAACAATTAGGAACCCTTGCCTACGTATCCCGAGCTCAACTGTTTCTATTTAATTTTTATTACGGACTCGTCTTCACTTATTCCACTCTTTAAGGTGAGTAATAACCCCCCCTTTTACCGTTTTACATTTTGGGGCCTTTATGCGTTTCACAAGTTAAATAGATTAAAATTTTCACTACAATTCCACTATTTCCGTAGATATGCAATTGCTCAATTAGTTAATACATGTGAATATGACTATGTGTTTATCTTTAAATTATGGTTGTTGGTATCTCATCCTTATTAGTATAATCATACGTCGCCAGAGAAACTCGACCGTTTGGGACAGGAGAAATGGCCATTTTATATTTTTGTTATATTAAGTGATGTAGTTCATATTTACCTAAACGAATTTTCATTTTCGATATTATTATATACAAAATTGTGATTACTTGCACAACTTTATGTTGACAACCCTATCTATTTTCACGTATGACGCAAGTAGCTTTATGGGATGAAACAAGTGATAAAGTTTAGATGACACCTTAGGTCGAAAAGATGAATGAAGAACAATTTATTTTAAGTCTTTGATTGTAATACTATTCCCTTTGAGACAATGTTTGTGCTTTGCGTACTTGATATATGAAATGAATAATTTAGATATTGACACATGTAATTTAATTAGATTCTTTTGAGCTATGATACAAATTATGTCGAGCTCCGGCATGCTCTGTCGTAGGTTGGGGTGTGACAAATACTCCCTAGCCTACACTATCCCCTAGGAGCCAAGTTTGTGTCTTTTTCCCTTTTGATTGCTAAACCCTAAATTACAAGCCTTGTCAATCTTAACCTTTTATTTAAATCTTGTGTGATGAAATCCAGTATATTAGAGTTGTATATAGTCCGTTGGTAGAGCATAATACACAATTATTGATGTCTTAGTTTATCTTATGCTAAAAAAATAAAAAAAGGGAAAAACATGATAAAGAAAGAAAAAAATGTTGAAAATAAAAAAAACTCAAAAAGAGTTAGTGTTTAAAGTTAGTTTTGATTGTAAATAACAGTTAGTTAGTGGTTTTGATTGTTTGTTTAGTTGGTTAAATAAATTGGGTTTTATCCACCATAAGTCACTAAGTAAATCGTATTCCCTACCCGAACCTAAGCCACAACAAAACCCTTGGTCCTATTCTTATGCAACCGGTGGTTAATGGGTAGAGATATGACTGGCTCGCAAGCTTATTACTTTGTGTTCATACTTGGTATAGAGGGTAGAGAGATACTAACACAATTTTTGCTGGCCCAGATATTAAACCGAGTGGAGAGATATATATGTGAGTGGCTTGATCATGTGTGCATCAACCGGAAACGAAGAACATCTGTTTGGGTGATTTCATTGTTTTTAAATGCATTATTAAATTGTTCGGTGGGTTATCAATATTCAAAGTGTCAATATTGGGAATTGGTTGTGACCTTATACCTTACTAGTGTTAATGATGATAATTGATGAATCATCGATCGAGGTGTATGTGTTTCATGATGATTTGCTTGAGGGTAAGCAAAGGTTAAGTATGGGGAAGTGATAATTGGGTAAAATAATGTGTTTTTAAGGTTTAATATCAAATGTTTTAGCTATTTATATGTATTGAACACGATTATTTTGAGATCTTTTATTATCGTAGGTGTTCGGTGCTTAATGGAGTTAAAGGAGCTTAATGGAAGCTATTGGGACGATACTCGATAGCTAATATGAAGATGAACGAGGCCGGTAGTCAAAATATGTAAGAAAAATAAAGAAGACCAGACAAGCCACAAGTTTCACTATCTGGGGTGCAATTTGTGGTCCTGTCTGGTAAGAGAGGCCGCAAGCAGGTGCGCTGATCAAACATTTTTGGATGAGGAGGCTGCAAGTTGTGGTCCTATGAGCACAATTTGCAGCCTAGTTCGTAAAAAGACACGAATTTTAGGTTTTTTCTTCCATATAAAAATATAACTTTAGGATTGCGAAGGAGAATTTCTATAATTCCATAATTCTATCAAAAATAAATTTCTTTAATTCTATCAAAAAATAAATGCGGCCTAGTTCGTAAAAAGACCTTTCAAAAGACGCAAAATTGGATATAAACATAAATGACAATTTCTATAGTTCTATCAAAAATAAATTGTAGTTACGTGTGTTCAAATAAAAAAAAAATTCTCATTTACATAAATCACAATGATTTAAATTAACAAATATGGGATCAGTTTATAGTATATACAAACATTTATTACAGTTAATGTTACAGCACATCTATTTATAGTTGAAAAACATAGGGGAGGTATATGTTACAAACAACTTTCAGGTGTGGTGGTGGTCTCAAGAAAACATGAAAAGAATGATTAGAATAAAAAAATAGAAAGTAGCTATAGCAGTGGCGAATATAAAAAAAAATCAGGAGTAACCTATTTTTTTTTACCGTACGTTTATACAGGATCATTTATGAGACTTAAAAAAGTCATCGGGCCCTATACGAGTATGTGGAACAGTGGGCCCTTACTTTTTTTTATTTCCCGAATTTTTAATTGGGTTTAACGTTTAATGACTCTAGTTGTTTATAACATCCTATTTGGCCCAACTCATTTTGAATAGAATTTATGTCGAAATGTAGAGTGGATTTTTTTGAATAAAATTTACATTGATACGTAGATAAAAATAAGCATATTGTAACATATTTCAAAGTATAGAAGCCACAATATTTTAAAGTTACAAGATAGTAACAAAAAATATGTGTCAAAGTATGGCTAAAACAAATTTTTTTTACCAACAATAGCATAATATATATTTATTTATATTACATTGTGATAACATTTTTACTAAGAATATATATTAATAAAACAATAAAATAAAAATTAAAGCAAATATGATCAACTAAATTTAATATACTAATAAATCTTTAAATACATAATAAAAAAAAATCCAAAATCTGGATGAACTTTTCCTATATTATCAGTTTAAAATATTTTATGTTTTTAACTAATAACAAATCAAAGAAAAGGACAAAAGTGGTAGTACTTGCAGTTTTTAATTTTCTATTTACCTGAAAGAACTTAAAATAATAATAAAAAAAAACCTATCTTATTCATTATCATCTTCTTTCTACTAGGCTAAACCTGCAACTATGCATCGCAAGAAAAAAATTCTCACCTTCTCTCTTTATACAACGACGTTTGCTCAGGGGTATCCCGATATATAAAACCCTAAAAAGTAAATAAAATTTTGTACTACGCAACGAAAGTTGAGGGCAACCCGGGTTACCCCTGGATATATGTATATCCGCCTCTGGGCTATAGAATGGTTTTGATATACTAGATGGAATGAGATTTCTTACGTAATGGATGATTCAATTTCATCAACCAACCGAACACCTTTTACTGTTTTCATTTATTCATTGTGGTCCAATCCATTCACCTGTTAATTCTACATACCGTATCCTACATAATGCCTTTTAGACTTCTCACATTAAAAGTTATTTGTATGTGATTCTAAAAATAATCCGTTAAAATAACACATTAAATCTATTAAACCATTAAAATAGCACATTAAAGTTTATAAAGTGTTAAAATACACATTTTAGTGGAATAGTATTTATACTGTCACAATTAAATTAAAAAGTCAATCTACTTTCCTATCTTTACGTTTGCATTTAAGTCATGCAAAATGAAGCATTATAAGGGAACTAAAAGAGCATGCCCCTACATCACCACCCGTGCGGGCGGACTTACATAGTGCCATAGGGTTCACTAAAACCCTCAAGTTTGAAATTTTAAACACTTAAAAATATAGGGTGAACCCTATAAAAAACTAAATAGATGGTGTAGTTGTCACACCCCAACCTAAGGCGGAAATGTCGGGGTGCAAACCGTTGGTTCACAGCTCACAAGGTACTATCATACAATTTAAATATGGCAATATCTAATTATTTATCTATTACATAATTTCAATAAAGTACACAAAGTTTAACAAATTACCAAAATAATAATAGTACACAATTATCCTTTATTTCATCAACTAAGGTCTCTATAAGTGTTTCTTCATCTTAGCTTCAGAACAAATGATAACCTGCAAATACGTAAAAATTATATAGATTTGTTAACACGAGGTTGAGTGATAAAATTACCAGTTTTTGATACAAAAATGATATATAAATAAAATGAACAAAATTGATATTATGAGTATAAGTCAATCAAACCATGAGCAAATAGTTGTGTCACTTGACCATTGCCTAACGAATCAGGCTTTGGCTACTATGACAAGCAAATACAAATAAGGGTGTCGGTTTACCATCGCGTAGCGAATCAGGCTTTGGCTACTAAGACGGCTTATGATCATACTGACATGCCAGACTTCTGATGGGCCTCTCCGAAAAACAATGAAATAAAACAACTAAACAAATAGCAATTAATCATTCCATTGAAAACACGCAACAGTCACAGTTTGCTAGTGTGAATAATATATAATATGCAAATACTGATAAGTACGCAAGTGCGCCCAAAACGTTTAAAAAGGTGTAAAAAGTGGGGAATGACTTCTCACCTTGACGAATAAGTGAACAAACGAGATAGAATAAATGAGCAAAGTTAATGTGACAAATGTTCTAATCCAACTAGACCTAAGACTTATACAAAATAAAATAGAGTCAAAACCAAGAATTTATCCGTTGGAATCAATCCAAACGGATGTATAGAACTTTGGTTATGAGATTTTCAGTAAATAACCGAGTTGGTACTAACCAGAATCCGAACAGCGATTCGAAATTAGGGTTTGGTCAGTACACTCAAAATCTCGAGATAAGACTAAAAGTCTTCTGGACCGAAAGCTAGTTTTGACCACAAGTGATAGAAATCGATTGGCCAACTTTGTTGACCGATATGCCCTTAAACGGGTCGGAGTCCAATTGACCCGTCAATTACCCTCAATCTCAGAAATTTATTGAGGTTTATTGATCATGGAACCATGGAGAACAACTTTACAGAATACAACTTACCCGTAAAGGGCTTAGATTGATGAGAAAATGGAGTCAAACATCGGGAAAACACCAAAGTCAACTTGAATACGACCAATCTTGAAGAAAATAATAAAGAGTGAAGGGAAGAACAGGTTTTTTCTTGAAAGCGATGGCTGATACAGAGTAAATTAAGGTTTGGGGAAAAGGTTTGCAGGTTATAATGGCCTTGTTTATATAGGAATAGCAAACTAATGTTAATTTTAGTCAAAAGACTCGTTTAAGCAACAATATCTTGTTTAATGAGCAAATCAACTGAAAATAAACCAAAATTCATTCTTGAGGAAGGGGCTAATATATATGGACATGTACCAAGTCTAGGAGGGTTTTCTTGGAGCTTAAAATATGAGATTTGGTAAAAAAAATTATGCGATTTAGAATTAAAAACGAGTTAGGAAGTAAAATAAAGATTCTTTCTGATCTGGGGGTCTGTCCGAGCCCCTCGACCAGATAGGGTCTCCCACATCACGTGACGCGACATGGAGAATTTCCTAATATTTTCCTTTTTATCAATTTTGGTCCCTGAAGTTCTGAAATTGCATTTTTAGCCATTTTAAAACAATTTTGAAAGTTGTTAAAGGCTATTTGGCATGATTGAAAGTTATGAAATTATAAAATAAGTTAAACCAAGTTAAATACAAGTTTTTATGAATACAAAATACCTTATTCATATTTTGGGTCGGGCAAACGAATACGGTTATGAATATGAAAAATCCGAAGTGTTACAGTAGTGGTTAAGAATTTGCTTTGTAACTAGAATGTCCTGTGTTTGAAACTCATCTCTAACACATTTTTAAACCATTTTTAAGGTTTAACTAATTAGAGTTTGTTTTGAATACTAAAACCGCCCCCAAAGTCCCAAATGAAGCAAAACCAAAAAACTCGTTTGATAGAATATGTTTGTTAAATCATGTGTTGTTTGTTCATCATAAATTCTTTGCTATTTTCCAATTTGAATTTGATATATTGATATGAAATCAGAGAATGAAATTAGAGACAAAAGTAAAGACGAAAAATCTATTTTTCCTTATTATTTTTTAACTATAGAAAGATAGAGATTATATACAACCTGAAAACTGATTAACCAACTAACAAGTTTGTTAAACTTGACTCATCAACTTGGAGTATGCCAACACACCCCCCCCCCCCCCCCCCCTCAAGTTGGAGGTATAGAAAGCCCAACTTTGGATAATAAAGCATAATGTTGAGGCCCATGCAAACTCTTAGTAATCCGCAAGTTGCATTTTGGTGTGAACACCAGAGAGATTAATAAGTCCTTGTTGTCATTTTTCTTTAACAAAGTGATGATCCAACTCTATATGTTTGGTACCCTCATGATAAACCGGATTCTTTGCAATATGGATAGTTGCTTAGCTATCACATATAAGTGGGGTAAGCCAAGCTAACTTAGAAGTAACATGTTACATTGATCGATATTCAGCTTTAGTAGAGCTAAGTATAACAGTTGGTTGCTTCTTGGATCTCCAAGATATTGGACTTCCACCAAGAAGAATAAAATAACCAATAATGGGTCAGCGAGTATTAGGGCAAGATGCCAAGTCAGAATCATAGAAAGCTTCAACCTTTAAGTCTGAAGAATGATTGAACATCAAGCCATAAGAAATAGTCCCTATTACATAACTAAGAGTATGCATAGCAGCTGCAACACCCTGACTTAAGCGAAAATGTCTGAGTGTGACGTGCAGATTGTTTAAAACATATGTGACACTATTAAGTGACAACATCATAATTAATTCATTCATACTTCAAGTACACAATTTTGAAAACAAAGAAATACAAGAAAAATAAATACAACTAAACAGCTTGTCCATTTGTTTAAATAACCTATGTTTAATGTCTTCTCCAAGTATCATCCTCTAATGTTGTAACACCTTGGCTTAAGCGGAAACGCCTGAGTGTGACGTACAGATAGTTCAAACACACGTGACACTATTAAGTGAAGATAATAACATTAATTCATTGAACATCTCAAATACACAAAGTTGAGCAATGAAATACATTTAACAGAAAAAAAAAGAAAACAAACAAAATAAACTTGTCCATTTATTTGAAGAACCCTAAGTCTAATGTCTTCTTCAAGCATCATCCTCTAATAATGGTACCTGTAGCATATGTATAAAATAATGTCAACTATCTAAATAGTTGGTGAGTTCTCAGAGTTTAATATAATACATAAAAACCATATAATTAATGAAACTTGTGTAAGCGCAAAAAAGGGTTCTTTACACTCGAATCAAGGTCCTGAGTATAAAGAATAAACGAAAGTCATTTCCGGTTGGGGACAATCAATGTACTCGGAAAATGAGGCCCTTTTCACTCGTAACAAAATGGTCCTGGGTGCAAAGAGGGCGTATGATCATACTTATCGAAATCACCACTTGAAATTGAAGTTGAAGCAAGTAAGCAAGTAAACACACAAGTCCATATAGTGAATTGTAGTTTGTAAATGGAATCATAACACTTTGAATTTGTAGGAATACATATGGTACCCCCCAAAAGTAATAAGAGAGTAAAAGTGGGTGTGAGAAACACTCACCTTAGAACTTGAAGCGAGAATTAAAGATCAAATTGAAAGCGACAAAGGAACCAAAACGAATGATCTGCACGAACTATAATAAAAATAAATACGAACTTTAACGACTATCTAGCGGGGTTATTAAAGTTAATTATTGATTAATGTTATTGGAAATATATAAATTCTTTTATTATTTTAAGGCATGGATTAACTTTATTGTTATTTTTTTTTAATCTTAATGGAATTTTAGCGGTTTATATTATTTTAATATTATAACTTAACATTCATATGAAAGTTACGATAATTTCTAGGCACGGGTTTTAAATAGGGATTTTACCTCGAATAATTATAACTGTGCTATTGAACTAAACTTAACGGAATGAAAGTTAACGAATTAAAAGTTAATATATTAAGATTAACGAACTAATGTTTAACGAAATAAAGGCTAACGAATTATGGTTTAACGAATGAAAATCTTTGAAATTTTGAAGAAAATGTTTGAAGCTGACATTGAACAATTGGCAGAACAAAAGGCCAAAGAGAAGAAAGAAAGAAGAGAAAGGGGGTGAACAAAAAGAAAAGGATGACAAAGCATATCTGTTGGCTACGAACAGATACATATAAACCGAATGACAAGAGAAGGGGTAATGGAAACTGCTGATGAATGGAGGAGAAGAGAAGCACATAGAAATTTCTTACTCCAAGCAGGACATGTCGACTCATATTTAAACAGACAACCATTTAGTGAGATTGATATACTATAAGGAAAGCAGTTGTAGATGACACTACTAAATATGCAAAATAAGTAAAAAGGAAGAAGGATGAAGAGGCTAAACAGAAGTATAAGGAAATGAAGAAAAAGTATAAGAAGGAAATAAGATTTCTGGTAGAGAATGGTTATGAGTTTGAAGCAGTAAAGGAGCTATCTAAAGATGACTTGCTGAAGAGAGTAAGAATGGTTAAGGAGGCTCATGAGCTAAAGAGAGTTAAGCTGCAGATTGAAAGAGAAAACCAGAGGAAAGAGATGGAAGAGAAGGAAAGGTTGGAAACTCAAAAGAATAAGGAAGAGGCTAAAGAATTGTTTTAGGATCCTGAAAGGGTAAAAACCTTGAGGCACATTTTGTTAGAGAAAGGGATGACAGAAGCTCAATTTGAAAGTCTATCTCATGAAGAACTTTTGGAGATTAATCAAAGAGAACAGAAAATGTTCTTAGAGGAAGATAAAAGATTTTTAGAAGAACAAAGATTGAGAGAGAGAGAGAGAGAGAGACTATTGTTGGAAGAAAGAGCTAATCAATCCAGAGAAAAACTTGCTGCACAACAGGTGGCGGACATGATTAGTATTTTATGTAAGAGAGGTGCTAAGTATCCAGAGTTGATGTTGAAGAATGATCAAGAGATAAAGAGGCTGTATAATGAATTTGAAAAGAAGTATTCAAAAGGGCCATCTTCATCAACTTCTGGAAGACAGAGAATCCAGTCCGAGGTGCAGAGGCAGCAGACACAAGGGAGAAACTTAAATTTGCCTACTCACCTATACTTTGATGCCAGACTAAGGACTTTGAGAGTAATTACTGAAGATGGAACAGAAAGACATGCAGATCACTTTCAGAAGTGACTTCAGAAACTTTGGAAGAGAGCAACTAGAGAAACTGGCAAAACTAGAATTATATGACAATCAGCACAGCATCAAACTAGCTGTCCAACAAAGAAATTACTTATCTAAGTATTTGAAGGAACATGCTGAAAAAGGGTTCCCGTTACTTGATCAGAAGAGATAGAAGAATTATACAGAAGCTGAAAGAGCAAAAAGGGAGAAACAATTGAGGGAAATAAGATGGTCAGAAATCTCCTTCCCCAAATCAAAGAAGAAAAAGACTGAAAGAACAAGTGGCTCTAGCTCAACAACAAGAACATTAAGAGAGAGCTTGGCCATGAGAAGAGAAATGCAGCTGCCGAATTCACAAGTACAACAAGGTTATAGAATTTTACACCTTACATTCAATAGGCAGAGTGAGTCTGTTTCTCTAAGGAATGCTGAAGGGAGAACCATTGCAATTGTTGAACATGACTCAGAGTTGGAGTATATTCGCATCCAGGATCTACAAGATATTATGGACATAAATGTGCCACTAGATTCTGAGGATGTTGTTGAACTGGACATGTTTCAACAGAGAGCTGCGACAGTAAGACATGAAAAACTGATCAGAGCTCAAAGAAGACACTGAAATGGATACAAGGATGGGTGCTTTCAAGAAAATATGATGCATTTTGTTTGTCCTTTTGTGTATTTTATTTAAATGTGTAATTTGATGTTGATTGTAATTTTGATGTGCAATGCGCTAGAGGTAGAATTTGATTATGTAATGTAATGACTATTTCCTGAATAGATTATGTTTAGATATTGATATAGGTGTAACTTAATGCATGTATGTTTTAGTGCATCTGAGCTTGTTCCAATCTAGGGGGAGATTGTTGAGTCAGAAATTTACAAGGAAGATTGGAATCTTCTCAACCTCCTCAAAGAAATGGCTAAGTATGGACTTCGAGCAAGCTTAGACTTTTGAGCATGGATTTACTACCTCGAGCATGATGTCCTATTCTCATAAGACTATCTTCTGGAATTTCTTCTAAGTGTTGAAGGCTTCGAGCAAGCTACACTTCGTCAAGCAAGAATGCTCTTCATCGAGTATGGATTGCCAATCGAACAAATAACTTGATGTATCCAGCTTAAACCAAGTCTTCCGAGCATCTTGGTGGGTTGAGCATGGATACAATAATAAGATAATCTCAAATGTTCTAAGTATCACATTCGAGCATGGTTCAATCCGAGCAAACTTCTGTACCCGAGTATGCTGAAGATTGTTCACAATAAGTCATAAGGCAAGATTGAAGACATCAAGGAGAACATGCTTGCTCGTGGAACATATTCGAGCAAAGCAAGGATAAGTTAAGAAGTTTGAAGTCAGCTGGAGAAGAATATATTCTACTAAAAATATTCTAAGTCAAGTCTGCTCGAAGACTTATTTCACGCATGCTATGCATTACAAGTCTGCTCGACAAGAAGTTTTCATATTCGAAGACTTGTTTACACTTGTATTTATTTTGTCATTCATTATGCAATCATTAGGGTTTCTAGAAGGAATGTCTAGGCTTATAAATAGAATCCTAGGTTTCACATACCGAAGGACGAGACTTTACGGATTACGAGGGCATAACCACCAGAGCGAATATTCCTCCTTTTATGCAACCTCGTACCGCCGCCGTCACGAAACCCTAGACATTCCTTTCTACCTTTTTACTGTTGTTAAAACGATATATTAATATAGTTAATCTTTGTCTATTGTTTCTTATTATTATTACTGATCATTTACTTTCATACAAATCTTCATTCCAATCTTTGAATATATCGATTCCGCTGGTGTATTCAGAAGGCCTTTGGGTTATTAGATCTAATGTGTTCTTGTCAACCACTATTGGTTTTGCACCAGGTCCGGTCCTGACAAACTGGTGGAAGCAAAGGTGAGGTTTGACTTTGACTTTCAACAGATGTAGAACAATCCCCATTTGACTTTTAAGTTTGATGGGTGTCACAAAATTTTCATGCAATATTTACACCGAAATTTTGAGGAGAGAGGATGCATGACTGAATCCTTACATGACATTGCTTAGCTATGGAACATTGAAGATACTGTCTTATAAAAATCAAACATACCTAAGATGACATCTTGCTCCAACTCAAGATGAAAATCTATCATTCTGTAAAAATAAAATTTAAAATTAGTGTTTCGTATAAGTGGAAATCTCAACCTACTTATGGATCAATTCGCATTATATATATCACTAATGGGTCAAACATGCCGAAATGGTCAAACAGGTCAAAAAGCACCCAAATTGTAATTTAATGCATAAAACCTCAAAAATAATTTAGCTTATTGTTAATATAGTGTTGCTTTAGTGATCATATTGGAAACACTAATTAGCATAGAACTATAATTTTGGACAAAAATTAAATTCTAGGTCAACCAGGCCTAGCACTCACAAATAGCAATTTCAACCCATTTTACTATCAAATAGAATTTATTATAGCACATACCTTAAAATTATATGATCGAATGAAAATAACGCTCTATCTTTATTCCTCCACTTTTCAACGGCCAATAACAATACAGGCTCACATGAACTGTCCAATATGAAGTGTTACATACGTTCGCCTTTTACCCTCAAACTGCCATCTTTAGTAATAACCTGAGAAGTTGAGATTTGCTTGTACTCATGGTCAAAAGATACATAAGATGGTTGGGTCTGGTTAGAAGTTAATTATCAATTTGCAAATAAAATATAAGAACATGACATCTAGGCAGAAAAAAATGCAAACATTAGAGTACACCCGGTTGTGAATTGTGATAGGAGCCAACGTGTACATAAAGTGGTGACAAATCCACTACTGAAAGTACATTAATAGTTGCAATTTCAATATAATCAATATAATATGAATACTTTTTTTTAATATAAAAATCTTAATAGCTAACGTGTCAACCTCTTTACTAAGTGGGTCAACCCGAATGTAGCCAATTTATTAAACGATCAATCCGAACACAATGAAAAACCCGTTCCATTAACTGTTCACATGATCGATCGTTTGTATAGTTAAGTTGAACAAACGAACATAAACATGTTCCATTCGTGTTATTTCGGTTCATTTACATAATGTGCTTCCACATCTAGTACTAGCAACAACTAAAATCCTAAAACATAATGTACACAAGGGTTAAAGGGCTTAGCAGAAGAATATAACGTTTAATTCTGTTTTTGCATGACCACAAAAGAAACCCTAAAATATACAAATATAAGATATGATCATGGTGAATAGCATACCTTTTAAAAGAAACTATGGTCCGGATGCAAGTTGCTAAGAGCAATCCGAAGATACATAAAGGCAACGACTACTTTTGTATCATTTGAAGCAGAGTTTAAATCACTAAAAATATCATAAAAAGCGCGTGCAACACATGATCACCAACATGAAGATAATCACAAGTAGATGTACCTAAAAATTCTTCACAAAACCGTCTCAAATGCCATAAAGATTGCAACTGAAGAATATCATAAATAATTAGATTTGAAATGAATAAAGGAGATTGGTGACACTTGAATTTTGGAAAAATAACATGTATAATTATTTTTCTTGCCTATTTGATTCGTTAATAGCTCAATCTGAAGAGTGTTCAATCTGCTATAACCTTCTCCTATCCGGTTCCTTCTTTGACAATCTAATAGCACATTTGGCTGATCTAAAATTGTAAGATAAATCATTTGAGGCTGGTAAAATATATATACTTTACAATTCCAGTTACCACTCAAAACTTTAATCGATGTTTACCTTAGTTTTCTTAGTAATTCAAAGAGAAGAGGATGATTATCAGTTTAGGGTTCGTCAGTTTAAGTAGAGTGATTCATGGTTGACTGGTTAAGTAGGAGATCACATGACCAAACCAAGACTTTCATCGTTTCATATGATCAACTATAATATTTAGAACCAACAACAATTGAATCAAATACGCAAATACCACTACTTTAAAAAGTCAAACAAATACATATACCAAATGATTTGAGTTGCAAATAGTTCCCAATATCGAGTCGTGGATGAGTTGCCATTAGTTCCTTGAACACGGGTTTAAAATCCACCTATTGCAAATATAACATGTAAAAATATCATATAGTTACGGCAAAAAAAACTATTACGTGGGAACAAAATCGCACCTTAATCTTCAACGGCCAAAATCACTAAATTCAATGCGCTGCCTTAACCTTAGTAGAGACCTGCTGTGAAGAGAAAAATCGAACGTTAACAAACACATTTGTAACAATCAAGACTCCAAATAACTAATGGTGAAATCAAGTTGGCGTGAATAGTTAACTCGAGCCAACCTGTTTAGACCCAACCAAATTTTCTAATATTCTCAACAATATTATCCACTATCACACTTCACATGGTTTTTTTTATTTTGCATACTTTGTGTTAATTATTACTATTAACTAAGAACTTGTTTTGAGGGCCGATCAACGAACCAATTCTTTTAACATATAATCTTTTTTACCGGTTTAACATAGTGGAAGCAAAAGTAAAACTTACAAAGCAAAAGTAAACACTTAATATTTACACTACAATATATATATATATATATATATATATATATATATATATATATATATATAGGAGAGTGATATTTTAAGAATCTTGTTGAGTTTTAAGAACTTAAGAATATACACACACACACACACCTGACTAAGTGGATGTAGGCTTGGATATCATAATGACTCCGTTGTTGGTTATTGTTGGAGTAACTTTTCGACCGAGGAAATAACGTTAAAGATTAAACGAGCTAGGTGACGCGGTAGTGTGTGCTCGATTTAACTCCAAAATGTTATTTGGGCTTGTAACTATATTTAGGCTTAAGTATAATGTAAAGTGGGCTTCTAATTATTGATTTGGAGTCATATGGGTTTTTAGTCTAAAACAAACTGATGTTATAATCCCAGGGATTTTATATAGATCTCGATCAGTTGAAAAGGAGAGAATAATGGTTATAGGGTTCTCTAGTTCTTCATCCATATACAAGAAACAATAAATTCAATTCCATGAACAGTTCTCTGTCTTATCCGATAAATCATCATGTGTACCCACAAATACGTTTATCTGATAGTGATTACACGATTCAGAGAATAATCCAGGTTACAATTTCTTCATCTACAATCGCATACTAGATTACTAGGTTTGTTTATTTGTCTAGTTGATTCTTAATAGTTCATTGATAAATTGTAGTGCGGGTGAGAGAATAATGAACTACCTATAAGAATATGAAGTTTAGTCGCTTCAAGAAGCTTTGGACTTGAGCTTCGATATATTCTTTGAAGGATTGGGACACAGGCTAGTAAAATATAGTGTCAAGTGGAATTCGGATTTGAAACGCATGCGTATTTACCTACAAATATTAAAAATGGATAACTTGGGTTCAATCCATAGCGACACCCAAGATATTTTAACATTTGTAACGTGTAACTACTAAGATGAAAATTCAATCCATAGGACATTTTCATTTATGCATAGTGTAACACCCTAGGCTAATCCCACATCGGCCGTAGGCAAATCCCACATCGGCCGTGGACAGGAGAGATCCTTGGTTCATAAGTAAATGTCCTGCCTCTTAAATCACCAACACGTTTTGGGCTTATTGGTAGTGGACGAGAGGAGAGCTTCACGGTTAAGCGTGCTCAGGTGGGAGTAGTAGCAGGATGGATGACCTCCTAAAAAGTCTCCACCTGGGCAACCAAAAACAAATCTGTGAGCTCTTTGTGGGCAAAGGTGACAATATTGGTGGTGCGAGAGGCCGAATGTTACACGTGGTATCAGAGCCACTCTTGTGCCGTTCGGGATGGTGGGGTAAACCTCATCAAAGATGGTGAGTCCCCGAGGGTGTCACGAGGTACGCCTTAGGCGAATCTCACATCCTTCATTGAATGGTTGAGAAAACCTCATCAAGGACGATGAGTCAAAAGTGGGGGAGCGCTGTTTGTAACACCCTAGGCAAATCCCACATCGGCCGTGGACAGTAGAGATCCTTGGTTCATATGTAAATGTCATGCCTCTTAACTCACCAATGAGTTTTGGGCTTAATGGTAGTGGAGCTCTACAGTTAAGCGTGCTCAATTGGGAGTAGTAGCAGGATGGGTGACCTCCTAGGAAGTCTCCACCTGGGCAACCAAAAACAAATCCGTGAGTTCTTCATGGGCAAAGCGGAAAATATTGATGGTGCGAGAGGCTGGATGTTACACATAGTGTTTGTGTTTATGTGAGGATGGCTAAGTTAATCAGGGATATCACTAAAATGGGGGAGGATTGTTGGTTATTTTAGTGTTATTGGATTAACTTTTTAATCGAGGAAATAACGTTAAAGATTAAACGAACTAGGTGACGCGGGAGTGCGTGCTCGGTTTAACTCCAAAATGTTATTTGGGCTTTGTAATTATATTTAGGCTTAAGTATAATGTAAAGTGGGCTTCTAATTATTGATTTGGAGTCATATGGGTTTTTATTATAAAACAAACTGATGTTATAATCCCATGGATTTTATATAGATCTCAATCGGTTGAAAATGAGAGAACAACGGTTACAGGGTTCTCTAGTTCTTTATCCATATACAAGGAATAATAAATTCAATTCCATGAACAGTTCTCTGTCTTATCCGAGAAATCGTTGTATGTAACCCACAAATAGGTTTATTTGATAGTAATTACACGATTCAGAGAATAATCCAGGTTGCAATTTCGTCATCTACAATCGCATACTAGATTACCAGGTTTATTTATTTGTTTACTTAATTGATTTTGGGTTATAGACCACCCAATATATACAACATCTATGATGGGAAGCAAGCGACAAGACGTTCACTCGAGCAATCTGATGCAGCAGCTGATGAATTCTCTACAAACCCAAAATTAAATAATAGTAAGAAACATAAAAATTCTGTGCTAAACATTTTATTGAGCATTTGGTGTGCAGCCCATAAATCAGTTTAAAAATCAAACCTCATATTTTTCCAATAAATAACACAGAACAATTCCCTCTAACTTATTAGCAACAACACCATCTATCCAATCAGAGGAAAATTAATTGACCAAAGTAAACCTAAACGCCCTCTATTCATTGAACAATTCCAAGTGCACGAGAGAGAATTCCGATTAGCTTGAAAAAAATTGAGTTGCAAAAGTTGATTCATTGAACACGGAATGAATGGGGGAGTTTTATGGGTGAGGAGGAGATACCGATAGATACGGGGAGAGTGGGAATGGAGAAGAAACCGCCTGGAACTGCCATACTATTGACAAAGAAGGAAGATGAACACGTGAGAAAAATGTAACTGCTTTAAGCTTATCGGAGGGTTGAGAATCAATCTTGGATTTTAATTGGATGGCCAGGTTTAAAACTCACTCTATGGTAACCTATATATATAATTCCACAACTTGACACATCATGGCCTAACTCACCAAAACTTTCACAAACTGTGTATGCTTTTCCCGACTTCCCCTTTTCTCTCGTACCCGCACCCATCAACTGATCTAAATTTCTTTCCAAACGTGCCATACGATCATCTGAACCCCCACTATCTACCGCTTTCACAACCCCCTTTTTGCCATTTGATTTGACTGAGCCTGTCTTTTTGAATTCATGGAATGTCGTTCCAAATGTTGCCAATCTTCATTCTCATCATTCGTCAAAAACGACCCATTCGTGGTCGACTGAAGATCGCACACATCATCATTAGATCACCCATCATGAAAGGCCTTAATCAGTTCCCACAACGCTATCCCATGATGAGGATAGGTTCTCAACAGCAGCTTAAACCTCGTGAAGGCCTCATGAAATGTTTCGCCCGTTCTTTGCTGATAGTTTCTGATGACTCTTCGAGCCGCTGAAGTACTTTGTGGTGTGTAATATTCATCCGGAAACTGCTGAACTAGGTCTTGCCACATGTAAATACTCGCTGAAGGCAATGATATGAACCAATTTTTTGCCGCATCCTTCAGACTGAATTGGAATACGACCAAATTCACTTTATCTGCAGTAAACCCTTGACTTGAAATAGTAGCACATATTGAATTGAACTCGCTCAAGTGAAGGTACGGCTCTTCTGTAGCTTTCCCATGAAATGCAGGCATCCCGGTCAAACTGCTTTGCCTTAGAGAAAATGTTCTTCCATTTCTAACTGGGATAATAATAGGCAGTGGGTTCGTGGCCACTTGTGTGGAATGAAGTGGATTTGAACCCCCCGAACTGGTGGTGGAACAAATGCCCTCGGGATCCCATCATCAAACTTGTACTCGGGAACTGGCTCCTGAATAACTTGTCTTCTCTGTGCTCCGTGGTCTCTTGGTTTTTGAACTGGCTCGGCTGTTCAGTTGTGTTGGGGTTGTTGTTGATCTCGTCGGATAATACCGACCCCCATGAACGTCTTCCAACTCTTCCTCATCCCCAAACTCCTCAAATCATCAAACAAACCTCGTCGATTATTCACCCTTTCAAACTCATATGCACTATGATGATTCGGTGGTTCGGACCTGACTGACTGGTCATCTCTCATGTGGAACTGTCTCTGATTCGGGTCACCACGTGTACGGTTTCGGTTTCGGTTAACGTTTTGGTGTCGGTTAAGTGGTGGGATGTTTTTTGGAACTGGCTGTTCTTGGTTTTGAGGTTGTCCTTGATTTTCTGACTAAAACAAGTGTTGGTGGTGGTTTTCCGGATTGTCCATAACTTCTTCTTTCGGTTTTGATGTTCCGGCTTCAAATTGTGGATTCAACCCCTTTTTTTGAGCTGCTCGGTTTCCTTATGCGGCCTTTTCGATTTCTAGATCAAACTGTAGCATCTCTTTGTCTCGAGAATATCTTGTATACATCAACCTGTAAGATCAACTGCACAGATGAAACGAATAACCCCGCGTAAAATCAACGAAGAAAAGTAAACTAAAACTTAAGAATTTAAACTAAATTATACTAGCTAGGCTAAACTTAAACTAATTAGCACTTTACGTATTGAGTCCCCGGCAACGGCGCCATTTTGACGTAGGGCTGTCATGGTATACTCAAAAACAATTAATTTTAGTGACTTAAAATACCTTTACTAGTATGGGTAAGTAAGGTCGTCTCCACAGGAACTCAAGGAAAGTGCAACTAGTTTTTATGATTTTTAACTAAATTAATTAATTAACTAAAGCGGACAGATGATGACAAGCAGTTTGAAAGATTAATATTAAAACGAAATGATTACTTTTAAATTTGCAAACAATAATAATAAAAGGTATTCACTCTAGGTTCGGATAATGTGACATTCAACATAATCACAGATTCACCTGACTTGATTGCGTACTAACTACTAGACCTATTAGTTTGATTGTGATGACAAACGATACCTAAACCAAATTGTTGATACAATCGAAATTTGTCTACCTAATTACCAGTTTTGTTATGAAAACCAATTAGTTTGAAATAACCGATGATTAATAATCCAATGACACAAGAGCCAAACCCTAGGTGTTGATAAACAAAACCAAACAAGTGATGCGGTAATCAATAATCAAGAACATGAACTGTTTAAACAATTAAGCAATAATAGAACAAGATCAAATCATAAAACATAATCAAATTCTTAATCTTTAAGCACAATGAATCTGGTCTTAAGTCAAATTACACAAACCCTAGCATTGAAAGAACATGGGAATTTAGCCGAGCATCGACATAACGCTAAAACAACTTATCTTGAAGAACATACGATCAATGGTTGAACCGGAAGCTTCAGGATGGTGGAAAATCCTTCTCGGGTCCTTCTTCAGCCTCTGGAACAAGTGGTGAGATGAATAGGGGCTTAAATATGTTTATATAGTGATTAGGGTTAATTTTCTTCGTTTTAAGGCGGTTCGCGTCGCGCGAAGTAGTAATGGGTCTGCCCTGGACAAAATAGTTGGGATCAGATTTGGGCTGGTTCACGTCGCGCGAACCAGGATCTTCAGAATTCTTTGCGTCGCGCGAAGGACAACAATGGCTGACCAAATCTTTTTCTTTCTTTATTTCCACATCGTGAAGCGTTAAATCCCATTCCCGCACTTCTAAGCCTTCACTCTAAGCTCGTAAATCAACCCTTTAAGCCTCCATAACGTCCAATGCCCTGAAACACGTAAAGATATTTGAAGTACCAATGTTCATTCAATTATTTAACTAAATATAATATAATATAATATAATATAATATAATATAATATAATATAATATAATATAATATAATATAATATAATATAATATAATATAATATAATATAATATAATATAATATAATATAATATAATATAATATAAATCTAACTTTTACCCAACCATCAGCCACATGCTTGCAAGAAATTTTCGGGCGTAAATCGTTTATTTTTCATGTTGACCAAACTGGAGTAAGTCAAACATGTCGGGTTTTTTTCATTGTTTAACCGTGTTCAAAGCTTGTTATTTCTAAGGCGTTCCAAAAGTTGGATCCAAAAAGTGAACTTTGAACGAATTAATAAGCTTTGACATTTAACCGTTGAATTCGGTAATTCGAAATTGATTTGTGGGTATTCGAGCTGTTCTCAACATATATTGCTTAAAATCCGAGAGAATGGATAAAGAAGTGGGAATTTCTTCATGAATGAATTAGGTGGGTCATACCTTCAAGGGTGAATTGAAACGAGAAGCTTCGATTTATTGGGTGATTTGTGACGATGCAAGACATGGTTTGACAAAGTTGATATTACAAGTCAAGGGGTGATTGTAAGGACAATATTTGTGACTTAAGATATTAATATGTCGAAACTCGTTAAATATTTTATGGTCAAGTTAAAAATTAAAGCGGGCGAGAAATCCGGAAACGAGACGAGAGCTTCGGTGCACGAGTTTAGTTTTAACGGGGAGGAGATCTTCTAGAATATTGTTTTTTCTATAAATATGTCACGTGTATTTCATTTTAGTGTGTGTTTCCATGGTGTAAATCACCCACCCAAGGGGAGCTCACCTTGGGTGGGATCGATTTGTTCTTAATATTATAAATCTTTTAAACGATTACGGAGTCGTTCACTATACTTATTATCTTTATATTAATTTGTTCGATCGTTTGATTTACCATACGCGTCTCGAACGTTATCAAGAACACAATTCGTTCGCAGTCGGATCCGGTTTCGGGATCTACAACACATTTATTAAAAATTATGAGTTTAATGTGGGAGTCACAAATAATAAAATTTATAGCTTTGTATTAGAGATTATATAGAAAAAATATTTTTTTTTCGATTGGCTAATTTGGGTCACTAACGAGCTACTTCCCACCAGCTCATCTCCATTCCCCGAGTATCGGAGACCACCCTTAAGAGGAATCATGCCATAGATGAGGAAACCTTCTGGGTCAATCTAAAATCCTCTATTTTTTTTATTATTGTTTTTTGTTTTGTCACAAATGAGACTTGAGCCTATGACATTCCCTTTTTAAATTGAAATCTTTGATTGAATCACCTCAATCGCTTGGGCAAGAGATCATTGGCTTTATAGTTGGATATAAGCATAGATGTATTATCTTTAAAACACTTTGATTTTGCCATCTGTACTATTGTTATTTGGAGGGGCTAAATTGTAAATTAATACACCGAGTTAGTACGTACGTGTATAACAATTAGGGCTAGTGTAGCTGTTATCTTAAATATATATAAATGAAGTTTTTAAATGCTCTCTGGTTACTCCCCACTTCCTCGCAAGCCATCAGATTGCTTTATTTGTAAATGGTGGTTTCTCCTGCATTTGATCCGAATTTACGGGCATGGGTAATAGGTTATAGCATCTCATTAAATTAAAAATTGATCTCACCAAATATTATATGAAAATCCTATCAAATAGGGATATACTAAAAATAATGTTTGATTTTTTAAAGACATTATTTATAACTAAGAAACAATTTTATAGTAAAAAAATAAGCAGGTCATGGGTCTTACCAAACCGAAATAGCTTTTAAACCGAGTTTTAAAATCTCATTTATTTGTTTTCATCATCAAACTGTTAGACCCATTTTGTTTATGTTAGTCTTTTGTATTGTATTTGTTTCCCTTGGGCTTTAATAGTTCACTTTGTATTGGCCCAAGGGAAAAACATGTAATGTAGCCCATTAGGCATTTTGAAAATGAAAACAATCTCTCATGCATGCTCCTCTATAAGTAAGGAGCATGCCATGAGAATAACATCCTTTTGCCAAATTGTCAAACACACTTATATTTTCTTTTAGTCACTTTCTCCCCTCCCGTCTCTCTCTCTCTCTCTCTCTCTCTCTCTCACTAAGCCTGAACATAATACTCAAGATCCGAGAACTCTTTGTTGCTTAGTGTGATTTCCGCTAGCACTAAGTTCGGTTGATCCAAGAACGTTGTTAGATCCACCCGCCACGGGACCTACAATTGGTATCAGAGCTTCGGCTCACTAGTTGAGGGTTTTTGGATCACAACCTTGGGTTTTGATCTTAAGAAGAAGATAAGAAGTCTTCTTAACAAGAAAACCACAAAAACAAGAAAAAATTAACCAAAGTATAAAAACATTCGGGTAAAAAGTTCATAATATGTCTTAGAAGGTGTTCTTGGTAAAAACAAGTGTACTAGCCTTAGATCTGAAATTCTTGGGTTTAAAAGTGTTGATGTTGATGTTACGGGTTTGAAAAACTTGTGAAAAATTGATAAGTTAAAGAATTTCGCTTCTCATGGCATGAAAATCAGTGTACCAACTTTTGACCTAGTACTAACAAGTTAGGTGGAACAAATCCCGAGAAAGATTGTTTCTGTAAGACTTAAAATCTTTTTGCTTCGCTTAAAACTTTTTCGCTTCGCATAAACCCATTTCGCTTCGCTTAGGGGTTTTTCGCTTCGCGTGAAAATTTGTTTCGCATCGCTTGTGATTTCGCATCGCTTGTGATCTCGCGTCGCCTGTGATCTCACATCGCTTGTGATTTCGCATCGCCTGTGATTTTGCATCGAGTGGTTTTTCGCTTCGCGTAACTGTTTCGCTTCACTTGAAACAATTTCGTGTCGCATCACAGTTCATCATTTTGTTTTGCATAGCACTTTTTCGCTTCGAGTTACTGTTCATTGGTTCGCTTCGCTTGGTAAATTTTTCGCTTCGCTTGGACCAACTTTTTCGCTTCGCGTGGAAACTGTTTCGCGCGAAAAAGTTGTCTGTATTGATTTTTGAATTGTTTGAAGATTGTTAAGTGTTTGAGACTGCTAAGACCATGGCTAGCACTGATTCTGAGTTGTTGAAGGGGTATTTGCTATTTGAAAACCAAGTGGGAACACCTCAAAAACCTCCAAAATTCATGACCTTAGAGGATAACTTTGCTAACTTCAAATGGAGGTTCATTAATTTTATCTCATTGACTGAGTCTGACTTAATGAGATGCTTTGAACAAGGTCCTCATGTTCCCGTGACTGTCACTCAGGCTGGGGAACAGCTAAAAACTTCTGAAAATTATAATGATAATGATAGGACCTTGTTGGAGCAAGACAAGAAGGAATATCTCACTTTAACAGTTTGTCTTTCAAATGAGATTACTGAGACTCTACAAGAACATAGAACTGCCATGGGTTTATGGGATGCTCTTGTTGAAAAGGTTGAAGGAAATGTTGAAATTAGGGAAAACAAGAAAGCCCTATTGAAAGAAGAATTCAACATGTTCAATCATTGTCAAGGTGAAGCAGTGTTGGATTTGGTGAAGATATTTGAGAAGTTAATGGTAAGAGTCAGGGCTGCAAGTGTCAACATCACCAACTTTGAGGTCAATCACAAGTTGATAAATTCTCTGCCATACAGCTGGCGTACCAACACAATTACAATCAAGAGAACCACAAGTTTGAACGCCATGACAAACTCTGATTTGATCTCAACCATCAAGTCATTTGAAATGGACGAGCAGATGAGAATGAACAATCATCTGAGTTCTCTGAATCAATCTGGGATGAGTACCGCATCTTCAATGCCAACTGCTTTTATTTGCAAAACTCAGCAAAATGTGTACCCTGTGAACACTCCAAAGTACTCCTCAAGTGTTCCTCCTCAGACTACTGCCTTTATTTCAACAGGAAGTCAATCTGGATCGTCAGAGTCTAGCTCATTTCAAAAAGAAGTCGATAGTGCAGTTGAGAAAGCATTGAAAGCTCATGGAATTTCATCAAAGAGTCAGCCAAGAAAAAGCTCTAGTTTCTGTGAAGCACTACCCATGTTGAATGACTCAAACATAGCTATAGTTCATGCTTTTCTGTCAAGCCATGAAGAGTTGATGCAGGGAAATCTATTGCCACCGCAATTTGAGATTGGGGATCTGAGAGACATCAATCAAAAGGATATTGAAAAGATGGATATCAAGTACCAAATGGAAATGGTCGTGCAAAGAGCTACAAACTTCATGAAGATGTATGGGAAAGACAGATTCAAGGATTCTGATAGGAAAAGGATCGGGTATGACAAGTCAAAGCTAAGGTGTTACAACTGCGGTGAGATGGGTCACTTCTCACGAGAATGCACGAATCTGTCAAAGCCAGCCAATGATATTCGTGTAACTGAAGTGACTGAGGAAGACAACAGCAAAGCTACTGGAAAGAAGCATGAGGTGCATAAGCCAATCAGCTCAGCTCAAAGAATTGGAAATCATCTACACAAGGGTAACTCAAGCTCAAACACAAGGGCCCTTGTCTCCCAAACGAAGGTCCAAGTTGGTGTGGATTGGAATGATCAATTTCAAGAGCTGCAGAATCCTCTCAACATGGAAGGCATGGCTTTCACGACAAATGATGAAGCATCCTCATCCACAGCTGCAAGTTCTGATGAATCACCCATCGATGAGGTAAATCACAATCTTTTTCCTCAAGCTTGCATAAATAAGGTGACATATTATAGATATCATCAAGATGAAGTTTTGAAAGAAAATGCAAAACTTCTTCAATTAAATGCTGAATATGTTAAAGCTGATAAGATCTATGTTGAAAAGATAAAAACTCACCATGATGATGTGGCAAATCTTAAATCTAAGAATTTCATAAAGGAGCAAGATGTCATCTATTATAAGAATATAATTAATGAGTTAAAAGATGAAATTGCGAAATTAAAACTTGATGCTTCTGATAAAAGAGAAAAAGAAAAACAAGTTGAAAGATTTGAAGCATTATCTGAGCAACTGGCTGATCTTATTGGAGCACAGAGAAGTACTAAAGTTAAAGCGGGGCTAGGATATGATTATTCAGCGGTGCCTCCACCAATGAATGATAATTATACTAGTTTGCCCCACTTTAGCTATAATACTTCTCCTGATGAAGAAATGACATATGGAATTGGTAAAGTACCAAAACCAGTGAAGTTTGTTTCTACTGCCTCTCCATCAACTTCTCCAATCCCATAACCTGATAAGTCTAACGTCAACGTGTCTTGTGTAGCAAGTGATGTAAATGGTGATTGTGGGAAGGTTAACCAAGGTTGTAAGCCAAAAGGAGAGTTAGAACCCCGTCTTGAGTCTTGTGTGGGTCTAACAAAAATGATTAACAATCCTTTCTGTAATAAAGTGTGTGAGTCAATATTTGGAAGTTTAATGTCATGATCAAAAGCTGTATTTTGTGAAACATCTAGTGATGACAGTTGTACAAATGCTTGTAATGAAATTGAATGTTCTTCAGCTGATTCAGAATGTGAAACTATTTTTGATGAAACAATCGACGCTAAGGCTGATGAACAGAAAAGTCCTAGCTGCTCGTCAATTGATCATCATTTTGAGAACTTAGCTAAAGAGAAATCTAGTTTTGATAATGAAGAACCAAACACTTCCCGTAAATATGTGCCACAAAAGAAAACTTCATTTTCTCAATATACTTATCAGAACAATAGTTCTCAATATTATGATCAGTTTGATAATGCCTATTACTATTCTCAACAGAAACCGAGGCACTCAAATTATTTTGCTTCAAAATTTTCAAATGTTCATCATTATCAGACAGATACAGGTTACAGACATGTTAACCCTACTGCATCACCTTATCCCACATATCTCAGTGATCAAGATATATATAATTGCAATTAGAGAAAATGTTGTTTTGTTTGTGGCAATCCGTCTCATCTTGCAAGACATTGCAAGAACTGGCATAAGCAACAAAGAGACTTCAATAGTAAGTTTGGTCAGACATTTCCTAAGTTTCCTGCTCAAAATAAGAAAATGCCTAACCAAACTCACACTTCTGCCAGTGAGACGGATTTCAAGCCCAAAAGGACTGAAAAACACAAGAAACCTTTCTGGCTAACCCAAAGGGAACGGAGGCGGTTAGCAAAGGGGTCTGAAGCTGAAAAGTCCAAGAACCCTTCAAAGGTTTTCACTAAGGCAAATCAAGAAGACTTTGTTCTTAAGCCTAAACCAAAACGAAGGCAATCCAGAAAACCATTTCAAAACTGAGGAAATCATAATTCTAGTTCCTCGAGGGATTGCTCTTCAGATTCTGACTCACCAAAAGACTACATTTTCAGAAATCATAAAATTAAACTTGGTGATTTTGTGTTTAATTTTCCCGAGACAAGTGCGTCTCGGGAAACCCTCCACTAGCTGGTTGTTCATGTGTGTAAGGTCAGCCTAGAAGGCCTGTCAACAGTATTTGGTACTTAGACAATGGCTGCACCCGACACATGACATGAGACGAGTCACTGTTGTTTGACATAAAACCATTCGACGGCGGCAAAGTTTCCTTTTCCGGTGACATTGGAGGAGAGATAACCAAACAAGGAAAGGTCTCAAATGGTACCTTGACATTTGACGTGGTCAATTTGGTGGAACAGCTCAGCCACAACCTGCTGAGCGTTTCTCAGATTTGTGATAAGAAATTCTGAACCCTATTTACAGAAAATGAATGTCTTATATTGAAACCAGGATTTAAGGTCCCTGAAGAGTGGATCATGTTGCGTACTCCGAGGCATAATGATGCCTACATTCTGGACATGAGAAGCAATTATTCCATGCGTTCTGCTTCTTGTTTGATGTCCAAGGCCTCGAAGAATGATTCATCTTCATGGCATCGACGTTTGGGTCACGTCAACTTTAAGAACTTGAATAAGTTAGTTAAAGGTGACCACGTGAGGGGCTTACCTTTGAAATCCTTTCATTGTGCTGAAAAATGTTTATCTTGTTCTAAATGCAAACAACACAAACTCCCTCACAGATCCAAGACTGTCAATTCCATAAACTCCACTCTCCAGCTGATGCACATGGACCTTTTCGGTCCAATTCAACCAATGGCGATAGGTCGAAAAGCCTATTGTCTGGTTATTACTGATGATTTCTCGCGTTTCAGTTGGACATTTCTGTTAGGGCACAAGGATGAGATATCACAATTTCTACTCATGTTTATTGTGCTGGTTGAAAATCAAACTGACAAGAAGGTGAAGTGTATCAGGAGTGACAACGGAACAGAATTCTACAACAAAGTGGTGAATGAATTCTGCCACAACAAGGGAAGTCTTTGTCATTTAGAGCACCTTACACTCCCGAAAAAAATGAGGTGGCTGAACAACGAAATCGTACGTTGGTTGAAGCTGCTCGAACAATGTTGTCATACTCCAAATTACCATTGATTTTCTGGGGTGAAGCTATCAACGCAGCTTGCTTTACCCAGAATCGTGTGCTTCTGAACAAAAGACTGAACAAGACTCCGTATGAAGTCTTCTATGGAACGAAGCCTAGGGTGAATTTCTACAGAACGTTTGAATGTCCCTGCACCATACTCCAAACCATTGCTGGAACAACCTCCAAGTTTGCTGAAAAGGCGGATGAGTGCTATTTGGTCGGTTATTCTGCTTAACAATGTGCTTATCGGGTATACAACAAGAAAAGTAGAGTGATCTTGGAGTCTTTCAACATTGATTGGCAAGAATTAAACTCTACAGATGCACGAAATGGTCCTGACTGGATGTTTGATTATGAAACTTTGTTCAAGCAGTTTCGTGGGATGTATGTGACCCCAGTTGTACCAACAGTTTCCCCGGTTGTTTCTGCACCTGTTCAACCTGCTAATGATCAGTCTATTTTGATGCAAGCTGTATTGAGAAGTCTTGAAGATGTTAATATGGCTGCTCCTGCACCCATACTTAATGTACAACCCATGTCTAATCAACCAGCCCCGGTTAATAATATGCAGCCATCTACAGACACCACTGAGATGCCCGTAGATGAAAATGTTCAAGTTGAACATGCAGAGCAACCTCCTTCAGAACCAAGTGTGGTGGAATCCATCCCTACACCTCCCTCTGAAGAAGATAATCAAGGTCCTGCAGTGGAGGTTGACGCATCAAATGTGTAGGTTGATCCCAGTCCAATTGAAGCTTCTGATAACACCGACTCAACTTCTGTTCCAGCCGTCATGGTGCCATTCTATGACAACCTATGGGAAGGTCCCATTGCTCCAGAACATTTGGTTGATCAAGAAGAAGGTGATATTAATCCTCAACCAAGTGCTTCTGTCCCTGAGACCACCGTTTTCCATCCCATAGAGAGCTTGACCATTTAGCTAGAAACAACACCAGTCGAGCATGTCAAGCAAATTCCACAGTTACCAATTCATCGTTGACATTCGACTGAGAACATCATTGGAGACCCGTCCGCTGGCATCCAAACACGCAGCACCTCTGGTACTATTAACAGATGTCTTTTTGCTTGTTTTATTTCACAGGTAGAACCCAAGGATTACAAAGTTGCATTAAAAGATAACTCCTGGGTCAAAGCCATGCAAGAAGAGCTATTACAGTTCAAGAAGTTGAATGTTTGGAGGCTGGTGAAGAAGCCAGAACATAAGAAGCCGATCGGAACGAAATAGGTGTTCCAAAATAAGAAAGATGACAAGGGGGTGATCATTAGAAATAAAGCCCGGATTTATGTGCAAGGCTTTTGGCAACGTGAAGGTCTTAATTACGATGAAGTCTATGCACTGGTAGTCAGACTAGAAGCAATTCGCATCTTTCTGGCATACGCCTCGTACATGAACTTCAAAGTGTACCAAATGGACGTGAAGACTGCTTTCTTGTAGGGGAAAGTAAAATAAGAAAAGTACGTCAGCCAAACTCCAAGTTTTGAAGATCCAAGTCATCATACCGACTTGACAAATCACTTTATGGTCTTCACCAAGCACCTCGTGCATGGTATGCCACTTTGGCTGATCATTTAGTGCAGAACAGATATAAAAGAGGCATTGTTGATCAAACTCTGTTTGTCAAGAAGGTTAAGGGTGATTTAATTCTCATTCAAGTGTATGTTGATGACATTATCTTCGGGTCCATGAATGAGAATCTATGCAAGGAGTTCTCTGAGATTATGCAGAAGCGATTTGAGATGAGTTCCTTAGGGGAGATGACTTTCTTCCTAGGCTTACAAGTTGTGCAAAAGAAGTATGGGACTTTGATTCACCAAGAAAAGTACGTTCACGACATTGTTCAGAAATTTGGATTCAAGGACTTAGCCTCTTTCATGACACCAATCGCTACGCGACCTGTTCTCGCTCCTGATCCATCAGGAAAAACAGTCGATCAACACCTATATAGGTCCATGATTGGTTCCCTGATGTATCTTACTGCAAGCAGACCGGACATCATGTTCCCTGTTTGTCAGCGTGCCAGATATCAGTCAGACCCGAGAGAATCTCGCATGACGGCTGTCAAGCGCATTTTTAGATACTTGAAGGGTAGACCACGATTGGGTCTTTGGTATCCAAAAGTGTCTCCCTTGGAACTTCATGCTTACACAGACAGTGATTATGGGGGATGCAACTTAGACAAAAAATCAACATCTGGTGGATGTCAATTCCTAGGAGACCGGTTGATCTCATGGCAATGCAAGAAATAAGTCATTGTGTCCACCTCCACAGCAGAAGCCGAGTACATTTCCGCATCCAGCTGCTACTCTCAAGTGATAGGGATCCAGCATCAGCTACTGGATTACGGTTTGAATTTCTATGGAACCACGATCAAATGTGATAATGAGTCGGCCGTTGCAATTGTTAAAAACCCGGTCCAGCACTCAAAGACTAAGCACATTGACATCCGAATACACTTTATTCGTGATTTTTATGATCGTAAGCTTTTCGACATAAAAAGGGTCCATTCTGACTATCACTTTGCAGATCTCTTTACCAAAACTTTTAGTCGTGCCCGATTTTTGTTTCTCGTTGAGTCAATGGGCATGATTTCTTTTGAATAAATTTTATCTTTTAAAATGTTAAAAATGTAAATATTTTTCAAATATGTCACAATTTTAGAGAGAGAAAATGAGTTAACTTTAACTTACCAAAAAGATTTTAAATTTACTTTTACAAAATCCAAAATCCAAAATCAAGTCACTTGACTTAACAAAAAGATTTTATTTTAAATATTTAATATTAGGTTCATTTTTACTTTTATTTAAGAAGATATTAAGAAAATTCGAAAGGTTATCCCGTTTAGAGGGAGCTCCTGCTTAGAGGGAGTCGGATATTTAAAATCCAAAATCAATTCACTTGACTTAACAAAAATATTTTATTTTAAATATTTAATATTAGGTTTTTTAAGTAAGAATTTGATCCGACCCTATGGAAAGTGATAGTACATTGGTATGTAATGACTCTAACGCGTGAAAAGAGTAGAACAAAAGACTACAAGGTCATTCATCGATGTGTAGATAGGCTTGACAAACAAATAAGTGTTGGGTGATATAAACTTAAATTCTTGCCATTACTAGTGGCTATACGTTTAAGAAGCGGTTGCATGATTCCGGTAAATTCATATCAATGAAGGATGAAATGTAATTACACATGTCATACCCAAGCCTCTCTTTTCCTGATCACAGTTTTCTTATGAAATCAGTGTCAATTTTAAATTTTCATTTGAGTCAGGAAAAGCCTCATAGAAAGGCAACAAAAGGAAAAACAAAAGAGTCAAGAAAAGAAAAAGAAAAACAGAAAAAGAAAATTGAAAAATCAGAAAAAGAGTCATTTAGGATTTTAACTTTTGCTTTATTTCTTCATTTATTTTGATCCAAGCCTTGGACTTTCTCTGTTTGTAGTCATACAAGATCTGATTGTTAAGGCCCTGAATCTTCTGCTTTATTTTAACTTTTCTAGATCGAGTCAAGTGTGCAAAGCACAAAATGTCGAGTGTACAAAGTACAAAGTGTCAAGTATGTTAATAAGAGTACTGTGATCAACTAAGAAAGGTTTAAGTCAAGTTGAGGTGATATGTCAACACAAACTAGGCCCGGATATGATGGAATCAGTAACATGTCTGATTAAGTGGGGACCACATAAGTACTGTGCCTAATTGACCTCAAATTTATCACGTTAACACCAAAACATTAGTCAAGTTAAACAGGTGGACAATATCTACAGTCAATGATGAAGTTGTGTCACAATAATTTCAAAATGGAAACGCGACCTAGGGTCTTGCAAACCAATATGATTCCACGTCGAGATTGTTCTTTGTAAATTACACAAAAGAAAAGAACTATGTAAATTAATTCAATATTATTTTTAAAATGTTTTAAATTTTCTTTTGTGTTAGTTTATTTTGTTTTTGTTTTCTAAAATATTAAGAATATGTATAGTTTAATATTTTAAGTTTTATTTTTAATTTTTTATTTTATTTTATTTTCATTTTAATTTTATTTTTATTTTTAAAGTATAATTTTATTTTATTTTATTATTATTATTATTATTAATTTTTTTGTTTATTTCATTTTATGTTTTTATTTTGTTAAAGAGATCAATCTTGCAAACATTAACAGTCACAGACCGACAAAAGAAAAATCAAATAAATAAACAAGTGCTCGAATTTGGTGAATAAATGTTTTTCGGGTTTGAAAATGCAAATATGTTTCAAAACCGAGGACCGAGAGGGTATTTTTTGGTGAATACTCGTGATATTTTCACCTTATCGCGAGAAAGGCTGACCCTATATAAATGGGAAACCTAACTTATCTTTCACTATTCACCAAACTTTTCACTCTTCACTCTCTCTCTCTTCTCTCCTCCTCATCATCTAAACCCTAAGTTTTTGTTTCAGTATCTTCAAGATTAGGCCTCCTCTATATCATATTTAATCATGAATCTAGAGCATACACCCGCGGTATAACATCATCACGTCATCGATCCATCATCTTCTTATGTTTCTGGGTTCACGGAGATCGTAGCGGCGGTTCATATGAACCGTCGGCCAGATCTGGAAACTTATCTTAAAGTTTGTGTTGTTATCTAGGCTTAGGATCATCAATTAGACTTTGATTTACGTTAATCATCATCAGTTTTAGCTTTAGGTCTGATATTATGTACAATTTGTAGATCTAGGTTTTATCAAAAGTTTGAAGGGTTCAATTGACCATGTAAACCAAAGGAGTTTCAACCTAAATCTCCAGAAACTCAATTCGGGTATAGGGGACCATGGTGATATGAAAAAGGATCAAAAATGGGCTAAGTATCATTTTTTCGCATGAAAGAGTTTTTCGCTTCGCATGCCCATGCGAAGCGAAAAGGATTTATGTTTCGCTTCGCATGCCCATGCAAAGCGAAAAGGTTGTCTGTTTTGCTTCGCATGCCCATGCGAAGCGAAACTGGACCTCATGCGAAATTCTCATACTTAGCAAATTTTTCAGAAATTTGAAACTGAGGCTACTGGACTTTTTAGACAATTTGAACTGTTTTGGACTTGGACTGTTTTGGACATATAAAATCTATACATATTGGACTTAGAAACTTATTAATAGACTAAAATTAACTTATTGACTTATTAAAACTTTATGTACATGATCAATTAACTACTTAAACCAAATTAAGTAATATGTAAATACTTAAGGCATATGTATACAACTTATTATTTTGTTTTGTTCTTATTCTAATGATGATTCTCATGATCTCAATGTCTAATTTCAGGGTCATAATCAGTTCTGTGCTCTTGAGCTCCCCAAATCTAAAGAGGACAAAGTTTTCACTTCTATGGTGAAAGGACTAAGACGGACTCCCATTGCACATGCTATCTCTGCCAATCCAGCTGTGTATTACAAATGGGTGTTGGATTTCTGGGCATTCACAAAGCCTGCTGACGACGCTTTATCATTTACTACAAAGGTGTCTGGGAGGGAACTGTCTATCACTGAAGGAGATATTAGAAGGGTGTTGAAGATAAAAGATGAGCCAAATTACACATATGAGAAGGGAGACAGGGAAAAGTTGGAAGACTTTGTAACTCAGATGGGATATGACACAGAATGGAAGAGCCTAGAGAAGAAACACCTCCCGTCATATTGGAAGTTTCTTTTTCACATCTTCACTCATTGCTTTGCAGATATACGTGGGGGTTATGATAGCATGAGAATAGACTGGGTCAGGATCATGTAAGCCTTGACCTCTCGGGAGAAGTTCAACTACTCAAGGAGAATATTCTTATGCATGTTTGCTAATGCAAAGAACGACTCGAGGTGGCTCATGTATCCAAGGTTCGTGCAGATGTTGATTGATGATCTGATTCCCGATGTACCCAGGCCACCTTCAAAGGAAGCCAAAGACAAAAAGTCCCTTCCCGAGCCCTATCATGTCAATGAAATCAATGTAACATCCGTATTTCGAGATTACTAAATAGAAGAGAAGTTATTGTTACGCGTGTGTCGTTCGCTTAATTGTGTGCGTGTTTATATTTGGATAAGGATTGGGTTTGGTAAAGGAAGTGGGTGGTGGGGCCCATAGCCTTCTATATAAGGCCATTCCCCCCATCCTTTCACCATTTCTTCCCACACACACACACCCACCCTAAAACACACACATACTCTCTCTCAAGACCCGAACCCAAATCCGGGTTAAAGTAAGGAAGATTTTATGTGCAAGAGTCTTCAAATAGCAAGAACACGTCCAGATCTACGTATTGTCCAGATTTGAACTCGAACCCGTAAGCAAAAGGTGGGTTTTGGTTTAAAAGGTTAAGTTTTGTGGTAGAACCGACATGCAAACAGATATAGTGATAGATCGGGCTGTGAAATGTAAGAAAACATAAAATTGGTGAGTTATAACCTAACGGGTTAGTTATATGACAAAAAGGTGGTGTTCGGACTACGTAAAACACGGGTATACAAAGTTGGTACAACCCAAAACCCATAAAAAGGGGTAAGATCGGGTTCCAGGGAAGAGTCTAAGAGTAAAATGGCTTTAAAATGGCAAAAGGAAGTAAAAATGGGTTTTTCGCATGAAAAGGAGATCGCATCGCATGACCATGCGAAGCGAAATACTTCCATTGAAATTCCCATGCGAAGTGAAATTCCATGCTAAGCGAAATTCTTCCATGCGAAATTCCTCCCATGCGAAATTGTTTAAGTTTCTATTAAAACGTGACCCGATTCATTTTCTGATGCGTTTTTGATCAACCCCAGCCAGGGGCTCTGCCCCTTGGATCCTGCTAGGGGCTGCCACCCCTAGACCCCGCTACCAGGGGCGCTGCCCCCGGACCCTCGTTAGTTGAGGGTTTCTTTAGCCTAGACGTAAGAAGTAGTAGACTCATATAACTGACACTCGTAACTTGTTAAACAGTTAGCCGTCCCAGCTAAGAAGAGGTGTAACCATAAACTCCGAAAGAACCGACTCCAGGTGAGTTCTGGCCCCATTTCTCTTTGAAATGTTTTCGGGGCTGTGTGCATACTTGTAAGACTAGTAACATATATACTTATATGATTAATGAGAATGATTAATGCGAGAATGAAAGAAAAATGTTAGAACTTGTATGTGTTAGTTTTCTAACTTAACATGATTGTAAGAGTCTAGAAAGAATATAATATAAGAGTAAGGGTGACAGGCCCTTCTAATACATGGGCAAGAATAGTAAGAGTCTAATGTAAGAGTCAGGGTGACAGGCCCTTATAGTACCTGGGCAAGAATAGAGTGGCCGACTCTATGGTATCGGTGCAAGAGGTCGGGTGGCAGACCCTTATAATATCTGTGCAAAAGGTTGGGTGACAGACCCTTATAATATTTGTGCAAGAGGTCGGGTGGCAGACCCTTATAAAATCTATGCAAGAATGTAAGAATAACTGTATGTTTGTAAGAAAGAGTAAGATTAAGGTAAGAATAATGCAAGTAATGTTGTTTTGTAGGTTCCCTGGACGGATCACACGAGATATCCCGATATACACAGGTGCGGAATCCCTGTGTAGATCGTTACGGACGTAGAACACAAACACACGAACACACGAATACGATACGAACAAACTCACGTTATATTAATAACTCAACACGTGATACTTACAGACTCTCGACCTCACGTCACTTGACTCACTGAATTACACGAACTCGAACTCTTTCTAAACCATAATCCGTAACCTATATAAATTCACGACAACTTCGCCTCAGGCGAAGTTGTCCATAACTTCGCTTGTTCAACAAGTTCGCCTAGGCGAACTTGTCAACAACTTCGCTTGGTTAACAAGTTCGCCTAGGCGAACTTGTCAACAACTTCGCTTTAAACAAACAAATACATAAACAATATTACAGACTCGATTACAGACACTAGACATATGAACTACTGACATTTATGCACCAACAGACTCCCCCTTGGCAGTAGCTTCATATCTTGATCGTAAACTCTAAGGATCTCTTGTTCATCCTCATCTTCCATCACTGCCTCAGCTGTCTCACAATCAACGAACCACCACTTTAGGTCTTTGAGCACATCCTTGGGCATAAGCTTCATCGGTACTTCTTTAAGGCACCGGATTGGTTTATACTTCATAACCATCCAAGGCTTTCCATCAGCTCTCAAACCTCTATCCTTGTCTTCAACAAGTTTCCCTTTCTGTGGTTTCAGCAACTCAAACTTCTTTTCCTTTATGCTCTCTTTCCATACGATTTTCCCTATGACTCTAGCCAAATTATCGTCACTTCGATTGATCAATCCCAATCTGGCTAAGTCTTTAACCTCACATTCAGGCAGTGTGTTTAACGATCTCAACATTCTTCTGAGGTACTGAACTCCATCATATCGTTTAATCATGAAGAGCCGCAGCTGCTCATCATAAATCCATCATATAATCCCTTTCTTTGCTTCAGCATAGCCCTTAATATTGTAACTCTTTTTGAACATTGTAGGGACTGCCGGTTTCTTCGTTTTGACGAACCATTGAGCGTATCCTTCCTTCCACCTCGGCTGCTCTTCCCATTCAGTATCTTCAACTGCCGTCTGATCACCCATATCGGCCTTCTCAACCTCTGGAATGTCATGTTCAACATTTTCCTCTACTATCTCTCCTTCCTCAATCTCATTCTCAATCTCAATCTGCTCACCGATCTTCTCAATCACATCACTCGGCAGCACATCTTCATCAAATAACACATCATCACTGAACATATCATCGTCAAGTTCTTTCAACGCATCAATCACGTCATCATCAACCAACACCACATCATCACCACCAGAACCACCAGCCGCGTCGGCAGACTCCCCCTCAGCCGTGGAAGTACCAAGAGCTTGAGAAGTTCTTGGCAGCTCACCACCTGCATCTTTCGATGCATTGGGATCATCGTCTTTGTCGTTTCTCTTCTTCGTCCTGAGCTCGTCGCCTTTACAGCTCATCTCCCCCTGAGATGCCAAGAACTCCTTCAAGGCATCTATAATTTTCCCATGCTCAACCAGGAGGGATGACTGTAGTTGATTTGCTTCTACTAGGCGTTGAATAGTCTTCGATTGCTCTGCCACGATCCGCTCTAGTGAAGCTATTCTCTCTGAGTCTGACATAGGCGTAGGCGAGACATCAGAAGCAGGCGTAACCGAAGGTGGTACCATACCTGATAACCCTGCAGTAGTGACGACCATTGACTCTACAAATCGTGCAGCAACCACCGACTGAGTAAGCGTTGTAGGTGGTAGAGACACGATCTCCGGAGTTGTCATCTGGATGGTAGTGGTAGATGGAATGCCAGCAGATGATGTAGCCACCACGGGAACATCCGCAGCGCTTGTACTTGTAACCTGTATAGAAGTAGGAACGATAGACATACCAGACAGTGAGGCCGGAGCAAAACGTACCATCCTTGAAGTCTCTCCAGCTCCCATACCAGCACCTGTCCTTTCCCGTCTTGATCGTCTTATCAGCTTATGTATATCTTCTTCCTCTTCTGACTCATCATCATCCTCCGTTCTCTTTCTTTTCCCAAACGTTCTCTCTCGAGACACCATCAACCGTCTCCCCTCATTCATGATCTCATCCAAATCTGAGTCAGCCATCGACGTTGCTGTTCTAGTAACACTCACACCCGAACCCTGTGCAGCAGAGACCTGCACCTCTTCCACTTGATCCATATCGAAATAACCTTGACCTCCAAAGACAGCATCAAGATCTATATCCTCTGCAGCCGACACAACAGGCACAGCAGATGTAGCTTGAGTTGCTCTTGCCTGTCGCGGTTGAGGATCTCTGAACTCGTCCCCACCAGCTGGAACATACTCTGGGTTGATTAAAAACCCAAACAGTGGAGTATGCCTTGGACGACGTTCAGGGTTGCTCCTCGCACTCGAAGTGCGGCATTGAGCAAAGATACGTTTGCTCACAGATTCCACGTATCTGATCGGTCCTCGCTGAGGTAGATTCGGAGCCACATGGTTCAATATCATCTGGATGAAACGTGGATACATAATGAACCGCTCCCGAGCCATTGCCCTTCTCTATCTGTCAATCTCGTAAAAGACCATCTGACTAAAACTATAGCGTTTATTGTAAGTCAGTGCAGTCATTGCGGACTGCATGGTCGCACCCATACCGTCAGTGCCCGCCTTCCTTCCTGACATGCAAACTATCATAACGTGCATAAGGAAGCGCCACTGACCAAGTAGAAACCCCTTCCGTCTCTGTGAATCGCCTAATGGACCAGAATAGCCCATTCGGAGAAACGCTCCATCACGAAACGGAGTCACAAACTCAGTTGGGTCGTCCCTCGTCTCTTCTCCAAACCGTAACGCCACCCGAATCTGTTCAGAATTGAACTGAACCTGTTGATTGTTCACAGTCGCTCGCATGACCGGGGGCTCAACACGACAATCGTATTCTACCGTCTGCCAAAAGTCTTCGATATTTGGTAAGGATATCGGCAGAGTGTTCGTGATAGCATGAAAAATCCTCGAGCGTATGAGGAAAGAAATAATCTCGCGGTAATCCTCAACGCCGCTCGCTTCCGGGTCAAGGGTGATGTACATATTGTGACCCGGGAAAAATTGACGTTGGTTATCACCATCGTCTCCTCCTGCACCTCCAGCACCAGCTACTGCAGCCATATCTGCAACAAACGAACCAAGTTAGATAAACGTTAATGAATAACACAAGTTCGCTGGTTACCATGAGCGAAGTTGTGATAAACTCTGTATAGGCGAAGTTAAAGATGAGGCGAAGTTGGGAACAACTTCGCTTCAGCTTTAAGTTCGTCTAATTAATATTAAGTAAAAATGATCTAGGCGAAGTTAATGTTAACTTCGTCTCATCACAACATCGCCTCAGGCGAATTTAAGTTTCAGGCGAAGTTACGGATAACTTCGCCTCAGGCGAAATTAAGCTTCAGGTGAAGTTACGGATAACTTCGCCTAAACCCTAACTTCGCCTGAATCTGAAACGGCGACAGTAAGGTTAATCAAACATCGGAAAAATCTCGGATTTTGTTAAGTTTGAAGATCAAGGACCCCGAAAAACATGGTTTTAAGGTTATCTAGACGATCAAAGTGGATCTTAACACGTAAAAACAAGATTTGAAAAACGATTTTTAAATTCCGATGGTCCGAGGTTTCGAAATCATTCCAAACGACCCCTCATAAGCATGAATGAACATAGAATATATGATAAATCGACATCTCGAACCTTGAACTTAATGAAATCTGGAAAAAATAACACGGAATCGAAATAAACAACAAGTTCGCCGGAAAAACAGTAAGTTCGCCGGATAAGTTCGCTGGTTTTTGAAAAGTGATGAACAGTTTTGACTGTTGAACATCCTTATATAGGGCCTGGGTTATACAGGCGAAGTTACGGATAACTTCGCCTAGGCGAAGTTATTCACAACTTCGCCTGTTTCACAACATCGCCTATATTTACAAAATCAACCCTTATAATTTGAACATTTTTCAATTTACTCTTTAAAACTTTCCGTTAAGAAATAAATGACATGATCAATTCTAAGTAACCAGTTAAAAAATCATAAAACTATCTAAGTACAAAAACTTAAAAAATTTAAAGTATAAGAGATCAAATGGGATATTTCAGTCTAGTTAGGGACTACCACGTTTTAAGAAAAAATCCGAACAGGAATCATACTAATTACGTGACTGTCACATAGATCCGTGTTTAGCTGTATTATGACATATAGAGACAGGTTGTAATCAGGTATAACTTAAAGTGGTTTTCATCGTTTCTGTGATACGAGTTAGGTTCGCTTAAGCCTCAAAATTTAAGTGGGCAACAACTCAGAGACTTTGATGCCTCATATCTATCCTCAAAGCGTATTTGGCTTTCCCCAAGTCACCCCGAATTGACCTAGACCCATAGTGTCTGATTAAGTTGTAAGTATTCTTGATCTGCTTCCCGTTCTTCTCTCTTACTCAATGATTGTGAAGTCTTGATATTGTCATCTCTAATATGTTTCAATAACTCCAAATATATATATATATATATATATATATATATATATATATATATATATATATATATTTTTATGAACTAACATAGACTTCAAAATAGAAATTAACTGCAAGTCCCGAATCTGGATCACTGCAGTATCTTGAGACGCTATCTTCACGGGAATCAGAACACTTACGGGCTCGTGTATGACTGGGTAATCGCTTTTTTGCCTATCATTCGGAAAGATATATATGAAGACATGCAAAACTCTTAAGGAGTTTCCACGTAAAATCAAGTAAATTTAGTTTGTATCACATCTACTTTTACGCACCATAAAAAGTTACCATGACATACAATGACTATCCTAAAGCCTTTTAAGCCTAATAACTTCACTAGTTAAGCACACAGAATCAGTATATCTATCATTTTCCAAGGTTGGATCAATTTTCTGTTAAACATAGCAAATGAACTTCTTACGAAGTAACAGACTTGAAAAGTAATTTCATTTCCCATTTCTTTCAAAATTTTAAAATTAATCGCCCCGACCAAAACAAAGTCTTCAGGTAAACGGATATCCCGAAGATCCAATGAATCAGCTGGACCGACCACATACTAGTATGTGTCTTTCTAACTAAGTATGATCGACTAATTTTAAGCGAAAGAATGAAAAACTCATCATAAACCGCCCCCGGTCACTATCGGTAATCTGGTTAATGGCTATCCTCAAAATCTACAAGTAGAAAATGAGGACCAAAACATATCCGAAGACAAGTCCTTCAAACTGATGTAACCGACATATTTTTAAGCGATTAGTGACGTTTTTTTTTTAAATAACAAGAAAAGCATGGTTACTCGGGATTGATCATCCCATTCAGTTCAATAAGGTTTTGAAATCTGGATTTGTCAAACGCTTTAGTATATAAATCAGCGAAATTATCAAGCGCATCCACCTTTTCAAGCACAATCAATTTCTTCTCAGCACAATCCCGTATAAAATGATGATGTATGTCAATATGTTTAGTTTTACTATGTTTCACGGGATTGTTAGTTACTGAGATAGCAGCTGTGTTATCAATGCAAATAGGAGTAAGTAAGAAATTCAGACCATAGTCGCGCAACTGTTGTTGAATCCAAAGAACCTGAGAGCAGCAGTTGGATGCTGCCATGTATTCTGCCTCACAGGTTGAAATTGCGACTGAAGTCTGCTTCTTGCATTGCCACGACACCAATCTGCCACCAAGAAACTGACATCCTCCAGTTGTTGACTTCTGACTCTGATTGCACCCTCCATAATCAGAATCTGTGTAAGCGACCAGCTCCAAGTCTCCTCCTCTCGGGTACCACAACCCCAGCTTCGGCTTGCCCTTGAGATACCGCAGTATCCTCTTTGCACCTTTCAAATGAGATTCTTTTGGATTTGCCTGACAACGTGCACAAAGACAAACAGCAAACATTATATCAGGCCTAGATGCAGTTAAGTACATTAAAGAACCTATTATTGCCCGATATTGAGTTGGGTCCACATCTGCATCACCGTCTACTTCAGCACCCAATTTGTGATTGATGCAGATTGGAGTATCATATGGAGAACTGTCCTCCATCTTGAAGCGCTTGAGCACATCATGAACATACTTCGTCTGATGAATGAACATCCCGTCCTTCTTCTGATCAACCTGCAATCCTAGAAAGAAAGTTAGTTCACCCATAGCACTCATTTCAAACCTTTTCTTCATGACGGCTTCAAACTCCTGACACATGGAGACTTTTGACGCAGCAAATATAATGTCATCCACGTAGACTTGTACCAGCAGGAAGTCGCTTCCATCTCTTTTGAAGAACAATGTGCTATCAATTTTCCCTCTTTCAAAACCATTCTCGAGCAAGTAATCCGATAAAGTTGAATACCAGGCACGAGGTGCCTGATGTAATCCATACAACGCCTTGCTCAACCTGTACACGTGATCTGGAAAGTCTGGGTCAGGAAAACCCGGAGGTTGCTCAACATACACAACCTCATCAACTTTCCCATTCAAAAACGCACTCTTCACATCTAGCTGAAACACCTTCATCTTTTCATAAGCAGCAAACGCTAAAAACAATCTTATGGCTTCCAACCTGGCGACAGGAGCGAACACTTCGTTATAATCAATCCCCTCTTGTTGATTAAAACCTTTAACGACTAGCCTCGCCTTGTTTCTTATAATAATCCCCTTATCATCTCTCTTGCACTTAAACACCCATTTTGTGCCTATCGCATGCACATTCTTTGGTTTCTCAACCAAAGTCCAAACTTCCATCTTCTCGAATTGAGCCAACTCTTCTTGCATGGCTTCGACCCACGAGCTGTCCTTTAAAGCCATTTGATAATTCTTCGGTTCAATCTGGCTTATAAAGCAGGTGTACAGGCATTCATTGATTATTCCTGTCTCCTTAATGCTTGTATAAACACAGGTGTGTTCATTCAAGCTACTTCTCGTTTGTACACCTGAGGACACATCACCAATCACATTATCCAAAGGGTGATCTTTATGAATTCTCGTGGTCGGAACAGAACCGACATGCAAATTATCTTCCAAATTAGAAGAGATCTCGTCAATGGTTGTTTCATGCTGAGAGTGAAAAGGATTGATAAATTCTTCTTCAGCTGAGGCAGCAGGGGTACCGATAGTGTTTGATGAGGAAGGTTGACATTTATCAATCAGCTGTCTTTGCAATAGATTTTCTTCCTCATCGAGTATCATCTTCGTCGCAACTCTTTCTTCTTCTTCAGAAATTTCCAACTCCGGTATGTTAAAAGACTTAAAAAGCTTAACATAGTCGAAAAGCTCAGCAGGTCCATTGCTTGGTTTTAGCGGTTGGTAACTTGTGATGTCGGTGTTACACACCACCTCCACCTTGCAAGTCGAAGTATTGAAGACACGTCTGTTGGGAGTACCAACAACATAACCGACTAATATTCCTTCATCGGCTACTTCGCCAAATTTAGAATTTGTCTTCAAGATTGAACAAGGGGACCCGAATGGTTCAAGACCACTCAAGTTGGGCTTCCTTCCATGCATAAGCTCGTAACACGTTTTACCAAGTCTCTTAATGGTTAACACTCTATTCAGAACATAGCAGGCTGCAGCAACTGCTTCAGCCCAGAACATCACAGGAAGCTTCGAATCTGCCAGCATAGTTCTAGCTCCTTCAATTAAAGTTCGGTTCTTCCTTTCAGCCACTCCATTCTGTTGCGGAGTATACGGAGCGCTGTATTGGTGTTCAATTCCTTTCTGAAGACAGAAGATCTCCATTTCAAAATTCTTGAACTCCGTTCCATTGTCACTCCTGATGAACTTCACTGTTTTACCCATGACGTTCTCGACTTTGGTATTCAAATTCTTCACCATTTGAGCCGTCTCATCTTTCGATTTCAGAAAATATACCCACGAATATCGCGAGTAGTCATCAGTGATCACCAAGCAGTAAGAAGTACCTCCTAGACTTTTTACATTCACGGGACCGAAGAGATCCATGTGAAGCAGTTCTAGAGTACTGGCAATAGAGTTGACCTTCTTGGTGAGATGGGATTTCTTGTGTTGCTTTCCCTTCTTGCATGCAATACATTTGTCTTCAAAGTTAAAACTTTTTAAGGGAACGCCCATCATAAGTCCATTCCTGACAATGTGGTTCATCTTCCGAAGATGAATGTGCCCCATCCTCCTGTGCCATAGTTCGGATTCCAATTCGGTTGCTTTCGTCATTAAACATGATTCTTCCGTGGCCATTTCAGTAGACCTCATATCCATCACATAAGTATTTGTATCACGTGGAGCTTTCATCACTATCCACTCGTCTGGTATCTGAAAACCAGGCTTCAACACGATTGCCTCATTCTTCGTGAAATGAACAGTGTACTCCTTATCACAAATCTGCGACACACTCAGCAGATTGTGCTTCAACTCTTCTACAAAGTTCACATTCTCAAGAGTCATTTTTCCATTAGACACCGTTCCTTTCCAGTAATTCTGCCTCCACTTTCACCGGCAAAGCTAACTCTCGCTCCTTGAACAGGTTTTAAGTCGTGCAACAAGTATTTGTTACCCGTCATGTGCCGGGAACAGCCGCTATCTACAATCCAAAGACTGTGGGCAGCCCTGTTCAACTGTTCCTGCACAATAAAGCAAAGGATTAGAATCTAGGGACCCAAGACCAATTGGTCTTGGATCTATATATCCCGTACTTCTGCTTTCCAAAGTTAGCATCTGGATAATTCCTGTCAGTCCTATTAGGAAATCTCCTTGGAAATTGAGTGTGAGGCCTTCCAAACCTATGTATATTGAAAGTATTATATCTTGTGGTTTGGTTATTAGCATTGTTAAACTGAGGTTTGTTTCTGTGAAAACCTTAATTAGTTACATTTCGGAACTTTGAAGGGTTTTCATTTTTAGCAGTATTAAAATTACCATTAGCCTTACGCTCAGTTTTAATAGGCCTCACACCTCTGAATTTCGGCGTCAGAGGGCAATCTGCAACAAGATGTCCTAACTTATTACACCTAAAACAACACCTATGCTCCATTTTCTTTTCAAAGGTTGTTTTGGATGTCGAGGCTGTGTTACCGGCCGTTCGTCTCACATAAGGTGGGACGTACGGGTTGAGTGGAGTACTCTTTTTATAGGTTTTATCTTTTTCTCCACCAGTGGGTAACACTACCTTCTCTTTTGTCTTACCCGATTCGGACAACTTATCCGAATCTGATGAGACTGGACTCGTAACAGAAATTTTCACACTTATAACAGGCGAACTCGTTTCGCCACTACTAACACTTGGTTCTTTACTCGTAACCTTGATTGGAACTGTCTGAGGAACTTCAAAATCAACAGATTTCTGAACACTAGGGTTAAAAGTGTAATTGTGGTTATAAGGTGGTGGAACCTCGTGATAACCAATTCCTCCCCTCTTCGCAGAGGTACCTTGATCACTAACAAGGTGATCAAGAATAGCTGAGGAATTTCTGAACTGCTCAAGTTTTCGGTTCAGTTCCACCACTTTCACCTGGTGGTCAGCAATCTGCTTTTCTCGTTCAGCAATCAGTTTAGTCTTTTCTTCTAAAACCTCATAACTTAGATCAATTACTTCAATTTTCTCAGCAAGTTTTGTTTTTAAGCTTTTAACATCTTTTTCACACGCTTTTATTTTAACTTTGTAACTGTTTTCTCTTGCTTTCATAAAGTGATGATCTTCTTTAAGAGTTTTAAATTCAGCATCTAAACGAACATACTGATCAGTTATGGTAGCAAGTTGCTCAGACAAATTCTCACATTTAGTACAAATAGGTTTAGAGCTTACCTCGGAGAGTTGATCCTTGTTATCTGCCATGAAAGCTTTTTCCTTACCAGTAGCTTTCTCTTCTCCGGTAATCTTCTCACATTCTTCATTCTCAACCTTAGCCATATTTGCCTGCTCACTAGTTTCATTCGAATGCAGGTTCCAGTTGTATTCACCTGCTTCTCTGGACATCATGGCATTGACTTCTTTACTACTCCCAGTGTGCTGTGCAGACCGGCCTAGACCACGTTCAACTCGCTCGTTTCTGCACTCTTTGGCAAAGTGCCCGTTTTGTTGACAGTTATAGCACCTCACCTTAGACTTGTCGAACCCTGGCCTGCCACCAACAAACTTTCTCCCCGTCTTTCTCATAAACTTCTTCACTTTCCTCACTATCATGGCCATCTGCCATTGTAAATCCATTTCCTCCAGATCATCAGCATCGATCTGGTCATAGTCTTCATCCAGCATCGCTGGATTAACCACCTTTCCTTGAATATAGTTTTCATATGAAGCAATAAACGAAGCATAGAGGCCAAACTGCTCTTCAGCAGATTTGACGCTCATTGGCATCTTAGAGTAATTATTGCTTGAGGAACTTGAAGATCCACTAATCATGCTTGCTGTCTGTTGAGTACCACTTGATCCACCGGCTACAAAGCAAACATCCCCATTTGAGTTTACTGACACATGCCCCTCCTGTGAAGACTTGTCACAAGACTCGCCCTTCGAGTAGTAGGCGGCAGAATCAGTCTTTGAACTTGAATTTGAGTTTACTTTAGCACCGTACATGCCTGGATCTTGAACCTGATCCATAGATGTTTCTTTTCTTACCATATTAAGCTCAAAAGTTCTGAGCTTGTTGACAGTGGTTTCAAGATCATAAGTAGGGAAGTCCTTGTCTTCCCTCATCAGCACAGTATACATCTCCCATTTTGGTGGGAGGGCATCGAGAAGCTTTTCCACAATCTCTTCTTCTCAGTAGGAAATGGAGTAGTTACTCAATTCAGTCATTAGATGATAATATCGAGTGATAATATCATCAAGAGATTCGTTCTTCAAGTACTTAAAGACTGAAAATTGAGTTTTGAGCAACTTTATCTTTGAAGCCCGAATACCTACATTCCCTTCAAATCTGTTCTCAAGAGCTTCCCAAAGCTCTCTAGCTGATGTATACTTTCTGAACGTATGGAGGATCTCCTGTGGAAGAGCCATTGTGATTGCAGCATGAGCCTTGCTTTCGGCTTCATACATCTTTTTCTCCTCCTCTTCCATTTTACTGTATTTCTTGATTTGGTCTCGACCCTCATACTCCATGACTGGTGGAATATATCCATCTTGGATGCATACCCACATCTTCGCATCCTGGTACTTAACGTATTGTATGAACCGATCCTTCCACGCGACAAAATCGGTACCTTCAGCAACCTTGGGGCCTTTGTAGCTGACCCCGCTTCAACTTCCATCTTTACAAGCTCCGAAATGTTGATCGAAGACATCCTTCTTGAAGACTAAGAAACCCGAAAAATTCTGAGTAGGCGAAGTTAAAAAATTTCCTCTGAACAGTACTGTAGGCGAAGTTAAGGATAACTTCGCTTAAGTAATAACTTCGCTGGATCCTTCTTAAATTCGCGTGACTGGGCAAAGTTGAGAATAACTTCGCTTAGGGTAAGCGAACTTAGAAAGTAGGTGAACTTGAAGAAAAATTCGCTGAGCTAGGCGAACTTGATGAGAACTTCGCTGAGTTAGGCGAAGTTGAGGAGGTAGGCGAAGTTGTAAATAACTTCGCTTCTCCTTATATCTTCGCTGAAACCCTACGTATCCTGACGGCAACTTCGCCTGATGAACAGCAACTTCGCCTGACGAACTTAAACTTTCTGCAGATCTGAAAATCGGATTTTAACGACGTTTTTGACGGTTTAAAGGCTTGAACACAGTGGTAGGAGGCTAGAATGAGCAAAAACACCAAAAACTCGTCCCGTGAATAGTCGAAACGGGACAAATTCCACACCCGCGTGAATATCCCGAACCACACAATCGAGCAAAAGCTCTGATACCAATTGTAGGTTCCCTGGACGGATCACACGAGATATCCCGATATACACAGGTGCGGAATCCCTGTGTAGATCGTTACGGACGTAGAACACAAACACACGAACACACGAATACGATACGAACAAACTCACGTTATATTAATAACTCAACACGTGATACTTACAGACTCTCGACCTCACGTCACTTGACTCACTGAATTACACGAACTCGAACTCTTTCTAAACCATAATCCGTAACCTATATAAATACACGACAACTTCGCCTCAGGCGAAGTTGTCCATAACTTCGCTTGTTCAACAAGTTCGCCTAGGCGAACTTGTCAACAACTTCGCTTGGTTAACAAGTTCGCCTAGGCGAACTTGTCAACAACTTCGCTTTAAACAAACAAATACATAAACAATATTACAGACACTAGACATATGAACTACTGACATTTATGCACCAACATGTTTGCAAATAAAAGAATGTGTAAGAATAATTATTTGTAAATAAAAGAATAAAGTAATGTGAATGTAAGACGAAAGGAAACAAGAACAGGACAAGGGTAAGAACGGTACCTACGGGTACAAATGTGTAAGAATACTCCTATAACTTGTTAAACTAGAACTCACTCAGCGTACCTGACTTTTAGTATGCACGCAGGTAAGTAGAATGAGGCAGGTTGCTTGAGACGGGACACGTGGCAATTGGATGAAGACTGGCATCAAAGACGGATGATTCATGTGTCATTGATGTTATTGTTTAAGACTTAATGTATTTTGTTAAAACAAGTACTTATGTTTTGTAAAAATGTTTAATATTATGAATTTCACGAAATTTTTTTAATTAACTCTAATTTTAGAACTGTGTTTATGAGTAAATCTAACGCCAAAGTAGGGTTCCAGGAACGGGGCCTTACAATCAAGTTGTCTATATTTGGTGTGTTGTTGATCACCAAAGGGAGGGGATACCAATATGAAGGTCCAAGACCGGGTCCTAAATTCGGTTTGTTTGAGGAGACCGAGACTGCGGGTGACCAGGATGTTGAGAGTGGAGAGATTGGGGGAACTGATGCTGAAGTTGAAGCTGTTTCAAGTGATGAATCTGCTGAGGGCAAAACCAAGACTCGGCATGATTTGAAGAGGAAGGCTACTGACAAGCCTTCTGTTAGTAGTGCTTCAGGCAAGGAGAAGGTCGTTGTCGTGGAGGAGGAGGAAGTAGAGGACGTTCAGCCCTTGAAGCGCATCAAGAGGCTTGGAGACTCCCAGAAGTCTTCTAAGCTCGTCGTCAAGCTTTTCTCCAAACCAGGTAAACCCTCTGCCCTGCCTGTAGTTACAAAAGAGACCCTAGCCCAAGTACTCAAAGACCTAGATGTAGCCAAAATCCAAATCCCAACCTATAGGAAACCCAAATCGAGAATGAAAGCCAAAGTGAAGAAAACCAAAACCATGCTCCACGATTCACCCGATTCTTCTCCCGAACCCTCACCAACTGACCAACCCATATTAACCTTCCTACCCAAAATACCTGAATCCCCACCTCAATCACAACCAAAACCAATCACTCCTCCTGAAAAAACTCAAACCGAATCAATACCATCCACACCACCTAACCAACCAGAACCAACCCAAACCATTACCTCACCCACTCAACCTGTCACCGAAACCCCAACCACCTCAATATTCATATCATCTATATTTAGCTCACCAATCCAAACCATAAGCCTATGGAGCCAAACTGTTATATCCTCACCACCGCCAAACAAACCACACCACCCACCACTACAACTTCACCAATCCTTAACTAATCCATTACCCTAACTTTGCAAGCAACCTAACCACCCATATTGTCCATCACACCGCCATCTACTATCATTTCACCCAAACCCATTGCCAGAGGAAATTCTTCAACACCTCCAGTGTACGCTGATCCTATCCTCGATAGGATCATCGCATTGGAGGAATCTAATGCGAAGAGGGCTGAACGAGAGATGGTGCTCCTCAAATTTATTAAAGATATGAAGCAGAACGATATTGAAAACGAGAAAGAAAAGGGGGAACTGAAAGCAAGGATACAAGTTCTGGAGGAGGAGAAGGTGGTGAAAGAGCCTCAAATGGAAAATCAAAGATTGTTGATTAACACGCTTCACACCAGAGTCCAGAATCAACAATTGTTGCTGAACGACAGAGCCTCTCAAAACGCTAATCTGAGGGCAGACAACTCCAGGCTTGTTGACAGAATGGCTACACTTGAGAGAAACTTACCAAGTGCAAGTGCTCTCCGAACAAGTCTTAATAAGAAGATCGAGGATGCAACGAGAAAGTGGGATGTTGAGAGTGAGGCTACAAACTCCAGGGTCATGAATCTAGAAAATCAGCTAGCATCCTCTGCCTCCCTCGATACACTGCAAACTGAGATGGAGTCCATTTAAGCCAAACTTGAAGAGCATGATCGTTTACATGAGCTTCAATACTAAAGACTAGAGGGAGATTGTTAGACCCATTTTGTTTATGTTAGTCTTTTGTAATGTATTTGTTTATCTTGGGCTTTAATAGTTCACATTGTATTGGCCTAGGGGAAAAACATGTAATGTAGCCCATTGGGCATTTTAGAAATGAAAACAATCTCTCATGCATGCTCCTCTATTAATAGGAAGCATGCCATGAGAAGAACATCCTTTTACCAAATTGTCAAACACACTTATATTTTCTTTTACTCACTTTCTCCCCTCATGCCTCTCTCTCACTAAGCCCGAGTGTGATTTTCACTAGGACTAAGTTCGGTTGATCCAAGAACGTTGTTAGATCCACCCGCCACGGGACCTACACAAACCATAAACTTTTTTATAATAAATAAAATTAAAATCCAAAAATATTACATGTATATTAAAGCAACACAATTCTACCTCCAAATAGGCTCCAAGTGTACAAGCTTCTATTTTTACAATTTTTCCTTCATGAATGATAAAATGAAAAATATGTTGTCGGTGGGAATTGAACTCAATACCTTACTTTTAAAATATTTATGGCTAACCAACCCAACTATAATTAATTGATGTTAGTCTTCTTGTTTTCTTAATTGGTACAAATTCATAACCTTCCATTTTATTACTTTTAAAATGCAAATACACATTATTTTTACTAATTTATGTATTTTAGTAAATTATTTATATTTTATGAATCCATAACATATGTTAATATATATTATTAAATTTAATTTTTTTATTTTAATTTTTAACAATCCGTATCACATGAGTTTTATCCTAGGATATAAATATAAGATGAATAATGTAAAGCAGCCCCCAAAATACAGGCACGCAGGGGTGGGGATAAAAGCTAGTAGTATATTTAACGCCGCTACTAGGTTTTGAACCAACACATCGGTTCGTACAAACTGATCCTCTGATCATTCTATGTAATTATTTTTCTGTTACATTTATTCTCTTCTGTTAACATGGTAAGATCAAATCTAATAAATTATTATATTGTATGTAATTTGCATGTGTGTGATTCAGTCAAAGGTGTTATCCTAGTATTGTGGGGTATTTGAATTTTATGTAACTAAGGAGTCTGATTCTTGTGTTCAGTCATTTGAATAATAGCGCTATTCAGTTGTTCCTTATTTAATGCATGTTGCAGTCATTTCGTTGCGACTTCTAAATCGAATTAACCAGAAGTATTTTTGAGTCAGCATTTCGTTCTCTAATTCTAACCGATTTCACAGCTAATTTCATATTTTACAAACCATCGTTGATTGTCCTTATCCTGCATGTTAGTGTTGTTTGATTCCTATGTTTTTTGACTAGCATTCAAATTGTGTTATTACTTCTTCATTATTATAAAATTTATATCTCATGAAAACTTTTAATAAACACTTTGAGACAACACTTTTTGGGAAAAAAAAACTAACAAGTTTTAAAAAATTGTTGTGATATGATCCTTTAAAATGATATTCTTAACGTTGTGGTATGGAATTTTTTATGGGATTAAAACACATAGGTGGATTTTACAACACCTTATACTTAAGATGAATCTTAGCTTTAAACTCATGATAGCATCTGTGCATATGGAGCTTGATTATGCCCTTGTGGATTTTAAAATTTTAGGATTACAGTTTCTTTGGTTATGTTAGTTTTGACATCACATATATATTTTTTTCTGCAAGCACTTAAATTCTGATCGCAATTAAACAGAAAAAGAAGCATGGAAGATAAGAAATAGGATTAAATCAAGCCTTATGTTCATAGAACTCCTGTCATATCTTCGGAAACCCTAAATTCTATGGCTGACAAAACTTTATTTTTCAAGTGTGAATGCTTCCAAAAGGAGTAAGAAAGGTCTTCTACGTTTTCTTTATATGCCTAAAGATGAATAATAATAAAAAAAATTTGGTGTGTTCATTGTGATTGCAAAAGTTATATGATTTTAGTAACAATCTGAATTTCTTAATAAAATGATTTAGAGTGATTATGCCTTAAAAATACATTTTGGTTTAACACGATCTTTATCAGTCAGAGGTAAAATGTAACCCGATTCGAAAGGCAAACGGTTATGGTTCCAAACTAAAACCTCTACTTGTTATTGAAATTAGCATATTTTTGCTCATTACAATGGATTTTAACATTCTTTGATGGTTATCAGTGGAGCTTTTAAAATCAGAGGTGCATCAAACGCTATCTTTTCTCTTGATGAAGAACAAGCAGCCAAAGGAGTAGTAACTCATAGCAGGTATTATCTCTTGTCTACATTGCATATTTTACAAACCTAATATTATGATTTTGAAAGTTAATTGTTTTTAATGTTTTTTTAAATATAGTGGTAATCATGCTGCGGCACTTGCTTTGGCTGCAAAACTTCGAGAAATTCCTGCATATGTAGTCGTACCATAATCCACACCAAAATGCAAAATTGAGAATGTGAAGCGTAATGGAGGTCAGGTTATAATGAGTGAGACTAATATGCAATGTAGACAAGAGACAGCAAACAAGTTATTACATGAGACCGGAGCTGTTCACATTCCTTCGTCTAATGATGCTCATATCATAAGGTATTTATTATTTATTTGATCTTTAGATGATTGGATTTTTTTGGTAGCATCTATAAAAAGAACTCCCATATCTTAGATGTTTTAAACATCACTTGCATTTTCTTGTTTTTCAACAGTGGCCAGGGTACGGTGTCACTCGAGTTTCTTGATCAGGTCCCGCAACTAGACACCCTAATAGTTCCAATAAGTGGTATGTATTTCTTGCTATCATCTATGAATCTTATACTCTTTAGTTGGTTTTGTTTTTCACGTGAAGTAGAAACATGTAGGTGGTGGTTTAGTATCTGGAGTAGCGATTGGTGCCAAATCAATAAATCCTGCCATACAGGTCCTTGCTGCTGAGCCAAAAGAAGCAGATGATGCAGCACAATCAAAAGCATCTGGTAGACTCATAACCTTGCGTCAGACAAACACAATTGCTGATGGCCTTCGAGCTTCTCTTGGAGATCTTACTTGGTAATATTATCTTTATAGCTCTTCAAGACATTAAAACATACATTGAATCGATAATCACACAGAACAATAGCAATAACAACATTTGAGTTCATCTTCCATACTTGAACGCGCATCGTTTTGATTATGTAGGCCCATTGTACGAGATTTTGTTGATGATATCATAACTATGGAATATAAAGATATTATTCAATCTATGAGATATTGGTACAAGATACTTAAGGTTACAATTGAGCGTAGTGGTGCTATAGGCCTTGCTGCAGTTTTGTCAGATAAGTTCAAGTAAAATCCTGTTTGGAAGGATTCTCGTAACATTGGGATTGTGTTTTCAGGAGGTAATGTGGACCTAGGCTGTTATGCGAAGAGGAGAGCAATGACAAGAAGTCTGGGTCATGAGTACTAGTTAGTATGTTTTAGTATTAAGTATAGTTTCAGTTCTGTTTTCATCGGTGTCCCATTGATGAATACAAATTATTGGTTTGAGTTAATTCCAATATATCCGTCTAGTGTATACTTTTGATATCCGAAAAATAATGTTTTTCCTTATCTCACCCTCCCGTCATAAACCATACACACATCAGTGTGGTATGCTCGGTCCGTTTATTTGTTCATACTTAAATCCAAGTTCTCAAATGATTGGATATTTTCTTTTAGTTAATCCGATAGTGTTAGGTCCCTTTTTGTATTAAGTCTTTTATATTGATTTTTTATCTCTTGGGCTTTAGTTTTTGATTTGTATGTACAGGCCCAAGGGAAAAACATGTAAATAAGCTCATTGGGCATTGACAATGACATGTTTCTCATGCATGCTCCTCTATAAATAGGGAGCATGGCATGAGAAAGAAAGAACCTTTTACCAAAAATTCTCTAACACACACATATTATCTTTCTCTCACTTTCTCTCGTCTCTCTCTCTCTATCTATCTATCTATCTAAAACCCGAACATAAAACTCAAGATCCGAGACCTCTTAGGTTGCTTAGTGTGATTTCCGCTAGCACTAAGTTAGGTTGATCCAAGAACGTTGTTGGATCCACCCACGTTGGGACCTACAATTGGTATCAGAGCTTTGGCTCACTAGTTGAGGGTTTTTGGATCACAACCTTGGGTTTTGATCTTGAGAAGAAGATAAGAAAGCTTCTTGCAAAGAAAACCACAAAAACAAGAAAAACAACAAAAAAATACAAAAAGAATTGGTATTAAGTTGATAATTATGTCTTAGTGTGTGTTCTTAGTAAAACAACAAGTGTACTAGTGTTGGATCTAAAGGTTTTGGGTTTGAATGTGTTAAAATCGAGGTTACGGGTGTGAAAACTTGTTAAAAATGATAAGTTAAAGATTTCGCTTTGCATGACCTAAAAATCAGTGTAACAACCTCTGACCAGAACTGACACGTTAGGTGAATAGATCCCTAGAAGGATTGCTTCTGGAAGCTTAAACTTTTTCGCTTCGCATAAAGGTTTTTCGCTTCGCCTTAAACCTTTTCGGTTCGCTTGGAAAGTTTTTCGCTTCGCTTCACTGTTCATGTTTCGCTTCGCTTGGAAACTTTTTCGCATCGCATCACTGTTCATCAAACTTTTTCGCTTCGCTTGAAAAACTTTTTCGCGCGAAATTCTTGTCTGAGAAAGAATTTTGAACCGTTTAAGGATTATTAAGTGTTTGAGACTGTTGAGATCATGATAAGCACTGATTTTGAGCTGTTGAAGGGGTATTTGTTGTTAGAAAACCAAGTAGGAACTCCTCAAAAACCTCCAAAGTATATGACCATAGATGACAACTTTGCTGACTTCAAATGGAGGTTCATGAACTATATCTCGTTGACTGAAACTGAATTAATGAGATGTTTTGAACAACGTCCTCATGTTCTCATGACTGTCACTCAAGCTGGGGAACAACTAAAAACTCTTGAAAATTATGATCAAAATGATAGGGACCTATTAGCACAAGATAAGAAAGCATATCTCATTTTAACCGTTTGTCTTTCAAATGAGATCACTGAAACTCTACGTGAACACAGAAGTGCCAAGGGTTTGTGGGATGCTCTTGTTGAGAAGGTTGAGGGCAATGCTGAAATTAGGGAAAACAAGAAAGCCCTATTGAAAGAAGAATTCATTATGTTAAACCATCGTCAAGGAGAAGCTTTGTTGGACCCGGTAAAGAGATTTGAGAAGCTAATGGTAAGAGTCAGAGCTGCAAGTGTCAACATCACCAACTCTGAGGTCAATCACAAGTTGATGAATTTGTTTCCTTATAGTTGGAGTACAAACACAATCACAATCAAGAGAACCACCAATCTGAATGCCATGACAAACAGTGATTTGATATCCACTATCAAGTCATTTGAAATAGACGAGCAAATGAGAATGAATAATCATCTGAGTTCTCTGAATCAAGCTGGGATGAGTATTGCATCCTCTATTCCAACTGCTTTTTTAAGCAAAACCCAGCAGAATGTGTACCCTGTGAACAATCCAAAGTACTCCTCAAGTGTTCTTCCACAGACTACTGCCTTTATCTCAACGGAAAGTTAATCTAGATCATCTGAGCCTAGCTCTTTTCAAAAAGCAGTCGATAGTGCACTTGAGCAAGCATTGAAGGCCCATGGAATTTCATCGCCATCGAAGAATCAGCCAAGCAAAAGCTCCAGCCACTGTAAAGCACTACCCATGTTAAATGACTCAAACATCTCAATAGTTCATGCTTTTCTGTCAAGCCATGAAGAGTTGACGCAGGGAAATCTATTGCCACCACAATTTGAGATTGGGGATATGAGAGATATCAATCAAAAGGATCTCGAAAAGATGGATATCAAGTACCAAATGGCAACGACCGTGCAAAGAGCTACAAACGTCATGAAGATGTATGGGAAAGACAGCTTCAAGGATTCAGACAGGAAGATGATCAGTTTCAACAAGTCAAAGCTGCGATGTTACAACTGCGGTGAGATGGGTCACTTTTCACGAGAATGCACGAATCCAAGCCAACCAATGATATTCGTGTGACTAAGGAAGAAAATAGTAAAGCTGCTAGAAAGAAGCATGAGGTGCAGAAGCCAAGCAGCTCAGCTCCAAGAATTGGTAATCATCCACACAAGGTCAATTCAAGCTCAAACACAAGGGCCCTTATCTCCTAAACGGAGGTCCAAACTGGTATGGATTGGGATGATCAATTTCAAGAGCTGCAGAATCCTCTCAACATGACAGTCATGGCTTTCACGAGAAACAATGAAGCGTCCACATCCACAGCTGCAAGTTCCGATGCATCACCCGTCGATGAGGTAAATCACAATCTCTGCACTTAAGCTTGCATAAATAAGGTGACATATTATAGATATCCGCAAGACGAAGTTTTGAAAGAAAAGGCAAAACTTCGTCAATTAAATGCTGAATATGTAAAAGCTGACAAGATCTATGTTGAAAAGATTAAAACTCGCCATGATGATGTGGCAAATCTTAAACTTAAGAATTTTATAAAGGAGCAAGATGTCATCTATTATAAAAATATAATTAATGAGTTAAAAGATGAAATTAAGAAACTAAAAGTTAATGCTTCTGATAAAAGAGAAAAAGAAAAACAAGTTGAAAGATTTGACGCGTCATCTGAGCAATTGGATGATATTATCAGAGCACAAAGAAGTATTAAAGTTAAAGCGGGGCTAGGATATGATTATTCAGCGTGCCTCCACCAATGAATGATAATTATGGGCTTGTGCTGGGTGTTCCCTTGAAGAATTTCAACTTTGAAGACAAATGCTTATCATGCAAAAAGGGAAAGCAACACAAGAAATCCCACCACACCAAGAAGGTCAATTCAATTGTCAGTACCCTAGAATTACTTCACATGGATCTCTTCGGTCCCGTGAATGTAAGAAGTCTAGGAGGAACATCTTACTGCTTGGTGGTCACTGATGATTTCTCTCGATATTCCTGGGTATATTTCCTGAAGTCAAAGGATGAAACAGTGCAGTTGGTAAAGAATTTGATTACCAAGGTTGAGAATATCATGGGGAAACGGGTTAAATTCATCAGGTGTGACAATGGAACTGAGTTCAAGAACTATGAGATGGAGATCTTCTGCTTACAGAAGGGGATAGAACACCAATACAGCGCACCGTATACACCGCAACAAAATGGAGTGGCTGAGAGGAAGAACAGAACTTTAATTGAAGGAGCCAGGACCATGCTGGCTGATTTGAAACTTCCCGTGGTGTTCTGGGCTGAAGCTGTTGCAACAGCCTGTTATATCCTTAATAGAGTGTTAACTGTTAAAAGATTAAATAAAACCTGTTATGAACTAATGCATGGGAGAAAACCCAACTTGAGTGGTCTTGAACCATTCGGGTCCCCGTATTCGATATTAAAGACCAATTCAAAATTTGGTGAAGTAGCCGACGAAGGAATCTTAGTCGGATACGTTGTTGGGACTCCCAACAGAGGGGTCTTTAATACATCGACCAGCAAGGTTGAGGTGGTGTGTAACACTGATATTACTAGTTACAAATCACCAAAACCAAGCACGGGACCCGCTGGGGTTTTCGACTATGATAGACTCTTTAAATCTTTTAACATGCCTTATTTGGATTTTGCAGATGTTGAGGAAAGAATTGCTACGAAGATGATATGTGATGAGGAAGACACTTTGGTGCAACGACCACAGTTTGATGAATGTCAGCCTTCCTCGTCAAATGCTGTCAATACCCCTGCTGCCTCTACTGAAGAGGAATTCATCAATCCGTTTCACTCTCAACATCAATCACCCATAGATGAGCTATCTTCGAACTTGGAAGATAATCTGAATGTCAGTTCGGTTCCGACTACGAGAATTCACAGAGATCATCCTTTGGAGAATGTGATAGGTGATATGTCCGCCGGTGTACAAACAAGACAAAGCTTGAATGAGCACACCTGTGTTTACACAAGCATTAAAGAATCAGGCATAATCAACGTGTGCTTGTACACCTGCTTCATCAGCCAGATTGAACCAAAGAACTATCAAATGGCTCTTATGGACAGCTCGTGGGTCGAAGCCATGCAAGAAGAGTTAGCTCAGTTTAAGAAAATGGAAGTATGGAACTTGGTTGCAAAACCACGGAATGTGCATGCGATAGGCACGAAATGGGTCTTCAAATGTAAGAGAGATGAGAAAGGGATCGTTATTAGAAACAAGGCGAGGCTGGTTGTTAAAGGCTTTAATCAACAAGAGAGGATTGATTACAATGAGGTGTTTGCTCCTGTGGCAAGATTGGAAGCCATTCGACTGTTTTTGGCATTTGCTGCTCATAAGGAGATGAAAGTTTTTCAGTTGGATGTGAAGAGTGCGTTCCTAAATGGTAAAGTCGATGAGGTTGTGTACGTTGAGCAACCTCCGGGTTTTCCTGACCCTGAGTTTCCTGATCACGTGTACAAGCTAAGTAAGGCGCTGTATGGACTACATCAGGCACCTCGTGCCTGGTACTCAACATTATCCGATTACTTGCTTGAGAATGAGTTTGAAAGAGGTAAGATTGATAGCACGTTGTTCTTCAAGAGGAAAGGAAGCGACTTTCTACTGGTGCAAGTCTACGTGGACGACATTATCTTTGCTGCATCAAACGTCTCCATGTGTCAAGAGTTTGAGGCCGTCATGAAGAAAAGGTTTGAAATGAGTGCTATGGGTGAACTAACTTTCTTTTTAGGATTGCAGGTTGATCAGAGGAAAGACGGGATGTTCATTCATCAGACGAAGTATGTCCATGATGTTCTCAAACGCTTCAAGATGGAGGACAGCACTCCATATGATACTCCAGTCTGCGTCAATCACAAATTGGGTGCTGATTCAGATAACGATGCAGACGTGGACCCAACCCAATATCGGGCTATTATAGGTTCTTTAATGTACTTAACTGCTTCTAGGCCTGATAGAATGTTTGCTGTTTGTCTTTGTGCACGCTTTCAGGCAAACCCAAAAGAATCTCATTTGAAGGGTGCGAAGAGGATACTGCGGTATCTCAAGGGCAAACCGAAGCTGGGGTTGTGGTACCCGAGAGGAGGAGACTTGGAGCTAGTCGCCTACACAGATTCTGATTATGGAGGGTGCAATCAGAGTCGGAAATCTACAACTGGTGGATGTCAGTTTCTTGGTGGCAGATTGGTGTCGTGGCAATGCAAGAAGCAGACTTCAGTCGCAATTTCAACCTGTGAAGCAGAATACATGGCAGCATCCAACTGCTGCTCCCAGGTTCTTTGGATTCAACAACAGTTGCGCGACTATGGTCTGAATTTCTCACTTACTCATATTTGCATTGATAACACTGCTGCTATCTCAGTAACTAACAATCCCGTGAAGCACAGTAAAACTAAACATATTGACATACGTCATCATTTTATACGGGATTGTGCTGAGAAGAAGCTGATTGAGCTCGTAAAGGTTGACACGTTAGATAATTTCGCTGACTTGTTCACGAAAGCGTTTGACAAAACTAGATTTCAAAACCTTGTTGAGCTGAATGGGATGATCAATCCCGAGTAACCAAGTCATGTGTTTGTGTTTAATAAAAAAAAAAAAAAACGTCACTATCGATTAGAATTATGTCGGTTGCCTCAGTTTGAAGGACATGTCTTCGGATATGTTTGGTCCTCATTTCTACTTATAGAATATGAGGATAGCCATTAACCAGATGACTGAAAGTGACCGGGGCGGTTTATGATGAGTTTTTCATTCTTTCGCTGAAAATTAGACGATCATACTTAGTTAGAAGGACACATACTTGTATATGGTCGGTCCAGCTGATCCATTGGATCTTCAGGATAGCCGTTTACCTGAAGCCTTTGACTTGATCGGGGCGATTGCAGTTAAAATTTTTTTTGGGAGATGAAATTATCTTTCAAGTCTACTACTTCGTAAGAAGTACCTTTACTATGTTTAACAGAAAATTGATATAACCTTGGAAAGTGATAAATATACTGATTCTGTGTGCTTAACTAGTGAAGTTATTAGGCTTAAAAGACTTTAAAACATTCATTGTATGTCATGGTAGCTTTTTATGGTGCGTAAAAGTAGAGGTGATACTAACTAAATCTACTCGATTTTATGTGGAAACTCCTTAAGAGTTGTGCATGTCTTCATACATATCTTTCCGAATGATAGGCAGAAAAGCGATAACCCAGTCATACACGAGCCCGTGAGTGTTCTGATTCCCGTAAAGATAGTGTGTCAAGACGCTGCAGTGATCCAGATTCGGGACTTGCAGTTATTTTCTATTTGAAGTTGTGATTATACATGTTAAATAAAAAAAAAAATTAGAGTTCATAATGTTGATGATTATCAATCAAGACGCAAGAAGGTGAACGGGAAGATGAGTCTGAAAATCGAAGAGTAATTTCTTTTTAATCAGACACTACGGGTCGAGGTCAATTCGGGGTGACTTGGGGAAAGCCAAATACGCCTTGAGAATAGATAGGAGGCATCATAATCTCTGAGTTGTTGCCCACTTAAGTTTTGAGCTTAATTGAACCTAACTCGTATCACAGAAACGATGAAAACCATTTTAAGTATATTACCTGCTTACAACCTGTTTCTTTATGTCATAATACAGCTGAACACGGATATGTGTGACAGTCACGAAATTAGTATGATTCCTGTTCGGATCTTTTCTAAAACATGGTAGTCCCTGTCGAGACTGAAATTTGATCCCGTGTACTTTAATTTTTCAAATTTTTGTTACTTTTGTATTTGTCTGATTTTATACCTGGTTACTTGGTCTTGATCGTAGCATTTAACGCTTTAAAGGATGTTTTAAAACTTAATTGCAAATTGTTCAAATTATGGGGTTTGTTTTTGAAAAATTTTAATATCAGCGAAGTTCTGCATAACTTCGCCTTATAGGCGAAGTTATCCACAACTTCGCCGATACATCTGTGGCCCTATATAAAGAAGTTTTAAGGTCAAACAGTTTCATAATTTTCAAAACCAGCGAACTTATCTTCCTAAACCTAGGCGAACTTATCGATCATAATCCATCGATCTTCTGTGTTCATTCTTTTCCGATTCTAATCCGATTATAGGTGTGTAGGGTACTAATATCATTGTTTTTGAGGTTAATCATTGGTCGTTTCGACTCGATTATTGACCTCGTCTTTCGACCATTATCACCCGATTTTCATACTTACTTTCACGTGATAGTAAACATATTAATCGTCCAAATCGACTCAAAATCAAGTGTTAACTAGCCGAAATCTTAAAAATTGTCCAAATCGATTCGATTCAACAGCCTTCACTGTCGCCGTTTCGAATTCGGCGAAGTTACAGTTTAGGCGAAGTTATCCGTAACTTCGCCTGAGGTTTAACTTCGCCTGATTATTGATTTTGAAACAGTTTATGAGGCGATGTTGTGATTAGGCGAAGTTATCCGTAACTTCGCCTAGACCATTTTACATAACAGTTATCAGACGAAGTTCAAGTTGAAGCGAAGTTGTTCCCCAACTTCGCCCCACCTTTAACTTCGCCTGTACATAATATATCACAACTTCGCTCATGGTAACAAGCGAACTTGTGATTCGCTTTGACGTTTATCTAACTTAACCTGTTTGTTGCAGATATGGCTGCTGTTGCTGGAGCAGGTGGTGCAGGCGGTGATGACGGAGGTGATCAACAAAGACAGTTCTTCCCGGGTCACAACATGTATATCACCTTAGACCCGGAAACGAGCGGAGTTGATGATTTCCGCAAAATCATCACATTCCTTTTACGCTCGAGGATATTCCACGCCATTACAACAACTCTGCCGATATCCTTACCCAACATTGAGGATTTCTGGCAGACAGTGGAATACGACTGTAGAGTCGAGCCCCCGGTGATGCGCGCAACAGTCAACGGTCAGATTGTTCAGTTCTCTTCTGAACATATCCGGGCGGCTCTACGGTTTGGAAACGAGACAAGGGATGACCCAACCGAGTTTGTAGCTCCTTTCCGTGATGGAGCGTTTTTGAGGATGGAATACTCTGGTCCCTTGGGGGATACGCAAAGGAGGAAAGGCTTTCTACTTGACCAGTGGCGCTTTCTCATGCATGTTATGATAGTATGCATGTCAGGGAGAAAGGCGGGCACTGACGGCATGGGCGCGACCATGCAGTCAGCGATGACTGCTCTGACATACAACAAGCGATTTAGCTTCAGTCAGATGGTCTTTTACGAGATTGATCGTCAACGAAGAGCGATGGCGCGTGAGCGGTTCATCATGTATCCAAGATTCCTTCAAATGATCTTGAATCATGTTGCTCCAACACTCCCTCAGCGCCGTCCGATCCGTTATGTAGAGAGTGTGAACAAACGGATCTTCGCCCAATGTCGATCCTCCAGTGCGAGGAGCAAACCTGAGCTTCGTCCTCGCCATACTCCACTTTTTGGGTACTTAATCAACCCGTGGTATGTGCCTGCTCGAGGGGACGAGTTTAGGGACCAGGCACCACAACAGGCAGGAGCACCTCAAGCTATACCTGCTGCTCCTGTTGTGTCACCGGAGGAGAACGTGGACCTTGATGCAGAATTTGGTGGTCAAGGCTTCTTTGATATGGATCGGGTGGATCCAGAGGAGAACGTTCAGGTTTCGGTTGAACGTACTTCGACTGTGAATGTTACTAGGGCAGCTACAACGGTGGCTGGCTCAGATTCTGATGATGAAGTGGCAGAGGCGAGAAGGATGTTGGTTACTCGAGAAAGACTACATGGGAAAAGAAAGAGAACAGATGACGATAGCGAGTCTGATTATGAGGAAGAGGTACAACAGTTGATCCGGAGGTCAAGAAGGGAACGGATAGGTGCAGGATCAGGAGCCAGTGAGAGCTCTAGGGTGGTACGTTTCACTCCACCAGCACTATCCGGTATGACAATGGTTCCCTCATCACTACAGGTTACAAGGCCAAGCGCTACGGGTGTTCCCGTGGTGGCTACCTCGTCTACTTTTGGCCTCCCACCCACTACTTTCCAACTTTCGACTCTTGAGATCGTTTCATTGCCGCCTCCGACCGTTACTCCATCGGAGGTCGTGGCACAATTTATAGAGTCGACTGTTGTGGCCACTGCAGGGCTATCGGTGACGATACCACCTGCGGTTACGTCTATCTCTACTTCTGAGGTCCCAGTGACATCGGAAATCCCTCCTCAGTACACTCAAGATATATCACATATGAGGTTCGATTTCGATGCAACCCTATCAGACTCTGAACGAATAGCAGCACTGGAACGGGTCGTGGCAGAGCAGTCAAGGATTAATCTTATCCAGACCCAGGCTATTCGGTGCCTAGTTACAGAGAATCAGATGCAGTCGTCCCTTCTGGTACAAAATGGAAAAATCATAGATGCTTTCAAGGAGTTCTTGGCATCTCAGGGGGAGACGAGCTGTAAAGGCGACGAGTTGAGGACCAAGAGACGAAATCATAGAGACGATGATCCCAATGCATCGAAAGATGCAGGTGGTGAGTTGCCAAGAACTGATCAAGCTCTTGGAACTTCCACAACTCAGGGGGAGTTGACAACTGCAGCTGGTGGTGATGACGTGGTGGTGGTGGATGTAGAGGAGATGGATGATGTTTTGGTTGGTGATGATGATGTACTACCGAGTGATGTGATAGAGAATATTGGTGAAGAGATTGTGATGGATACAGAGATAGAAGAGGGAGAGATAGTAGAGGAGAATGTGGAGCATGAGATACCGCAAGTCGAGAACGCAGATTTGAGTGAACAGATTGGAAGCGATGAGTCTGAATGGGAAGAGCAGCCTAGATGGAAAGAAGGCTATGCTCAGTGGTTCGTCAAAACGAAGAAACCGGCGGTCCCTACAATGTTTAAGAAGAGTTACAACATTAAAGGCTATGCTGAAGCGAAGAAAGGGATTATATGCTGGATATATGGTGAGCAGTTAAGGCTCTTCGTGATTAAAAGGTATGACGGTGTTCAGTATTTTAAAAGAATGTTAAGATCGTTGAATACACTGCCGGAATGTGAAGTGAAAGACTTAGCCAGATTGGGGTTAATCAATAGGAGTGACGATAATATGGCTAGAGTTATTGGGAAAATTGTGTGGAAAGAAAGTATAAAAGAGAAGAAATTTGAGCTGTTGAAGCCACAAAAGGGAAAACTTGTTGAAGACAAGGATAGAGGTTTGAGAGCTGATGGAAAGCCTTGGATGATTATGAAGTATAAACCGATCCGGTGTTTGAAAGAAGTACCGATGAAGCTAATGCCCAAGGATGTGCTTAAAGACCTGAAGTGGTGGTATGTAGATTGTGAGACGGCTGAGGCAGTGATGGAAGATGAGGATGAACAAGAGGTGCTAAGAGTTTACGATCCGATGCACTTGGTAAACTTATCGCAGGCTGATTTGCAGGTGCTCAATGAGAAGAAAATCTTTTATATTCCTGCTTGGAAAGACGAAGCGAGGAAATATCAAAGAGTTGTCTCTGTTTGTGTTCGAGAAGGAGTGCATGCGTGAAGATACAAGGTTGAAGATTACAAGACACGTGTTTGAAGCTAAAGAGATGAAGCTACTGCCAAGGGGGAGTCTGTTAGTGCATAATGTCAGTAGTTCAGTGTCTAGTGTCTGTAATTGCGTTTGTAATGTTTTATGTTTTGTATAAGCGAAGTTGCTAACAAGTTCGCTGATATGGGCGAACTTGTTAGACAAGCGAAGTTAGTGACAACTTCGCCTGAACATGCCAGGCGAAGTTGTCGTGTCTATATAAGCTATATGTTACGGCTTATTTGACAATTCAATCAGTTAATAGATTACGAGTTTGTGTATTCGAAAGAGAGAGTGTCTGTAATCAAGTGATCTTCGTATCACGTGTTTAAGGTTGGAATACAACGTGTGTTTGGTTATCGTATCGTGTGTTAACTCGTATTGTTTTCTATACTCGTAACGTCTTACGTAGGGATTCCGCACCTACGTAGAACGCGATATCTCGTGTAGATCAGGCTGGGAACCTACAGTACCAAAACCGGTAAAATTTGTTCATGCAGCATCAAAAACGACTGCTCCAATTCAATCATCTGATAAGTCTAATGTCAACGTGTCTTGTGGAGTAGGTAATATAATCAATGGTGATAGTGGGAAGGTTAACCTGGGTTGTAAGGCAAATGGAGGGTTAGAACCCTGTTTTGAGTCTTGTGTGGGTCTAACAAAATCAATTAACAATCCTGTTTGTAATAAAGTGTGTGAATCAATGTTAGGAAGTCTGATGTCAGGATCAAAAGCTGTATTTTGTGAAACTTCTAGTGATGTTGTAATGAAAATGAATGCTCTTCTTCTGATTCTGACTGTGAAACAATTTATGATGAAACAGTAAAAAAACCGGGTTAATGACCAGAACAGTCCTAGCTGCTCATCAACTGATCATCATGTTGAGAACTTAACAAAAGAGAAATCTAGTTTTGAAAATGAAAAACCAAGCACTTCATGTAAATATGTGCCCCCAAAGAAAACTTCATTTTCTCAAAATACTCACTACAACAATAGTTCTCAACATGATGATCAATTTGATAGTGCCTATTACTATTCTGAACAAAGACCTAGGCGCTCTAATCACTTTGTTGCTCAACAATCAAATGTTTATAATTTTCAAACAAACAAAGATTACAGACATGTTGACCCACCCACATCCGCTCACATGCAACATCACACATATTTCAGTGATCAAGATATATATAATTGCAATCAGAGAAAATGTTGCTTTGTTTGTGGAAATCCATCTCACCTTGCTAGACATTGCAAGAACTGGCATAAGCAACAAAGAGACTTCAATAGTAAGTTTGGTCAGAAATTTCCTATGTTTCCTTCTCAAACTAAGAAAATGCCTAACCAAACTCACACTTCAGCCAGTGAGACGGATTTCAAACCCAAAAGGACTGAAAAACATAAGAAACCTTTCTGGCTAACCCAAAGGGAACGGAGGAGGTTAGCAAGGGGGTCTGAAGCTGAAAAGCCCAAGAACCCTTCAAAGGTTTTCACTAAGGCAAATCAAGAAGACTTTGTGCTTAAGCCTAAACCAAAACGAAGGCAATCCAGAAAACCGTTTCAAAACCGAGGAAATCATAATTCAAATTCCTCGAGGGATTGCTCTTCAGATTTTGACTCACCAAAGGACTATATTTTCGGAAATCATAAAATTAAACTTGGTGATTTTGTGTTTAATTTTCCCGAGACAAGTGCGTCTCGGGAAACCCTCCACTAACTGGTTGTTCGTGTGTGTAGGGTCAGCCTGAAAGGCCTGTCAATAGTATTTGGTACTTAGACAGTGGTTGCACCCGACACATGACAGGAGACGAGTCGCTGCTGTTTGACATTAAACCGTTCGTTGGAGGGCATGTTTCCTTTGCTGGTGACATTGGAGGAGAGATAGAGAAGCAAGGAAAAGTCTCAAATAGTACTTTAACCTTTGATGAATATGTCAATCTGGTGGAACAGCTCAACCACAACCTGCTCAGCGTATCTCAAATTTGTGATAAGAAATTCTCAACCTTGTTCACAGAAAATGAATGTCTTATATTGAAACCAGGTTTTAAAGTCCCTGAAGAGTGAATCATGTTGTGTACTCTGAGGCATAACGATGCCTACATTCTGGATATAAAAAGCAATTATTCCATGCGTTCTGCTTCTTGTTTGATGTCCAAGGCCTCGGAGAACGATTCATCCTTATGGCATAGACGATTCGGCCACGTCAACTTTAAAAACTTGAATAAGTTAGTTAAAGGCGACCATGTGAGGGGTTTACCTGTAAAATCTTTTCATTGTACTAAAAAATCTTTATCTTGTTCTAAATGCAAACAGAACAAACTCCCTCACAGACCCAAGAATGTCAATTCCATAAATTCGCGTTTCAGTTGGACATTTCTGTTAGGGCACAAGGATGAGACATCACAATTTCTACTCAGGTTTATTGTGCTGGTTGAAAATCAAACTGATAAGAAAGTGAAGTGTATCAGGAGTGACAACGGAACAGAATTCTACAACAAAGTTGTGAATGAATTCTGCCACAACAAGGGATCGTCAATTCAGCAAACCTTACACTCCCGAACGGCAGAACGACGAAACCGTACGTTGGTTGAAGCTGCTCGAACAATGCTGTCATATTCGAAACTACCATTGATTTTCTAGGTGAAACCATTAACGCAGCTTGATTTTCTAGACTGAACAAGACTCCGTATGAAGTCTTCTATGGAACGAAGCCAAGGGTGAATTTCTTCAAAACGTTTGGATTTCCCTGTACCATACTCCAAACCAATGCTGGAACAACCTCCAAGTTTGCTGAAAAAGTGAATGAGTGCTATTTTGTTGGTTATTCTGCTGACAAAAGTGCTTATTGGGTGTACAACAAGAAAACTAGAGTGATCTTGGAGTCTTTCAACATTGATTGGCAAGAATTGAACCCTACCGACGCACACAATGGTCCTGACTGGATGTTTGATTATGAAAGTTTGTTCAAGCAGTTTCGTGGGATGTATGTGACACCAGTTGTATCAACAGTTTCCCCTGTTGTTTCTGCACCAGTTCAACCTGCTGATGATCAATCTATCTTGATGCAAGCTGTATTGAGAAGTCTTGAAGATGTTAATAAGGCTGCTCCTGCACATGCACTTAATATACCGCCCATGGCTAATCAACCAGCCCCGGTCAATAACGTGTAGCCCTCAGCAGACACCACCGATATGCCCGTTGTTGAAGACATATTTGATTCAGATACTGATTCATATATGTCATCTGACAACGAAGAAAATGTTCAAGTCGAACATGCAGAGCCACCTCCTGCAGAACCTAGTGTGGTGGAATCCGTCCCCACATCTCCCTCAAAAGAAGAAAATCAAGGTACTGCAGTGGAGGTTGATGCATCAAATGTGTAGGTTGATCCACGTCCGAACGAAGCTTCTGATAACACTGACTCAACCTCTATTCCCGCCGTTGTTGTCCCATTCTATGACAACCTATGGGAAGGTCCCATTGCTCCAGAACACTTAGTTGATCATGGAGAAGGTGAAATTGATCCTCAATCAAGTGCTTCTGTCCCTGCGACCTATGTTTTCCATCCCATAGAGAGCTTGACCATTCAGCTAGAGGCAACACCAGTCGAGCATATCGAGCAAATTCCACAGTTACCAATTCATCGTCAACATCCGACTGAGAACATCATTGGAGATCCGTCCGCTGGCATCCAAACACGCAGCACCTCTGGTAATATTAACAGATGTCTTTTTGCTTGCTTTATTTCATAGGTGGAGCCCAAGGATTACAAAGTTGCAGTAAAAGAGAACTCCTGGGTCGATGCCATGCAAGAAGAACTGTTACAGTTCAAGAAGTTGAATGTTTGGAGGCTAGTGAAGAAGCCAGAACATAAGAAGCCGATCGGAACAAAATGGGTGTTCCAAAATAAGAAATATGATAAGGGGGTGATCATTAGAAATAAAGCCCGGCTTGTTGTGGAAGGCTTTTGGCAACGTGAAGGTCTTGATTACGATGAAGTCTATGCATCGGTAGCCAGATTATAAGCAATTCATATCTTTCTGGCATACACCTCGTACATGAACTTCAAAGTGTATCAAATGGATGTCAAGACTGCTTTCTTGTACAGGAAAGTAAAAGAAGAAATCTATGTCAGTCAACCTCCAGGTTTTGAAGATCCAAGTCATCCTGATCATGTTTACCGCATTGACAAAGAACTTTATGGTCTTCACCAAGCACCTCGTGCATGGTATGCCACATTGGCTGATCATTTAGTGAAGAACGGATACAAGAGAGGCATTGTTGATTAAAATCTCTTTGTCAAGAAGGTCAAGGGTGATTTTGATTCTGGTACAAGTTTATGTTGATGACATTATCTTCGGGTCTACGAATGAGAATCTGTGCAAGGAGTTCTTTGAGATTATGCAGAAGCGATTTGAAATGAGTTCCTTAGAGGAGATGACTTTCTTCCTGGGCTTACAAGTTGAACAAAAGAAGGACGGGACTTTAATTCACCAAGAAAAGTACGTTCATGACATTGTTCAAAAATTTGGATTCAAGGACTCAACAGCTTTCAGGACACCAATCGCTACGCGACCTATACTCGCTCCTGATCTATCAAGAAAACCAGTCGATCAACACCTTTATAGGTCAATGATTGGTTCCCTGATGTATCTCACTGTAAACAGACCGGATATCATGTTCCCTATTCGTCAGTGTGCCAGATATCAGTCTGTCAAGCATATTCTCAGATACTTGAAGGGTAGACCACGTTTCGGTCTTTGGTATCCAAAGGAGTCTCCCTTGGAACTTCATGCTTACATCGACAGTGATTATGGGGGATGCCACTTGAACAGAAAATCAACATCTGGCGGATGTCAATTCCTAGGAGATCGGTTGATCTCATGGCAGTGCAAGAAACAAGTCACTGTGTCCACCTCCACAGAAGAAGCCGAGTACATTGCCGCATCCAGCTGCTGCTCTCATGTGATATGGATCCAGCATCAGCTGTTGGATTACGGTTTGAATTTCTGTGGAACCACGATCAAATGTGATAATGAGGCGGCTGTTGCAATTGTTAAAAACCCGGTCCAGCACACAAAGACTAAGCACTTCGACATCCGAATACACTTTATTCGTGATTGTTTTGATCGTAAGCTTGTCGATATAAAAAGGGTCCATTCTGACTATAACTTTACGGATCTCTTTACTAAAGCTTTTAGTCGTGCCCGATTTTTGTTTCTTGTTGAGTCATTGGCATGATTTCTTTTGAGTAAATTTTATCTTTTAAAATGTTAAAAATGTAAATATTTTTCAAATATGTCACAATTTTAGAGGGAGAAAATGTTTTAACTTTAACTCACCAATAAGATTTTAAATTTACTTTTAGAAAAACCAAAATCAAGTCACTTTACTTAACAAAAAGATTTTATTTTTATTATATTTAATATTAATTCCATCTTTACTCCTATTTAAGAAAATCTTAATAAAATTTAAAAAGATTTATCCTGTTTAGAGGGAGCTCCTTCGTAGAGGGAGTCGGTTATTTAAAAATTTTCAATTAAGAATTTGATCCGACCATGTGGAAAGTGATAGTACATTGGCATGTAATAATCCTAGCGCGCTAAAAGAGTAGAACAAAAGGCTACAAAGTCATTCATTGATGTGTAGATAGGCTTGACAAACACGTAAGTGTTGGGTGATATAAACTTAAACTACTGTCGTTGCTAGTGGCTATACATTTAAGAAGCGGTTGCATGATTCCGTTAAAGTCATATCAATGAAGGATGAAATGTAATTAGACATATCATACCCAAGCCTCTCTTTACCTGATCACAATCGTCTTATGGAAAAATGTGTCAATTTTAATTTTTATTGAGTCAAGAAAAAGAGTCAAGTAAAGCGTCAAGAAAAAGAAAAACAAAAGAGAATAACAAATGAAAAGGAGTCAGAAAAAAGAGTCAGTTATAGGAATTTTAACTTCTGCTTTATTTCTTCATTTATTTTCGACTCAAGCCTTGGACTTTCTATGTTTGTAGTCATACAAGATCTGATTGTTAAGGCCCTGAGTCTTCTGCTTTGTTTTATTTTCTTTCTTTTTTTCAAGCCTTGGACTTTTCTGCGTAATAATATGGTATTATCCGACCTGATTGTTATTGCCTGAACTTCTGCTTTATTTTAATCTTTCTAGATCGAGTCAAGTGTACAAAGAGTCATGTATACAAAGTCATAGTGTCAAGTATGTTAATAAGAGAACTGTGATCAACTAAGAAAGGTTTAAGTCAAGTTGAGGTGATATGTCAACACGAAGTAGGCCCGAGATATGATGGAATCAGTAACATATCTGATTAAGTGGGGACCACATAAGTATCGTGCCTAATTGAATCTTAAATGTATCACGTTAATATCAAAACACTTGTCAAGTTTAACAGGTGGACAATATCTGCAGTCAATGATGAATTTGTGTCACAATAATTTCAAAATGGAAACGCGATCTAGGGCTTTGCAAAATCAATTGATTCCATGTCGTGATCGTTCTTTATAAACTAATTCAAAGAAACGAATCATGTACATTAATTCAATATTAATGATTAGTATCAAAATTTGTTTTAATTATATTCTGTTTTATTTTATTTTGTTTTTATTTTCTAAAATATTAAGTACTTGTACAGTTCATTATTTTAAGTTTTATTGTTATTTTTTTATTTTAGTTTATTTTTTATCTTTAATTTTATTTTTAAGTGTGTTTTATGTTTTTTTTATTTTTATTTTACTTTGTTTTATCTTTATTTTTATTGTTGCCTTTGTTTATTTTGATTTATGTTTGTGTTTTGATAAAGAGATCGATCTTGCAAACGTTAACAGTTAAGGACCGACAAAAGAAAATTAAGAAAAATAAACAAGTGCTTGGATTCAGTTGGTAAATGTTTTTCAGGTTTGAAAATGCAAATATTTTTAAAGACCGAGGATCGAGAGTGTATTTTCGGTGAATACTCGCGATGTTTTGACCTTATCGCGAGATAGGCTGACCATATATATAAAAGAACCTAATTTCTCTTTCACTATTCACCAACACATTCCACTATTCACTCTCTCTCTTCTCTCTTTTACTTTTCATCACAAACCCTAAAACATCTTACAAAAACTTCAAGATCCGGCCAATCTATTGCATATTTGATCATGAATCCAGAACATACACCTGCGGTATAACTTCATAAACACCTTAGATCATCTTTTCATCCACTCATCTTGTGTTTCTAGGTTCTCGAAGATCGAGGCGGCGGTTCATATGAACCGTCGGCCAGATCTATGTTCAGATCTTCATATGTGTGCTTGAATATAAACTGTTGTGTAGGCCTCTAGAACTTGATTATCATCATTAACTTGTTAGTTTATAGATTTGATTGTAAAGTTTGTAGTAGGTTCAAGGGTTCAATTGACTAAGCAAACCAAAGGGATTTTGGTTCAATCTCTCTAGAAACCCAATTCGGGTCTAGGCGACACCAAAGGAAAGAAAAGGAAACAAAAATTGGGTAAGTTAACTTTTTCGCATAAGAGGTTTTTCGCTTCGCATGGGCATGCGAAGCGAAAAGGCATTCTGTTTCGCTTCACATGCCCATGCGAAGCGAAAAGGCATTCTATTACGCTTCGCATGCCTATGCGAAGCGAAAAGGCTTTTGTTTCGCTTCGCATGCCCATGCGAAGCGAAAGGCTTGCTGTTTCGCTTTGCATGCCCAAGCGAAGCGAAATTGGACCCTATGCAAAATTCTCATGCGAAAACTTGTACTTAGCAAATTTTTCCGAAATTTGAAACTGAGGCTACTGGACTGTTGGATTTCTTTGGACTGTTTGGACTTTGGAGTGTTTTGGACATGTAAAAGCTATATATTCTGGACCTATTGGACTTGTTGACTTATTAATAGACTAAAATCATATTTTAACCTATTAAACTAAAATGAACATAATAAGTTAACCTTTTATATTTAAACTAGCTTATATTTATCTAAGTTAAGTACTTGTGTATATATATATCTATCTTGTTCAGTTTTTATTTGATGATGATTCTCATGTTCTTAATGTCTGATTTCAAGGTCATAATCAATTCTGTGCTCTTGAGCTTCCCAAAACTAAAGAGGACAAAGTGTTCACATCTATGGTGAAGGGCTTAAGACAGTCACCTGTTGCACATGCTATCACTGCCAAACCAGCTATTTATTACAAATGGGTGTTAGATTTCTGGGCGTTTGCAAAGGCTGCTGATGATGCTTTGTCATTTACTACAAAGGTTTCCAGAAGAGAACTCACCATTACTGAAGGGGATATTCGAAGGGTGTTAAAGATCAAAGAGGAACCAAACTATACTTATGAGAAAGGTGATAGGACTAAGTTGGAAGACTTTGTAACTCCGATGGCCTATGACACCGAATGGAAGAGTTTGGAGAAGAAACACCTCCCTCCCTATTGGAGATTTCTTTTCCACATCGTCACACATTGCTTTGCTGATATACGTGGGGAATATGATAGCATGAGGGTAGACTGGGTGCGTATTATGTTTGCGTTGACCACTCGAGAGAAGTTCAACTACTCAAGAAGGATATTCTTATGAATGTTTGCAAATGCAAAGAATGACTCAAGGTGGCTCATGTATCCAAGATTCGTGCAAATGTTGATTGATGACTTGATGCCAGACACACCCAGGCCTCCCCACAAGGAAGCAAAAGACAAGAAGTCCCTTCCCGAACCCTACCATGTGAACAAGATCAAATTATCCATCTTTGGTGTGCTGTTGAGCACCAAAGGGAGGTATCAGTATGAGGGACCGAGGCCGGGTCTGAAGTTTGGATTGTTTGAGGAAACCGAGCATGCTGGGGATGAGGCTGATGTTGATGTTAAGGTTGAAGCTGATTCATCTGATGAGGCACCAGAAGATCGTACGAAGGTGAAGCACGATCTGAAAAGGAAGGCTGCCGACAAGTCTTCTGTTGGTAGTGCTTCAGGGAAGGAGAAAGTGGTTGAAGAGGAGGAGAAAGAGGAAGACCAACCACCCTTGAAGCATCTGAGGAAACTTAGAGACTCCCAAAAGCCTCCTAAGCTCGTTGTCAAGCTTCCCTCACAAGGTAAACCTTCCTCCACATCTGAACCACCAGTATGCACAAAAGAAACCATAGCCCAAGTACTCAAAGACCTAGATGTAGCCAAAATCCAAATTCCAACCTATAGGAAACCCAAAAATCTAGAAAGAAAGCCAAAGTCAAGAAAACAAAAACCATGCTCCATGACTCATCCAATTCCTCTCCTGAACCCTCTCCAAAAGACCAACCTATATCAACCTTCCTACCACCAATACCACCCTCACCACCTAAAGAACAACCACATACCTCACCACCACAATCTCAACCACAACAAACTACACCACCTACACAACCAACGACTGAACCCACAACCTCCTCAATATTCACATCATCTATATTCAGCTCACCTATACAAACCACCAGCCTTTGGAGCCAAACCATTATCACCACCCCACTTACAAAACCTCCACCAGCATTAAACTTAGAACCCATACCATACACCTCCATATTCTCAAAGTCATCCACCGTCACAACTTCACCCACACCAATCCAATCACCATTCACCTGAACACCACCCACATCCACAACATCACCTCAACCAACCCAATCCATTGTCCTACCTGTGCAACCTACTTCACCACCCACTATGTCCATAACCCCACCTTCCACAGTATTCTCACCTAAACCCATTACCAAAGGGAAGTCATCGACACCTCCAGTGTTCGCCGATCCAATCCTCGATAGGATTGTCACACTAGAGGAATCAAATGCTAAAAGGGCCGAAAGAGAAATTGGGCTCCTCAGATTTATCAAGATATGAAAAAGAAGGAGATTGAGGATGAGAAGGAGAAAGCAGCGTTAAAGGAGAGGTTACAGGTGTTGGAGGAGCAGAAGCAGCTGAACGATACGCTTACTGAAAATCAAAGGATGCTGATCAACACACTGCATACCCGAATTCAAAATCATCAACTGCTGTTGAATCATGAAGCTTCTCAAAATGCCAACCTAAGGGCAGACCACTCAAGACTTGGTGATAGAGTGGCCACACTTGAAAGAAACTTGCCCTCTGCTACTATACTTGAAGCAAATCTTTTCAAGAAAATTGACGATACAGTAACCAAGTGGGATGTGGAGAAGGAGGCCACCCACTCCAGGATTTTAGTTCTTGAGAATCAATCAAGCTCATCTGATGCACTCGTTGATGAGAACTCAAGGCTGAGAACACAAATTGAAAATCTTCAAGCTAAACTGGCTGAGCAGGAAAGTTTAAGTGAACGCCAGTCAAAACTCAATGAGGAGTTCATCAACAAGCATCAAGCCACCTCTGATGAAGTTCATGGGTTGGAAGACCGGCTTGATGCTATGTTCAGGAGTTGGAGAAGATCAGGAGAGACTTCTCAGATCCGTGGTAAGCAACCTACCGTGGGACCGAGTAAGTCCTTGCAAGGAGTACAGGGTGTGGAATCCAGGGGCGAGGCGACTGTTGGTCTTGTGGTACAACAGGGAGGCCGGGCTGGAGGTGGAGTTCATACAAGCTTGGGCTCTCAACCTATAGCCCAAGCTGGTGGTGATGAAGGTGTAAAGGAAGGTGAAGATGATGAAGAAAGTGATGATGATAAAGAAGATGACGAGGACGAGAACGTGCACGACAGTTTTGATGAGGATGATGATGACGATGGTGATGGTGATGGTGGACACGGTGCAGATGGAGGGGCCGGGGCAGTAGGAGGTGGAGGTGGAGTTAACACTCAATCACCTCCACACACTCAACATGATGATCAAAACCCTACTGCTCACGACTCTGCCGGCAAAGTCAGGGAGCACGACTCACAAATCAGTGACATGTATAAAGAACTGTTTCTTGAAGATGTTTTTGCAGGTTGCGTTACAGGGATGATGGATGAGTTTATTGAAGCTAGGAAGAGCTTGGGAGACTTTATTACAGGAACGGATGAGGCAGTAGACACAACTGACGACTACCTTTACTACTCGCCAAATCCTGACACTCCACCAGCTCAAGCTTCAGAGCCCCTGCTACAGAGCCCGTATCAGATCCAGCCGCCGACTTAACACACCAACCTCCAAAGAAAAAGAGAAAGACCCAATTGTGTCAAGTCATGCCTGTGCCCGCGCGCTCAACTACCCTTATCATGACGATACATTGATTGTCTACGCAAAGTATGATAAGGAGAACAACTGTTGGGCTAAAGATTCAGCGGAGACTTGATCTATCTCAACCACCACGAGCTGAAGTCATTACTAGAGCTTGATATTAACTATCTTCAAAAAGCTATAGGACGTGAGGGCTGGGTCAAGACTCATCTTCATAATCAATCAAAGGTGGGATATAAGGATTTTGAAGTTAATAAGGGTCGCAGGTTCAAGAACCCACGGGAAGTAGACCCAACCACCGGAGAGCCAGGTACTATGTGGAGGTACAGGGCGCCTGACTGTCACGAGATATATCATGGCGAGCCCTTCCTTCCCAATACTCTCCGAGACTTCGTTGGTTGGGAATTTGATAATAAAAAAGGTGAGGCCGTCATCCACTGCCGTGATATGCATGAGATTCAAGTGTTTGATGAGCATGAGCTAATGGGATTCCACATTGAAGATGTGAATAAGCTCTACAACGTACCGCTAGGGACCGTCGAGGATTTGGGTCGTCAAAATATAGACCGGATAGTTGAAACCTCCAACAAATTCGTCCGAAGACTTGTTGAACTTCCACTAACCGAGGATGAATGTTTGGTCTACGATACCAACGGTTTTCAATACTAAAGACTAGAGGGAGATTGTTAGGTCCCTTTTTGTATTAAGTCTTTTGTATTGATTTTGTATCTCTTGGGCTTTAGTTTTTGTTTTGTATGTATAGACCCAAGGGAAAAACATGTAAATAAGCCCTTTGGGCATTGACAATGACATGTTTCTCATGCATGCTCCTCTATAAATAGGGAGCATGGCATGAGAAAGAAAGAACCTTTTACCAAAAATTCTCTAACACACACATATAATCTTTCTCTCACTTTCTCTCGTCTCTCTCTCTCTCTCTCTCTCTCTCTCTCTCTCTCTTTAAAACCCGAACATAAAACTCAAGATCCGAGACCTCTTAGGTTGCTTAGTGTGATTTCCGCTAGCACTAAGTTAGGTTAATCCAAAAACGTTGTTAGATCCACCCACGTTGGAACCTACAGATAGTAGGCATAAAAGTTTGCCAAAATTTTTCATCCGATGTTAATTCCTCTTTGTTCGGGCATCGACAACTAAGCATATTCGAGGTAACATCCTGCCAGTTAATTGATAAGAGCGGAAAAAAAGCTTTCTGTTTATTAATTGAGAACCCTTACAACCCAAAGTCTTGTTGGTTGGTATTTTATGAATGACAAACTCACACACCCCAAATCTACTCCTATTTATACCCATGTTTCCACAAAATTGAACTTGAACCTATATTAAGGAGGGACTTCACCTTATCAAAACACATTGATTCCACTAGGCTATAAGCCATATTTTATTGTTGATTTCTTGTTTCAGGTTTTATCCTGGATTGACATCCAAATTAGAAGTGTGAAAGAGTTCAATTTGTATTATTCTAAATTTTGTTTAATTTAAGTTCCTAGAATTTCAATTAATCCAACAAATTCGTTTGCTTGAAGAACATTATATTAATTAGCCAATATGTTCCAAAGTATGTCGGAGACATCTGAACCACAAAGTATTACAATTTTCATTCAAATATATATTATGCAATCAATGTAAGTGACAACATACCGAACACCTTAACCTATTGTTATTGGGATAATAACAAACGAGCACGATGCCGATAATTTATACAAACCCAAAGAACATAAAAGAGAAGGTTTTAGCACACAATGCTTGATGAAAAAACGATCCATCGATTAAATGGACACACTATGCAGGACCACGGTCTCCACGGTGAGTCCCGGCCCAAACCCGAACAACACGCCCCACTCAAGACCCTCTCCGGTGGTGTTGAGCCCCTCTGTGGCCGAAGAGTGTCGCATTTCGTTTAGGATAAAGAGAACGCAAGCGCTCGACATGTTACCGTATTCACTGAGCACATGTCGTGAGGCTCGTAGTTTATCAGGAGTTAATGAGAGTTTTTCTTCGACTTGGTCTAGGATCGCGGGCCCACCCGGGTGCGCGATCCAAAATAGTGAGTTCCAGTCATTGATGCCAAACGGTTGGAACGCCTCTACTAAACTCGTTTCAATGTGTTTTGATATAAGGCCCGGAACATCTTTAAGAAGATGAAATGTAAGCCCGACCTCGCGAAGGTGCCCGTCAATCGCGCACCCACTATCCGGGAGAATAGTTTGAGAAGCGGAAATGATCTTGAAAAGCGGCTTTTCAACATCAGGCAACGGGTCTGACCCAACTATGATAGCGGCTGCACCATCACCGAACAAAGCCTGGCCCACTAGGCTATCAAGATGGGTTTCATTCGGCCCACGGAACGTTACAGCCGTGATCTCGGAGCAGACGACGAGGACACGAGCCCCCTTGTTGTTCTCGGCTAAGTCTTTAGCCAAACGAAGGACCGTGCCACCCGCAAAACAACCTTGTTGGTACATCATAAACCGTTTAACTGAGGACCGAAGGCCGAGGAGCTTAGTGAGTTGATAATCGGCCCCGGGCATGTCAACACCGCTCGTGGTGCAAAATATAAGGTGCGTGATCTTTGACTTCGGTTGACCCCATTCCTTGATCGCACGTGTTGCGGCTTCTTTCCCGAGCTTTGGTACCTCCACGACGACGATATCTTGTCTGTCGTCTAACGAAGGTGCCATATACGCGCAAATATTTGGTTTTTCTTTTAAGATCTCCTCTGTTAAGTACATGTATCGTTTTCTAATCATGGATTTTTCACCTGAAACATTACAAAAGTATTTAGCAAAATTATAATTTTGTATAGAAATAATAAATAAAAACATGTACATATAACTTACACATGCGCGTGAATTTCTCTTTAAGATCTTTCTTGTGCTCACTTTTCGTGACACGAAAATAATAATCCGGATATTCGCTTTGGAACAAACAATTAGGCGGTGTAGCGGTTCCAATGGCCAGAATCGCAGCCGGACCATCGGCTCGTTGGGCGTTACGGAACTCTTGAATGCTGACCATCTTCCGGTTATTTTAGAACTTGTGTAAACTAATAACCGGGAAGTGTGAGATTTGTTTGTAGAGTGATGCTTGCATAGTGACAATTTATAGAATAAATGAATGTGTGGTACATAGACTGGTGGCTGGGTGTCACATGTGGTGTTATAACTCGCCGGTCTTAATTTGATGGATGGCACGTGACCATACCAGCCTATCAAAAAAAGTAGTATGATATATGTGTATATGTATATAAAATAGTATTTTATTATAATTAGTTGATGAAAGATTATTGTGACCATTCAATCGGAAGGTTTGATGGGGGGTTTATGTATCACGCATTGGTTTGATCTCCTTCGAATAAGGTGTTTTAAACACATGAAATTCTTTTATAGGTCATAATATATACGCACATTTTGTTAATTACGACACACAAACCTAAATTTATATTTTTTGGTACATGCTTTACGACACACATGTTTTAAACATATGCATTCTAATGTTGATTTTAAAATAATGTTTTCTCAAACGATTTGTTTTAATACTAGGATAGTAACCGTGATATTTAAAAACATAATATGTATGTAATATTAATGTTGCAAAAGTCGTTAGGCGGACCCTAGACGGTCGACTGGGGAGTTGGGAGTAGTCGGAGTACTCGGGGAGTACTCGGAGAGTACTCGGACATGGTAATTATAATGAAAATTAATTTTTAGACATTATGTATTTGTTAAAATAAGCATAATTCACGTCAAAAGGGTACTCTAGCGGACTCAGCAACTTTTGAATGACTTTTAACTGACTTTTAGAGAACCCTGGCCCGCCTAGCCCGACTTTTGACCGCCTGGCCCTACTTTTTGTCCGACTTTTTACTGACTTTTAGAAATTCCTAGCCCGACTTTTGACCGCCTAGCCCGACTAGTCCGACTTTTGACCGACTTTGACCGCCTCCGACTAATTCAGGCCGACTTGGATAAGTCTCCAAAGTAGGGGTTTGAGGACCGACTAGTCGACCTTGGAATCCAACTTTTCCAACACTGCGTAATATCATATAAATTTAATGAAATGCAAATGTTGTATTTATCTAAATGATAATTTTACAGTAATTATAAGACATAACTTTTTTAAATCAAATACAAAAACATACAAATACTAACAAATAGTTACGATGCAAATGTTGCATTTATAAATAAAAATGATAATTTTACCTCGTCATATTGTAATATTAAACGGCAAATAGTTACCATGCAAATAACTTTATTATTATCACACAAAGCAAACGAATAGAAGCAAAGATGTTTTGTTATTACATTAGTTACTTGCTAATTCAAACAAAAAATAATGCTAATAATAATTTGCAAAGTGAATTCAAACCAATACACACACACACAAACTAGTAGTAGTGCCCACGCGTTGCAGCGGGTATGTCTCTTTTGAACTAATTACTAATAAAGTATTATACCATTCCCAATAACAAGTTTCAATAAAAATTTGCTACAAAGTTATTCGTAATCAATTTGTAAATGAAAAAAAATACATAAGGGGCTCATAGTAGTACCATCTGTACATAACATAAGACGAGCATTCTAAACTTCTTCTAGTGCCCTGCTTGCGGTGCGCGCATATAATGTATATATGTGTGAACCCTCGGGTGGGCAAAAGTAAAATTGCACTAATTTTGACGTTATTTTACTAATTTTGTGAAAATAACGTTAAAAGTGATGGAAGGTTAATCAGGCATCATGTGGTGGCGTTGATAGCTGAAAGACAAGGGTACATGCACCAATCAGCCGGCGTCCCGATGATTGAGTGCTATGTGCCTTATGTAATATGTCCAAGGCTTGATGCAAAACTACTATCGAGCCGGGGGTCTCACCGGAAGCAGCCTCTCTATCCCCATGGGGTAGAGGTAAGGCTGTCTACATCTTACCCTCCTCAGACCCTACCATAGCTTTGCTATTGGTGGGATATACTGAGTACGATGATGATGATGATGATTCTAAACTTCTTCTACAAAGCTAGTCTCGTTCGTTTTTAACTTTTTCTTTTGTTTGGTCTTGACTAAGCACCTAAAATGTCAGTCTCGTTCCCCTCGTTATATAGCCTCCCTATTTTTTTTCATATTTGCAAAATGATAAATATAAGATCAACAAAAAGAAAAAAACATGTCAAATGCATAGAAAATAATCCAAAGCGTATGTATTTATCGCATAAAACTACATGAATCATTTACAACCTTTACATGTACAACTCTATACAATTTATGGCCATAAGCATGCAAAAAAATGAATTATTCATTTAATTTCCAAAAATTTATTAAAAAGGGAAAAGACGACCTATTTTTAATCAAAATGAAGTCCATAAACTTGTAGACATGTTTTAAAATTTAATAAGGCAAAACTATAGTTTCAGGTATGTAAATCTATAAAAAAATTTTCTTTCAACAATTACCATTGAAAGTTCCAAACCTATTTATTATACAAGGTGTTTGGACCTGATCCGAACTATACAAATTACCCATTTTGATTCGTTCTGCTTCTAATGAGGAATGACAAAGACAAAATTACAACAATTTTATGTGAAACTAAACCTATTATTTTATATATGGAATATATTAGAAGCATTTTTATTTATTTTTATAAATTATTAGAAGTATAGTTATATCATAGATGAAGAGTAATTCTTTAGATAATCGGTTCTAGTTTTATATTCAATCTATAAACGAAGCGTAAACTGTGAAACCAAACCGATAGTAATCGTACAATCTAATATGGTTTTAATTTTTAACAGTTTGGTTTCGGTCACACAAATATATTTTCTGATTCCATAGTGTTTGTCTTTGACAATAAGCAGATCATAGCATACCTGCATTTGAGTCCAAATAAGTCGACTATGGATTCAAGTTTTCGCATTTAAAATCGGGTGCATCATCCTTTCTCTGAAGCAACCAGCAATGGTTTCCTGTAAGAACTCTCAATAAACTAAAAGTGAAAACCACGCAACACTAAGTACATACACACAGTTTTAAATAATTTAATTATTGACATAATATGTAAGTGTGTACTGTGTACCTTAATTAGTTTCATGGCATCAACTGTATCAATAAGAATGGTTGTTTTGTGTGGTATATTTAACTCTTGAAGCAACTCATAGATGTATTCATCAGGTTTGGTTAAACCCTTTTGGCCCGTTTTTACCCTTTTGTCATGTTTTACTTTCGGGTGAAGACTGAGAGAAAACATTAATAGTCTATAGTAACCCATTTAACCCAAAATCAAACCAAAAACCATTTTTTTATTTTTGAAAATTGTTTGGTTTTAGATTTTTCGGTTTGGAATCTGTTAGATTTTGGTTTAGCCATTTGGTTATGGTTTTTTTAGAATCGGCTCCGTTTCGGTTCTCGTATATTTTTTGTTTCCAACTTTACCCTTTTGTATTCCAGTCATTTTCATAAAGTTTCCTGTTATACTCCTCGTCTTTGAGTTTACCATTTTTCCAATTTGATTCTTAAAGCCACTTTGACTTTCGGTCATCATCTTTTGAGTTATTTTATGTTTCAGTTTCTTAGCAATTCTATAACGTATCTCTTTCTTTTTAATTACTCGAAAATTGTAGCCTCCCTTTTAACCAAGTAGTCAAGCAGTCACCCGAGATGATTGACTTGCTTCAGTAATCAAACTGAAATTTCTCATCTAACTCTTTGGGTTGTGAAGTCTATAAAAAGTTTTATATTTCTGTATGTAAAAGTGAAATAACATTTAGAAGAGAAAGAAAGATAACAAATTTGAAGAAAGGATACAATATGAACAGAAAAATCTTTTAATTTAGTAGATTTATCCGAAAAAGAAAATAATATATTTTACATAGAAATTTTTTTTTTTGAAAGTCCTCGTTTTGAGCCGAATCATATTTTCTCAAACCAGGCTGACCTGAACATGTAGTGACCTGTTTCCCAAACCGACATAATTGTTTTGCTCTAAATGATTCCTAGAATCCCTATGATCTAGGGGTGTTCTTCGGGTTTCGGGTTGTTCGGGTTTGAGCTCAAAACAAATTGACCCAAGAACCGACCCAAATAAGTTCGGTTTGTTCGGGTTTCGGGTTATACGGTTCGGGTAAATTCGGGTTGGGTTTCGGGTTTAACAAATTAAAAGAAAATCCATCTTTAACAATATCATAAATTAAAAAACCATATTCCAAGCGGTTATAAAACCATAATATACAGCCATATTCAACAATAGCATATATTATTTAGCAAAACATGAAATTTATCATACAAGAATGCATTAGATGAGATGAAGGAGTGTTGTAGCCTATGGATTAATACCTGTATAGATTGAAGAAACATGCTCAATAAATATTGGTTTAAATATTATACTATTTAAGTTTTTGAATTGAAGATACATTCCCTGCATGCTTTATGGTCATTAATACATTGGGATGTGATAGATCCAATATTAATTGGAGTATTGAGAACAACCAAACAAGAATACATAAGGTCACTGTGCTACTTCACCGCTAAACTACCCTATAAAATTAGGGATACATGCATCGATGTATTATACTTCGGGTTATTCGGGTCAACCCAAATCTGGCATTCAACCCACATACCGACCCGAATATTTTATCTCGGGTTCGGGTTAGGAGTTTAATCGGTTCGGGTGAATTCGGTTTGGGTTATTTGGGTCTCGGGTCGCTTCAATTTGGGTTTGTTATTCGGGTACGGTTAAAAAGCACACCCCTTCTATGATCATCTTCAGTAACAACACATAACTTGTTGGATAATGAAGACATTATATTTGTTATTGATGATAATCAACTCCAACTTAACTTTTTTCTTATGAAGTAACTTTTACATTTAAGCGTACACATAAACTACTATTTATGCAAAAAAGAAAAAAGCCATACCTGCTGCAATGTGGGTGTCACATGAAAGTTGATGTAATTCAAGATTATGTTTTCTAGCTATGTACGTGTACTTGAGAATGGAAGTTACCAAGCATATGTGAACACCTTCATTTTGGGGCAACTATTGATTCTAACATAATCTGATAATTGTTGTTGGAAGTTACCATTTATGTTGGGATAAACTCACACACGAAACTGAACACACACGCGAAGCAATAACAAACACGAGGATTTAACGTGGTTCGGTCTAAACTAACCTACGTCCACGGGTGACAACTAGGCATTCTTTATTGAGTGATAAGGGATTACAAGTACATAACGTCATATATATAGAGACTAGTCTAGGGTTTGCATCTTATTATATAAGAAATCTAAACCAGGCCGGGCAAATGGGCCACCCTACACCCATTTGCCATTGGGACTTCAAATAATAAACCGGGCCTAAACAAAAAGGCCTACGAACCCAACAATTTATCCCCAAGAAAAATGCATCCTGTTAAGATTGGATTTCAACTGAAAAGTAAAGTAACACAAATAACATATATCATGACAATCTAAGAGAGTAATCGGTTATGTTTAGAACACAAAACTTAGCAAAATATTGCAACAAACAGAATACACACAATTGTACATGTACTGTCGAGATTGGTCTTCATAACCCAGCAACAAAAACGTCACATATACATTAGCATCCACTTTCTCTACTTCAAGGGCCAGTTTAGGAGCATTGGCCTGCAACAAACAACAACGTTAAGACAACCAGTATTTGTATTATATTTTTAAGATAACTAAAAAGGTCACATATGGTATGCATTTCCTGTTCATCTGTTATCTTTATGAGAGTTGAACCAACTCCCATTAAAGCATACCCTTCTTTACTTTTGGGTGCCCTAAGTTCAGAAATGTCATGTGTCAATATACATTATCAATAAAACAGAAGCACAGAATTAAGTTAGCATAGAACTAATACTGAAATGAGATTGTTTAACATGTGGGGATAGTGGTCTATAATTTATCCAAAAGGGTTGAACATCATGCAGGCATAAGGCTTTTAATTGGTTCAAGTTTAGAGGGTTTTAATTTTACCAAGTATTTATCCCCATATGTTATTGAGAAATCACCAACCTGAAATCCGATCAGGTATGTTATGTTTGAGTACCACCCCCGCCGGCCTACACAGATTGAGAATCGCCAAGTACACAATAGCATCAAACAAACATAACCACAACTCACGTCACACAAACATAAACGATGCATTCATCATTTCATCAAAGCATAAAAGGCTCAGGGAAAAGAACTACCACCTCATACAGCAGGAATCCGGTCGTGCCCCTTAATAAAAGTTAAGTTGTGAGAAATTAAGCACCCTTGATCTAATTGAATAATATATTGCTTCTAATTGAAAACTTTGAATCGAAACCGATGATGATTGAGGATAGCAATAGCAACAACAAAACGAACAACTTAATTTTGTGTCGTTGTGTTTAACAAAAAACGAGCATAGTTATAGATTAACATAGAAACTGGCATCCATAATTAAAAGGAATCGTCAAGTTCGTATTGATTGCAATTGGATGTTAACCTTATCGGAGAAGAATTGTAGCGTCGCTGATGATGAATTGTAAATAGCCGGCGGTGACCTGAATCAATTTTTAGCGATGTCTCCTTAACAGGGGGAAAATTAACAGTTTGTCCATCAAATATGTTTAATAAGTAATATAGATATAGATGATTGTGCAATCAAGCACACCCAAACTACTCAAGAATCAAAGAATGACTTGAAAACCATAAACGAAAAAAAATAAAGTTTTACCTTTATTCGTCTGCAAAAACCTGATGTTAATCACACCCGGAACTAAAACAAATACCCACCTGTTCAAAAATTGGCGATTTAAAGCAGCATCTGTTATTGAAAAATCACCAACATAGGGATGATGCATTTTCTTGAAGATGGAACTTACAATTTCCAATTCAATCGACTGGTGTGCTGTATGAAGTTAAGGTGTTTTGGAATTACAGAGAATGCACGTATCAAATCTGAAAAGGTAATCACAAGTAGATGAATAAACAGCAAGTAAGCACTCATCCACCATCTTGAGTGACCAAAGGGTAATCAGAAGCACCGAGATTAATAAACCAATCGGAATTCAGGTCGATGCTCAACAACATAGACCTGGCGTGCAAAGTAGTCGCAGACATCGTCCAATTAGGTTTTCCTACAATCAGCATGTTCCCAACAATTTATGACATATAATCGACCTTCCAACTCACGGATGTAAACCGGAATTGAAAGTCGCCTTAATGCCACCGGCCATTACAAATGAAACGGATCCTAAAATTGAATGGCGTCTTAATTGTAAGGGAGAGGGTGCGTCTCTATAATTGGAGAATATGCCGCTAGAAGAGAGGAATCCAGATATCATAAATATAATGGCGTCTCACTGGAATTTCTTCAATTACCATTTTGTCCTCCAAATATGGAACAGACCAACTACCGTCGCATTATAATATTGTCCGTTTTGACCGGAACGTACCACCATCGTCTTACGGATTTGCTTTGGATTGCCCCGATGGAGACTACTCAGGAGGTCACCCATCCTGATACTACTACCACTTGAGCGCGCTTAACTGTGGAATTCTGTGAAATTCTCCTCTCATCCACTACCATTAAGTGCCTAAAACGCTATAATGGGAAAGGCATCCACCTCCTTATGAAGAAGGCTTTATGCTTCTCCCCTACCTACGTGGGATGTCACAAACCACCCTTTAGGGGTCCAGCGTCCTTGCGGGACCTAGCACTGCCGGTCCGGCCCTGGCCGGTTTCCTAGTTCTAAAGCATCACGCACCAGTCAATTGGGATTGTGACATCCCACATCGGTTAGGGATGAGAACCAAGCCTTCTTTATAAGGAGGTGGATACCTTCCCCGTCATAACTCATTTTGGGCGCTTAATGTTAGTGGATAAGAGGAGAACTCGACAGTTAAGTGTGTCCATGTAGAAATAGTATCAGGATGTGTGACCTCCTGGGAAGTCTTCACCAGGGCAACCAAAAGCAAATCCGTGAGGCGTTGGTGGTACGTCCTTGCCAAAGCGGATAATATTATGGTGCGGCGCTTTGTTGGGCTGTTACATAATATGTTTTATATGTAATATATATATATATATATAGGGGATGGATCATGCGAGAAGTGAAGTTATAGAGAGAAGTGCGAGAAGTAGATCCGGACCGTTAATTATGAAAATCAATGGTCACGATAGACAATGGCATTTTTGTGAATAAGTTGATGTTGTAACACATTGTTTCTGGAGGAAAAGGACAGGGGTGTCTTTTAGCTGGAGCTTAAAACAAGGGGTGGTTAATGCAATCCCTAGTTATACTCGCGAACGGCTCCTCGATACTCGTCCCGCGAAATCCTCTTAAAACAAGGGGTGGCATTTTTGCTATTGCGTCATGTTGTGTCCGGTAGTCAGTGTCTAATGTGTACATGTAGCCTGTGGATGAGCAATTACTTGTGTACCTAATCATAGTTGATGGTTAGTTGTAGGTTCCCTGGACGGATCAACACGAGATATCTCGATCTACGTAGGTGCGGAATCCCTGCGTAGGTCGTTACGAGCGTAGAAGACACGAATAGATCAAACACGATACGACAAACAAACACGTGATACGATATCACTATTACAGACACGAACTCTCGTATACGACTATCGTTCAACTCTCTGGTTCAACAACATAAACAAACCGTAACCTAGTAATATAAATACACGACAACTTCGCCTGGCATGTTCAGGCGAAGTTGTCCATAACTTCGCTTGACTAACAAGTTCGCCTAAACAGCGAACTTGTTAGTAACTTCGCTTAAGACATATAAAACATAATTAATCATTACAGACTCGATTACAGACACTAGACTATGAGCTACTGACATTATGCACCAACAGACTCCCCCTTGGCAGTAGCTTCATGTCTTGATCTTCAAGCACGTGTCTTGTAATCTTCAATCTCTTGGTCTTCATGCATGTACTCCTTCTCTCACGCATACCGTGACTACTCGCTGATATTTCCTCGCTTCGTCTTTCCAAGCAGGAATATAAAATATCTTCTTTTCATTTAACACCTGCAGATCAGCTTTCGATAAATTAACAAGATGCATCGGATCATACACTCTTAGCACTTCTTGTTCGTCTTCGTCTTCCATCACGGCTTCAGCAGTCTGGCAATCAACATACCACCATTTAAGATCTTTCAACACATCTTGAGGCATAGTCTTCATTGGAACCTCTTTCATGCATCGAATCGGTTTGTACTTCATTACCATCCATGGCTTGCCATCTGCTCTCATTCCTCTTTCCTTATCTTCCACTAGCTTTCCCTTCTGTGGCTTTAATAACTCAAACTTCTTTTCTTTAATACTTTCTTTCCACACGATCTTCCCAATAACTCTGGCCATGTTGTCGTCGCTTCTATTAATCAACCCCAATCTAGCCAAATCCTTCACCTCACATTCAGGCAATGTATTGAGAGATCTCAACATCCTTTTAAAGTATTGGATCCCATCATATCTTTTCACCACGAACACTTTTAACTGTTCATCATATAGCCAACAGATAATTCATTTCTTTGATTCAGCATAGCCTTTGATATTATAACTTTTCTTGAACATGGTTGGAACAGCAGGCTTCTTAGTATTGATAAACCAATGAGCATAGCCTTCCTTCCATCTAGGCTGCTCCTCCCATTCTGTATCATCATCTCCTGTATCTTGACATACATCTGACTTTTCAACTTCAGGGATCTCGTGTTCAACATTCTCCTCAACTATTTCACCTTCTTCAACATCATCTTCTATCATAATTTCTGCACCAATCTTTTCAATCTCTTCGACTGGTAGAACATCATCTTCACACATAAACTCATCATCTAACATATCATCATCTAATTCCTTCAAGGCATCGATCACATCATCTCCCATCTCCTCGTCATCTACCATCACCACCTCATCACCACCAGAACCGCCAGCTGCGCTTGCAGACTCCCCCTGAACTGTGGAAGTCCCAAGAGCTTGAGTAGTTCTTGGCAACTCACCACCTGCACCTTTCGATGCATTGGGATCATCGTCTCTGTCATTCTTCTTCTTTGTCCTGAGCTCGTCGCCTTTACAGCTCGTCTCCCCCTGAGATGCCAAGAACTCCTTCATAGCATCTATAATTTTCCCATGTTCAACCAGGAGGGACGACTGTAGTTGATTTTCTGCTACTAGGCGCTGAATAGCCTGGGTCTGGATAAGATTCACCCTTGATTGTTCTGCCACGACCCGTTCAAGTGCAGCTATTCTTTCCGAGTCTGAAAGGGTTGCATCGAAATCGAACCTCATGCGAGATATATCTTGAGTATACTGAGGAGGGATTTCGAATGAAACCGGGACATCAGAAGCAGGCGTAACCGCAGGTGGTATCATACCTGATAACCCTGCAGTTGCAACGACTGTCGACTCAACAAATTGAGCAACCACCTCTGAAGGAGTAAGAGTTGGAGGTGGTAAAGACACAATCTCCGGAGTCGTCAGCTGGAAAGTAGTGATAGATGGGAGGCCAACAGATGATAATGTAGCCACCACGAGAACGTCTGTAGCGCTTGGCCTTGTGACCTGTAATGATGTAGGAACAAGTGACATACCTGACAGTGCGGGCGGAGCGAAACGTACGACTCTTGAACTCTCACCTGCTCCCCTACCTGCACCTGTCCTGTTCCTTCTTGAACGTCTGATCAACTTATGAATGTCTTCTTCTTCTTCTGACTCACTGTCGTCATCTGTCCTCTTTCTCTTCCCATACGTTCTTTCTCGAGTCACCATCATACGTCTTGCCTCATCCATTACATCATCAAAATCTGAGTCAGCCACCGTCGTAGCTGCTCTAGTAACATCCACCCTCGAAACTTGTGCTACCGAGACCTGTACATCTTCTTGAGGATCAACTCGGTCCATATCGAAGTAGCCTTGACCTCCAAACACTTCATCAAGGTCTATGTTCTCCTCTCGTGACACAACAGGCGCAGCAGGTATATGTTGAGGTGCTCCTGCCTGTTGTGGTTGAGGGTCTCTGAACTCATCCCCATTGGCCGGAACATACTCCGGGTTGATTAAATACCCAAAGAGTGGAGTATGCCTGGGACGGAGCTCAGGTTTGCTCCTCGCGCTCGATGTCCTGCACTGAGCGAAGATACGTTTGTTCACACTCTCCACGTATCTGATCGGGCGGCGCTGAGGTAGATTTGGAGCTACATGGTTCAAGATCATCTGGATGAATCTTGGATATATAATGAACCTCTCACGCGCCACTGCCCGTCTTTGTCTATCGATCTCATAGAAGACCATCTGACTGAAGCTATAACGTTTGTTATAAGTCAGAGCAGTCATCGCCGACTGCATGGTCGCACCCATCCCGTCAGTACCCGCCTTCCTCCCTGACATGCAGACAATCATTACGTGCATGAGGAAGCGCCACTGATCGAGTAGGAAACCCTTCCTCCTTTGTGTATCGCCCAACGGGCCCGAATAGCCCATTCGTAAAAACGCTCCATCTCGGAAAGGAGCCACAAAGTCCGTCGGGTCATCCCTGGTCTCATTCCCGAAACGTAAAGCCGCCCGGATTTGTTCAGAAGAGAACTGAAATTCTTGATTGTTGACGGTTGCTCGCATAACCGGGGGCTCAACGCGGCAATCGTATTCCACCGTCTGCCAAAAATCCTCAATATTGGGTAAGGATATCGGCAGAGTAGTTGTGATCGCGTGGAATATCCGCGAGCGAAGGAGGAAAGTGATGATTTCGCGGTAATCCTCCACACCACTCGCATCTGGGTCTAACGTAATATACATATTATGCCCAGGGAAGAATTGTCTCTGGTTATCTCCCCCGTCATCACCACCCGCACCTCCAGCACCAGCAACAGCAGCCATATCTGCAACAAACGAACCAAGTTAGATAAACATTAAAGCATAACACAAGTTCGCTTGTTACCATGAGCGAAGTTGTGATAAAGTCTGTATAGGCGAAGTTAAAGATGGGGCGAAGTTGGGAACAACTTCGCTTCATCTTTAAGTTCGTCTAATAACTAATACGTAAAGTTAATGATAACTTCGCCTCACCACAACATCGCCTCAGGCGAAGTTAAACCTCAGGCGAAGTTGCGGATAACTTCGCCTAATCCTTAAGTTCGCCTGAATCTGAATCGGCGACAGTAAGGTTTATGAAACAACGTGCAGTTGGTGATTTCGTGATTAAGGAATCCGGAAAACATGATTTTATGGTTATCTAGATGATCAATATGTGAACGACCACGTTAAAACAAGTTTGAAACCGGGTTTAAGGATCGAACGTCCGAGGTCACTAACCGGGTGTCGAAACAACCTAGGATTAACAACATTGAACATCGATTATAAGATATAAGAAACCTTACACACCTTTAATCACGGAATGGAATCGAAATAAGAACACAGAAGATTTTGATCGATAAGTTCGCACAGATAGTAAGTTCGCTGAAAATACGGAGGATAAGTTCGCTGGTTGTGAAAATTATGAAACTGTTGACCTTAAAAATTCCTTTATATAGGAGCGGATTTATACAGGCGAAGTTGTGGATAACTTCTCCTAGGGCGAAGTTATTCACAAGTTCGCCGATATATCAAATTTTACAAAATCAACCCCTATAATTTGAACAATTTGCAATTAAGTTTTAAAACTTCCTTAAAGAATTAAATGACACGATCAAGACTAAGTAACCAGTTATAAAATCATAAAACTACCTAAGTACGAAAAACTTTTAAAAATTAAAGTACAATGGATCAAATTTCAGTCTCGACAGGGACTACTACGTGTTAGAAAAGATCCGAACAGGAATCATACTAACTACGTGACTGTCACATAGATCCGTGTTTAGCTGTATTATGACATAAAGAAAACAGGTTGTAGGCAGGTAAATAACTTAAGATGGTTTTCATCGTTTCTGTGATACGAGTTAAGTTCAATTAAGCTCAAAAATTAAGTGGGCAACAACTCAGAGATTATGATGCCTCCTATCTATTCTCAAAGCGTATTTGGCTTTCCCCAAGTCACCCCGAATTGACCTCGACCCATAGTGTCTGATTAAGTTTGTAAGTACTCTTCATCTGCTTCCCGTTCTCTTTCTTACTCCATGATTGAGAAGTCTTGACATTGTCAGCTCTAGAATGTTTCAATAACTCATAAGTTTTTTTTTTTTTTTTTTTTTTTTTTTTTTTTTTTTACGAAAAACATTTACATAGACTTCAGAGTAGTAAACAACTGCAAGTCCCGAATCTGGATTACTGCAGTTTCATCACACACTATCTTTACGGGAATCAGAACACTTACGGGCTCGTGTATGACTGGGAAATCGCTTTTCTGCCTATCATTCGGAAAGATATATATGAAGACATGCAAAACTCTTAAGGAGTTTCCACGTAAAATCGAGTAGATTTAGTTTGTATCACATCTACTTTTACGCACCATAAAAAGCTACCATGACATTCAATGACTGTTCTTAAGCCTTTTAAGCCTAATAACTTCACTAGTTAAGCACACAGAATCAGTATTTCTATCATTTTCCAAGGTTGGATCAATTTTTTGTTAAACATAGCAAACGAACTTCTTACGAAGTAGTAGACTTGAAAAATAATTTCATTTCCCTTAAAGAAAAATTTACCTTCTATCGCCCCGACCAAATCAAAGTCTTCAGGTCAACGGCTATCCCGAAGATCCAATGGATCAGCTGGACCGACCACATACTAGTATGTGTCCTTCTAACTAAGTATGATCGACTAATTTTAAGCGAAAGAATGAAAACTCATCATAAACCGCCCCGGTCACTTCCAGTCGTCTGGTTAATGGCTATCCTCATATTCTACAAGTAGAAATGAAGAGCAAACATATCCTAAGACATGTCCATCAAACTGAGGCAACCGACATAATTCTCAGCGATAGTGACGTTTTTTTTTTTTTTAATTAAACAAACAAAGCATGGTTACTCGGGATTGATCATCCCATTCAGCTCAATAAGGTTTTGAAATCTTGATTTGTCAAACGCTTTAGTATATAAATCAGCGAAATTATCAAGCGTATCCACCTTTTCAAGCACAATCAGTTTCTTCTCAGCACAATCCCATATAAAATGATGACGTATGTCAATATGTTTAGTTTTACTGTGCTTCACGGGATTGTTAGTTACTGAGATAGCAGCCGTGTTATCAATGCAAATAGGAGTAAGTAAGAAATTCAGACCATAGTCGCGCAACTGTTGTTGAATCCACAGAACCTGGGAGCAGCAGTTGGATGCTGCCATGTATTCTGCCTCACATGTTGAAATGGCGACTGATGTCTGCTTCTTGCATTGCCAGGACACTAATCTGCCTCCTAGAAACTGACATCCTCCAGTAGTTGACTTCCGACTCTGATTGCACCCTCCATAATCAGAATCTGTGTAAGCGACTAGCTCCAAGTCTCCTCCTCTCGGGTACCACAACCCCAGCTTCGGCTTGCCCTTGAGATACCGCAGTATCCTCTTCGCACCCTTCAAATGAGATTCTTTTGGGTTTGCCTGAAAGCGTGCACAAAGACAAACAGCAAACATTATATCAGGCCTAGAAGCAGTTAAGTACATTAAAGAACCTATAATAGCCCGATACTGAGTTGGGTCCACATCTGCGTCATTGTCAGAATCAGCACCCAATTTATGGTTGACGCAGATTGGAGTATCGAATGGAGTGCTGTCCTCCATCTTGAAGCGTTTGAGCACATCATGGACATACTTGGTCTGATGAATGAACATCCCATCCTTCTTCTGATCAACCTGCAATCCTAAAAAGAAAGTTAGTTCACCCATAGCACTCATTTCAAACCTTTTCTTCATGACGGCCTCAAACTCCTGACACATGGAGACTTTTGATGCAGCAAAGATAATATCATCCACGTAGACTTGCACCAGCAGTTAGTCGCTTCCTTCTCTCTTGACGAACAACGTGCTATCTATCTTTCCTCTTTCAAACCCATTTTCAAGCAAGTAATCTGATAAAGTTGAGTACCAGGCACGAGGTGCCTGATGTAGTCCATACAACGCCTTGCTTAACTTGTACACGTGGTCTGGAAAGTCTGGGTCAGGAAAACCCGGAGGTTGCTCAACATACACAACCTCATCAACTTTCCCATTTAGAAACGCACTTTTCACATCCAACTGAAATACCTTCATCTTCTTATAAGCAGCAAATGCCAAAAACAATCTAATGGCTTCCAATCTTGCCACAGGAGCGAACACTTCGTTATAATCAATCCCCTCTTGTTGATTAAAAACTTTAACGACTAGCCTCGCCTTGTTTCTTATAATAATCCCTTTCTCATCTCTCTTGCACTTAAAAACCCATTTTGTGCCTATCGCATGCACATGCTTCGGTTTTTCAACCAAAGTCCAAACTTCCATTTTCTTGAATTGAGCCAGCTCTTCTTGCATGGCTTCGACCCACGAGCTGTCCTTTAGAGCCATTTGGTAATTCTTTGGTTCAATCTGGCTGATAAAGCAGGTGTACAAGCATTCGTTGATTATGCATGTCTCCTTAATGCTTGTGTAAACACAGGTGTGCTCATTCAAGCTACGTCTTGTTTGTACACCGGAGGACACATCACCAATCACATTCTCCAAAGGGTGATCTTTATGAATTCTCGTGGTCGGAACCGAACCGACATGCAAATTGTCTTCCAAGTTAGAAGAGAGCTCGTCAATGGTTGTTTCTTGCTGAGAGTGAAACGGATTGAAAAATTCTTCTTCAGGAGAAGCAGCAGGGGTATCGATAGTATTCGATGAGGAAGGTTGACATTTATCAAACAGCTGTCTTTGCACTAGATTTTCTTCCTCATCAAGGATCATCTTCGTAGCAACTCTCTCTTCTTCTTCTTCTGCACTATCCCAATACGGTATGTTAAAAGACTTAAAAAGTCTCTCATAGTCGAAAAACTCAGCAGGTCCGTTGCTTGGTTTTGGCGGTTTGTAACTTGTGATATCGGTGTTACACACCACCTCAACCTTGCCGGTCGATGTATTAAAGACACGTCTGTTGGGAGTCGCAACAACATAACCGACTAAGATTCCTTCATCGGCTACTTCACCAAATTTAGAGTTTGTCTTTAAAATCGAACAAGGGGACCCGAATGGTTCAAGACCACTCAAGTTGGGCTTCCTCCCATGCATAAGCTCATAACACATTTTATTAAGTCTTTTAACAGTCAAGACTCTATTCAGGATATAACATGCTGTAGCAACAGCTTCAGCCCAGAACACCACAGGAAGCTTCGAATCAGCCAGCATAGTCCTGGCTCCTTCAATTAACGTTCTATTCTTCCTCTCAGCCACTCCATTCTGTTGCGGAGTATACGGAGCGCTGTACTGGTGCTCAATCCCTTCTGAAGGCAGAAGATCTCCATTTCAAAATTCTTGAACTCTGTTCCATTGTCACTCCTGATGAACTTAACCCTTTTATCCATAACGTTCTCATCTTTGGTAATCAAATTCTTCACCATCTGAGCCGTTTCATCTTTTGATTTCAGGAAATATACCCACGAATATTGTGAGTAATCATCAGTGATCACCAAGCAATAAGAAGTACCTCCTAGACTTTTTGCATTCACGGGACCGAAGAGATCCATGTGAAGCAATTCTAGAGTACTGACAATAGAATTGACCTTCTTGGTGTGATGGGATTTCTTGTGCTGCTTTCCCTTCTTGCACGCTAGACATTTGTCTTCAAAGTTGAAACTTTTCAAGGGAACGCCCAGCACAAGTCCATTCTTGACAATGTGGTTCATCTTCCGAAGATGAATGTGCCCCATTCTCCTATGCCACAATTCGGACTCCGATTCGCTCGCTTTTGTCATAAGGCATGATTCTTCCGTGGCCATTTCAGTCGACCTCATATCCATAATATACGTATTCCTGTCACGTGGAGCCTTCATTACAATCCACTCCTCTGGTATCTGAAAACCAGGATGCAACACAATCGCCTCATTCTTTGTAAAATGAATGGTGTACTCCTTATCACAGATCTGCGACACACTCAGCAGATTGTGCTTCAATTCTTCGACAAAGTTTACTTTTTCTAGAGTCATCTTTCCATTAGACATCGTTCCCATTCCTGTAATCTTGCCTCCACTTTCTCCTGCAAAGCTCACTCTCCCTCCTTGAACAGGTTTCAAATCGTGTAACAAGAATTTGTTACCCGTCATGTGCCGGGAACAGCCGCTATCCACAACCCAAAGATTATTGGCAGCCCTGTTCAACTGTTCCTGCACGATTAAAGCAGAAGATTAGTATCTAGGGACCCAAGACCAATTGGTCTTGGATCTGTACATCCCGAACTTTGGCTTTCCAAAGTTAGTCTCTGTATAATTCCTGTAAGTCCTATTAGTATACCTCCTTGTAGATTGATTGTGAGGCCTTCCAAACCTTTGTGAATTGAAAGAATTATAGCTTGTGGTTTGGTTATTAGCAGTGTAAAACTGAGATTGGTTTCTTTGAAAACCTGAATTAGTCACATTTCTGAATTTTGAATGGTTTTCATTTTTACCAGTATTATTATTACCATTAGACTTATTCTCAGTTTTAGTAGGCCTCACACCTCTGAATCTCTGCTTCAGAGGGCAATCTGCAACTAGGTGCCCTAATTGATTACACCTAAAACAACACCTATGTTCAACCTTTTTATCAACAGGTGTTTTAGATGTCGAGGCATTATTACCGCCCGTTTGTCTCACATAAGGTGGGACATACGGGTTTAGCGGAGACTTCTTTTCAGATGTTTTCTTTATCTCTCCACTTTTTGGTAATACTTCCTCTTGATTTGTCTCACTCGACTCAGAAGACTTGTCCGAGTTAGATGAGACAGGACTCGGAGCAGAAATTTTAACACTCGAAACAGGCGAACTTGTTTCGCCTCTACTAACATCTGGTTCACTACTAGTTACTTTAATTGGAACTGTCTGAACAACCTCAAAGTCAACAGATTTCTGAACACTAGGATTAAAAGTGTAATTGTGATTATAAGGTGGTGGAACCTCATGATAACCAATTCCTCCCCTCTTAACAGAGGAACCTTGATCACTAACAAGGTGATCAAGAATAGCAGAGGAATTTCTGAACTGCTCAAGTTTTCTATTCAGTTCCACCACTTTCACCTGGTGATCAGCAATCTGTTTTTCTCTTTCAGCTATTAGCTTGGTTTTTTCTTCCAAAACTTCATAGCTTAGATCAATCACTTGTATTTTTTCAGCAAGTTTTGCTTTTAGACTTTTAATATCCTTTTCACAAGCTTTTATTTTAACTTTATAGCTATTTTCTCTTGCTTTAGTAAAGTGATGATCTTCTTTTAAAGTTTTAAACTCAGCATCCAAACCAACATACTGATTAGTTATAGTTGCTAATTGCTCAGACAAGTTTTCACATTTAGAACAAGTAGGTTTAGAACATACCTCGGAGAGCTGGTCTTTAACATCTGCCATGAGAGCTTTTTCTTCTCCGGTAACCTTCTCATTTCCTTCAGTTTCAACCTTCGCCAAATTGGCCTGTTCGAAAGTTTCTTCAGAATGCAGGTTCCAGTTGTATTCACCATCTTCTCTGGAAATCATAGCACTATAATCCTTACTACCCCCATTATGCTGTGTAGACTTGCCTTGACCACGTTCTACACGCTCATTTCTGCACTCCTTAGCAAAGTGGCCGTTTTGCTGACAGTTGTAGCATCTTACCTTCGTCTTGTCAAACCCTGGCCTTCCACCGACAAACTTTCTTCCGGTCTTTTTCATAAACCGTTTCACTCTTCTCACGATCATAGCCATCTGCCATTGCAGATCCATTTCTTCCATATCATCAGCATCAATCTGGTCATAGTCTTCATCCAACATAGCTGGATCAACAATCTTCCCATGAATGTAGTTCTCATAGGAAGCAATAAAAGAAGCATAGAGACCAAACTGCTCTTCAGCAGATTTGACACTCATAGGCATCTTAGAGTAGTTGTTGCTAGGAATACTTGGAGAGCAACTACTCTTGCTTGCTTGCGGTTTAGAAGCACTAGATCCACCTGCTACAAAGCAAACATCACCATTCGTGTTGACTGACACATGCCCCTCATGTGATGAGTTGGCACCCGACTCTCCTTTCGAGTAGTAGGCAGCTGATTCAGTCTTCGAACCTGAGCTAGAGTTGACTTTAGCACCATACATACCTGGATCTTGAACCTGATCCGTAGGTGTCTCCTTTCTAACCATGTTAAGCTCAAAGGTTCGGAGCTTGTTGACTGTCGTTTCCAGATCATATTGGGGAAAGTCTTTGTCTTCCCTCATCAGCACCGTGTACATCTCCCATTTTGGTGGGAGAGCATCAAGAAGCTTCTCAACTATCTCTTCTTCTCGGTAAGAAATTGAATAGTTGCTCAGTTCAGTCATCAGATGATAATATCGGGTGATGATATCATCTAGAGATTCATTCTTCAAATACTTGAAGACTGAGAACTGGGTTTTGAGCAATTTGATCTTCGAAGCACGGATTCCCACATTTCCTTCAAACCGGTTCTCAAGAGCTTCCCAAAGCTCTCTTGCTGTCTTGTACTTTCTAAACGTATGAAGGATCTCTTGTGGAAGAGCCATAGTGATAGCAGCATGAGCCTTGCTCTCGGCCTCATACATCTTTTTCTCTTCATCTTCCATTTTGCTGTACTTCTTGATCTGATCACGACCTTCGTATTCCATAGTTGGTGGAATATAACCATCCTGGATGCATACCCACATTTTCGCATCCTGGTACTTGACATATTGTTCGAACCGATCCTTCCATGCAACGAAATCGGTTCCCTTCAGCAACCATGGTGCTTTTGTAGCTGAGCCTGCTTCTACTTCCATCTTTACTAACTCAGAGATGTTAATTGATGACATCTTTCTCGAAAACTAAGAAACCCGAAAAAAATCAAAAAAATTTCTTCTGAAAAGTACTGTAGGCGAAGTTACGGATAACTTCGCTTAGACTTAACTTCGCTGGATCTTTCTTAAATTCGCGTGACTTGGCGAAGTTGAGTGTAACTTCGCTTAGGGTAAGCGAACTTAGGAAGTAGGCGAGGTTGTAGAGAACTTCGCTTGAGATAGGCGAACTTGAGAAGGTAGGCGAAGTTGTTGATAACTTCGCTTAACCTTATATCTTCGCCGAAACCCTACGAACAGTGACGGCAACTTCGCCTGATGAACACGAAGTTTCTGCAGATCTGATTTCTGGGTTTTTCGAGGTTTTTGACGGTGTAAAGGGTTGAATACGATGTTAGGAGGTAAGAATGACACAAAAACACAGAAAACACGTCCCGCGAATAGTCGAAACGGGACGATTTCTACACCCGCGTGAATATCCCGAACCACACAATCGAGCAAATGCTCTGATACCAATTGTAGGTTCCCTGGACGGATCAACACGAGATATCTCGATCTACGTAGGTGCGGAATCCCTGCGTAGGTCGTTACGAGCGTAGAAGACACGAATAGATCAAACACGATACGACAAACAAACACGTTATATTATAACCAAAACACGTGATACGATATCACTATTACAGACACGAACTCTCGTATACGACTATCGTTCAACTCTCTGGTTCAACAACATAAACAAACCGTAACCTAGTAATATAAATACACGACAACTTCGCCTGGCATGTTCAGGCGAAGTTGTCCATAACTTCGCTTGACTAACAAGTTCGCCTAAACAGCGAACTTGTTAGTAACTTTGCTTAAGACATATAAAACATAATTAATCATTACAGACTCGATTACAGACACTAGACTATGAACTACTGACATTATGCACCAACATTAGTTATTGAGTATGTTGATTGTCGGTAAGTTATTACATAAATGTGTGTTATGTGTATGATGTTTACTCGAGTAGGAAGATGTCATGCCCGTAGGGTATGTTGTGCAGTTTCGGGCTATGTATTGTAGTTAGCGTTAGTGTAGTCTTTTTATTGATACTGGAGTTGTACACAATGTGAATATGTAGTTATTTGGTAGACGTACAAATGGTACATATTATACTGGTTGTTTTGTCATTGCGAGTATGTACAACTTCTTGTATGCTATATGAAGTAGTGAGTGGGTGTTGCTTGGAGGGTACAACTTTTGACATGTGTGTGTAGGTGTCAAAAGTTAATTGATAGGCTTCGTGGTTTTTAAGTTATGTGTACCCTTCTAGGTATGTGTATGATGTAGGTGATGTGTATGATGTCGACAGCACAGAATGTGTGACTTATGTGTAACCTGCTACAATAGAGATGTAAACGTCCTGTTTTGGTGTTGCAACGAATTTTTAAACTTTCGGGTGATCTGTAAATGCAGGTGATAATATAAAAGATGCAGTCGTTAATAAAGTTCAGGGGTAAGTGATGTGTGTTTATATATGTATATATATTTGTTTTTAATATGTTGTTAAATGAGAACGCATGTTTGTTATATTCGGTGGCTTGGGATTTAATGTGAGGCGTTGAAGCATTTCTTTATTTCTGTGTTTTGTGTTGGATAAGGAGGAAAAGTGAAAGGATTGCGAAGAAAACAAGTTTTTACAGGTTTGTGAATGATATGTCGAATCCAGTTGATATCGACACTGAAGACAAGGGTACGCCTTCCAAAAATGGTGAGTGTGTTCTAATCCAGAGTGAATGTCTGTATGCAGACAGTAGGTAGCGAGTGTGTCATACAGTTGGTTAACTTTAAAGTGGTAACATTTTATGATTTTTGGTGTGTGTTCAACAGATGTTCTGAGTGTATGCGTCAAAAAGTCTGGGAGTAGTTGTCTGAACTCACCGGTTAGGAAGAAAGCAAGAGGTAAAAAGGTTTAAAATGATTTATTTGTATTTGATGTGTTGGTGGAAATACACTTACATGAAGTTGTTGATTAATTTTGACACTAAATGCAGGAGATTTACATCAAGGCGAAGGGAGTTCGAATGTAATTGTCGGGTCGTCATCACAGTTGATGGAGGTTGATGACGACTTCGTTAATGAGCGAGCGGATGTGATTGCGGGTGATGTTGTAATGGTGAGACCTAAGAAAGAGAAGATTCAGAGAAAGATTAAGTACGATGAATATGATGCTCCCAGTATAAGGACAAGGTCATCGCCTCATTCGTTGTGTAACGCAATTAAGAAATTGTCTGTGGCACAGAAGAAGTGCGTGAAGGAGATGGGGTTCGGTAAGATAACGTCGTTGGCAATAGAGGAGATACCTGGTCATTTAGGTTATTATGTTGTGGATAGTCCGGAAACAAAGTCTATGATACTAAAGTTGAGTGAATGTGGAATACAGGTAACTAAGGAAGGCATTCATCGGCTGACCGGGTTGCCAGACATAGGTTGTGTAATTGAGAAATGTGACGACACGAAATCCAATCTAATTGTAAGTAAAGCATGGAAAGATATTCACGGTAAAGGTGAGGTGAGCCCCCCGGATATAGATAGAAGGCTACAAACATATGATAAAGTTGACTGGATGTTTAAGGTTGACTTTGCCATGTTGTTCCTCACAACGATGGTTGAATGTTCTGGAAACGGGAGATGTTTGAAGTCATATCTATCGTTCTTTAAGGAGGATCTTGATTTCAACAATATTGATTGGTGTGAGGCTGTGTACCGTAGTTTAAGAGACTGTACGAACAAATGGAAGCGTGATGACCAAAAGAATAACTTCTTAGGACCACTGACGCTACTCATTGTAAGTTGTTTATGCTATATAGATGGTTAGGTGTATTATGGTTGGTAGTGTGAATGCTGATTGTCGAGTAGGCCTAGGTGAGGGGGGATGTGTGTCTTATAAACCAGATGGTCGATTTACTAAAAATGTTAAACACGACATAATGTTGAGTACATGTGGTGTATTGTAGTTTGCTTAATATTGGTTATTGATGTAGATGTAGCTGACACGCACTAGAAAGTGGTTTTCTTGTATTGGGTTGTTAAAATATTTAAACGTACGGAGCATACAAGTAAGCCGGTTTGACAAGGGCAATTAAGTAACATCAATGAAAAATTATATAAAAAAATGTGGATGTAATTACAATAGAGTTGGTGTGACAATTACATAATAAGGGCTGTTTAGTTTTCGTACTGGTTTTTTATGTTTGCAGTTATATTATGTGGAGTCGGCGACAAGCGACAACATACCACGATCACTATCTAGAAATGGGTTTGAGGGCGGGACGTATGAGAAATTGAAGGCAAGGCAAGATATAGAGATTCTTGGTGGTGGTTTTGGCAGAGTTAAGATGATAGCAGCTGATGTGGAAGGACACGAACAAAATGACACAAACAAGGCTACCATGATTGCTGCCCAAGCAGACGTACCAGATGATTTGAAGGTAGCAAACACCTACGCGTTTTATAATATTATGGATGATGTTTATGTCGGGTGTGTGTTAGAAGTTATTGCGTTACGTACTTTTATATGTTGATGTGTGTTTGGATGTTGAAGTAAACATGTACAATATATTGTAATGTGATTCATTCGTTATGTTGTTGATGCAGGACAAGTTGAAACGTTTGGAGGAAATGCTGATGTTAACAAACCAGTACAAGGAAGCATTTGAAAGCCTAATTATGGAATCGTTAACTTGTTATCTAGATAATGGTATGTTAGAAGATCTTGCAGACAAGTTCAACAGGCTGTTGCAAAAAGACGGTGGTGGGGAGTTGCATATGGAATCACTTGTTAATTTAAAAGGTGGAGGAGATATGGTTATGACACGGGGTAAAGACTATTGAAGCGTCAGAGGATATGTGGTGAAAGGAAAGGATGATAGAGGAGCTCAAAATAATAAGGGTAAGCAAGTAGTTAGTGTTGGAGAAGCTACTGTTGGGGAACACCGTAAGTGTATGCAGAACAGTGTTGAAGACGCTGTGTTGAATGATGATACATATGCAAGAGTGGCAATTCATGGTGATATAGGTGAACAAGAAATTGAGTGCTCACAGTTTTGGAGTGATCCTGAAGTAGTTAAACAGTTGTGCGACAGTGTGGACAAGTTAGTTCGAAATGCAGGTCAAAAGGGATGTTTGTCCGTAGGAAAAATTCGGGAGGCAACTGAAGGTTTAGTTGTGCCTTCATTTAGTTTGGGGCTGACACAATACCTGGATAGTTCTGTGTTTAAGACTCCGACCACGGAAAACGAGCCGGATGATACCAGATGCAGTGGTTTGGAAGTTAATCCACAAGTTTACGGACTGGAAGATGGTAGAGATAGTGATACGGATCACATACCATTGAGTATGTTGGTAGAAGTGTTGAGCAGAAAGGACAAAGGTATGCAAAGGGATAGAAGAGAAAGGCGTGTAGGATACCATTTTAGATCGCCATATAGGTACTGGCCAGTGGACCTTAGAAAGAAGGAAGAGCAAGCGGAAAAATAAGTGTGGACGTATATTCATAGGACTGGGGGACCTCCAACGTAAGTTGGTTGTTAGCATGCAATTTTGATTTTTATAAATAAAATGTGTTGACTAATCAAATGGCAACGTTAACTGATTGTAGGGAAACAATTTTTATGTCAAGGGAGGGTGTTGCTGGTACATGAGTTGACTTCGAGAGCCTTCAGCCCTCCATGGCAATTACTAGCAGCGTAATATCTTGTATGGCTATAGTGTTGAATGATGCAGAGGCCAGAAAGAGTCGTCCGTCACCGTATCGGTTGTATCTCTCGCCCACTGATACTGTAAGTGTTTTGCTTGCATGTGTGTTTTCACTTAATCATTGAGGTAGTAGTTGAATAATAATAAAAAAAGGAAAAAGGTTATTAAGCTGCCCGTGTAAGAATAACTAAATATGATACTGTCTTTTGTATTGTGTTTGGTTAGTTCCGATGTCGTCCCATCAGACTTGCTATGTGTCTTGTATAAGTCTTAGATAATGATTGTGCATGCCTTTGTTTAGGGCAATATGTGGTGTATGTTAGTATTGTTTGTGTGAATTAAAAGTTTTCGTCTACCAACCATGTGGGCAGGCGCGAGGTCCAAGACGTGTAGTATTAACTATTAACCTGTGGTGTTAATGGAAATTTTGTGATGTCTATGTGTTGTTTGTGTATGGTTAAGCGCGTGTAGGTGTACGGTTATGTCCGTTATGTAGTGTATGATGTTTTACGTACGGTTTCGCGCATGTAGGTGTATAGAGAGTTAATATGGGTGTAGTGTTAGTACTTGATAACGATGAGCCGTCGTTTTATTTACGGACCGTATGCGTAGCTTAGTATTCGTGTGACTTGAAAACGTCGTGTTCCATCATTTTTGGGTGGGTGCAGGGTACATGAAATGATCTGATAGTCTGTTTGTGTTATGGAATTATATACTGTCTTTGTATTATTCTTGTGGTTATGTTTTGTACCTACAGAATCATAGTGAAATACCTTTCAAAGATTTCACGTTCACTGCTGGTTTGGGCATGTTGCAGCAGAATATCAGGCGGGCAGTTAATAAGGATGCGACTAACATGAAATTAATACCATATGACATGTTTTTCTTGCCGATTATGTCTGGTGATCATTACTATGTGGTGTGCTTTGATGTGAAGAATATGTCAGTTGATGTGTTAGATAGCATTGATAAGTCAAGAAAGAAACGGAGGTCGAGCGCGGAGAAGAAGACGGATGAGGAATATCATGGAATGTGCACGACAACAGTAGCGAAACTGGTAACTTAGTTGTAATATACAATTTTGTATTTAGGATGTAAAGTTTTGGAAACTGTTGAGTAGGCACTTCTGTAGCAATTAATCTTTTGTAATTCTGATGCAAGTGTAGTTTGATGGTTGCAGAAAGAAATGTTTGTTAATTACCTAACAATTGTTAATCATCCCAAGGCGAGTGATATGGAGGCAGTGAAACCAAAGTGGCTGAAACTACAATCTACCACGAAAGGATATGAAGAGTCGGGTTTGTTTACGATGAGGCATATGGAGACCTTCAAAGGGGGGAGCAGATGCGGATGTGGCCTCGGGGATGAGTCTGTTAAGCAGAAGAAGGTGTTACTCAGCTTAAGGACAAAGTACACATCAAAAATTCTGATTTCGGGTGTAAACACACTTAAAAATAAAATCCAGGCAGAAGTGTTGAAGGAATGAAGACTTTGGGTGATCTATGTCGTTTTTTTGCTTTGTTTCTTAGCAGTGTTGCTATGCTATGGTAATCTATAAACTCTAGTTTGGTTTGGTAGAAACATTATGAATTGGCGATCTAAATAATGTTGCCTTCTTTTGATTTATCAATGAATGTATGTTTGCTTGATATGATAATATGCAATTGGTTGTTTATCCTTTGAAAAGTGTTTGTAGGATGGGTGATGTGTTTGGTTATACATTGAAATTAGGGATGAATTTGGTTTAACTGTTTAGAAATATTTACTTTTGATGTCGTTGGTTTTAAGGTACGACAGTTGGTAATGGGTATGTCTTGTACCATTTATAAGATAGGATTTGTTTTTTGAGAATGTTCATGGAATTGGTTCCGATTTATGATATAAAAATTTAGATTTTGGATATCATGAATGGGTGCCAAAAACTTTGTGAATTGATCAATTTGAAAACGTATATGTTTATAAAAAGATCCATTGTGCTTAACACTACAGCAACCATGTGGAATCATACAGAATGTAGGCACATATTCGTGTGTATGTTAGTGATTCGTGGTTACTACTAGTAGGAGTATTATCTTAACAAGTAAACGAAATACATGATTAACAAAGTGTGAACACAAACAAACATACAACTCAGGAGTAAAAACAGAAATTTTAGTATGTGTATACACACGGACACATGCACTCACGGTTGGAGTTGTCGGTGTTGGGCATTGGTAGACAAAAGTGTACCAAAACTGATCAAGTTGTTATTGGGGTATAATGTATGTGTATACACAAGGACACATGTACTCACGTTTGTTGGTATCTACATTTGAGCGTATGTGTATGGAACTACCTGATGTGTGAGTTGTGTACAGTCGTTCACAATTACATGGGGAGGGACGTGAAGGCGGAGGTTAGTAAAAGCGTACGTACGGTTGTACGGATGTGGGTGTGTGAGTAAGTATGACGGATTGAATGTACGAGCTTACATGCATACCGTAGGATCGTGTGTGTATTATACCTACGGGCCGACATATGTGTACAGGGACATACGGTTATGCGTACGTATGTTATTACGTATGTACGTACGTACAGGCGATTATCTTGTGATACACATGAGTACGTGTGCAGAGACGCACGACGGTACATGCGTGCTTATGTTTGGGCCTACGGATGCACGTCCACGCATATGTATCTACCTACGGACTTACGGGGGAATTCATGTTGGTATGTACGTATGTGACGAAGTGCGAGAATGCGTGTAGTTTGCAAGCACGCATAAGTATACATGAATGCACATAGGTACATGTGTTTGGGTGTGCATTAGTACGTGCGTACAGGCGCAGGTGCTTGCGCGCGCACGCTCCTGTGTAAATGCAGACAAATATAAGTATGTGTGTTACGTCAAATGTGAGTACCTACGTTTGCATGTAAACATACCAAAAGCGCATACATACAGGAATCGTTACATAGGCATTTTCTCGGTTGAGTCATACATGTTAAGACCGGTATATTCGGTGTCAGACGCATGGGTTGTTGCATTATTTATAAGCCTAAAAACTTGCTTTAAAAAAGATAATAACATAGAATTAAGTGAATGTGGTTGGTGACATCCATAGATACTCAATCGGGTGGTATACAAACTGTGTGAAGAGACATATGGGAGAAAATGAAATAAAAACTAAGCTGGATTTAAAAAAAAGGGGTTTAATCAACATTGTGAATATGGGGGAACATGCACTAAAAAGAAAAAAAAAACATATTTAGTCATCATAGCTCGAATCGGTGTCATGGCTATCATCAGACTCTTCGGAGTCGACGCTTTCATACGAATCCCCGGCATCGACGCTCTTATCGGACCCTACAGCTTGTTTACCCCTCGTAGCTGCCTTTTGTCTTCGCAACAGCTCCTTATCTTTTCGCCTCTGCTCTCTTTCTTTTCACCGTCGTTCCTTTTCCATCATAACTTTCTCGTGGTTACGGGAGTCATGACCGTGGACATGTTTATTACATTTTTTGCAAAACCGCGGTGGTTTCTTGCTTTTCTTCTTGGCTGCCTCCCCAGGACCTGTCTTGCCCTTACGAGAACCGGAACCCTTATTCCTTATGCCGGTGGGAGCAGTAATTGTGATAGTTTCTGGTATCTTGTATCCAATCAAGTCTTCAATTATCACGAAGTTGCTGTTATAACATGGTTCTTTAGGAATTTTCTCCCAAATTGTATCCTTCAGCTGTTGCAGTTGGTTGACCAAGAATTGTAGAAGTTTCGTGTTACCTCACGCACAATCGGCGCACTCATTGGATAAAGATAAGAACTGATGCCTTAGTTTTGATCTTTCGTCGTGAGGAACAGCATATCTAGATTCAATTTTGAAAAGTGACGATGGTAGTACATCACTCCTCCAATGCATCGGGATGTATTTTTCAGGGATTTCATCTACCATCTCAATTTGGAATACACAAAAAATATGTCTACACAGGTAGCCAACGCGTGTGAAACTCATACAGGAGCATGTAAATGTATTGTCGGTGGGATTTTGAGTCACCTGCAACATACAATAACACAAATGTTTAGCTGATAAAGTGGATGCGTATACAAGTAAATAAGAATGTATGTTGTTACGCGGTGAAAAATTGACCTTAAACTTGCCGACGAAACCGTTTCTTTTGTCTTTGTGACTGATAAAGTGTATGCGTAGTCCGTCTTGTGACTCGATTCGATCACGTGCACAATGATAAAGGCCTTTGGAAATCTATTTTTGGACCTCTTTAAAAATTGTTATTGTGTATACATAGGAAGCATGGCGTTCAATTGGCAAACGGGTCTCCAGAGATGGTGACTTTGTTGTAGTATCGTATTGCAAATCTCGTTGAACGTGTCGCTGAGCATTTAATGCCATCTCGAAGCAGTTCATGAATTGTACAAGGTTGTTTCCTGGGCTAGAGTATACTTTGAACTGTGAATTGGAACTCTCACATCTGTGAATTGATGCCTGATTGCAAACATGTCTTGTAACCATTTGTTGTCACCTAAGTTGAACTCGTCAATCAAATCATGCCACCTAGATTCAAATGTTTCTGGTTTGATGAATACGTTCCACACAAGTTTGTTGACACGACACCTGATTTCTTCATTAACCTTCAGCTCGCCCTTAAGCTGAAAATGAAAAAAAAACTTTAAGTTTTAGAATAAGAAGTTAAGGGCCAGTGTTTGGAACTGAGATATAATGTTGAGTCTGATAGATGGAAAACGGGATGATTGTGTAGACATGGGCTTGTAGTGCGCACATTAGAAAACAAAGACGACGACAACATACAAACATATAGAATCCAACAACTGATGTGTATTGTAATGATAGTGAGATGCATACCTTTACAGGAATTTTGTTAGTTACGTGCCACATACATAGTCTATGTGTTGATTCGGTCAAAACGCTTAACACGGCTTGCTTCATTGCCGGATCCTAATCGGTCAATTCCAGGAGTGGCTACTTTCGATGAGCTTGTAGGAATGCATTTAGTAACCACTGGTAAGATTCTATTGTCTCGTTATGGATGAGGCCAGCACCAAATGTTACGCATTTCTTGTGGCAATCGACGCCCGTGAAGGGAACAAATATCATGGAATGGCTGTAGAAAAGATTAGTATTGTAAAACCACTATAAACACATAAACAATAAAAGCTGTCTAGATACATAAAAACATAATCATGACCTGTTTGTTGAATATGTGGCATCAAAGGCTACGACTTCACCAAACATAGTGTAGTTTAATCTAGATATAACGTCGGACCAAAAAAATGACCTAAGTACACCGTCCACTGCTTTGTACTGAAAAAAATAATTGTCCAAATGACGCATGTTGTGACTAAGCTTATCTACAACCATTTGAGCGTCCGCATCACCAATTACAGATCTGACGTTTCGAACATGGTTCTTGAAATCATTCTTTGTCCCCTGTAACCAGGTGTTGACCACCCTTCAAGGATGACTGCACACGGTGAGCAATAGTGGGACCAAAACCCATAGTTTGAAGACCATGAATAAACTCCTTGTCTGAAAATTGTAATTGTCGTCTTCCTCTTGTAAGGTCCATATTGTAATCACTAACAAGTCCATGATTGTGGGCTTCTACAAAATGATATACCTCAAACCCTTGGCCACTTGGTGGTAGTTTAAGTCTGATACACGCCTTGCAGCCTGTAACCTTTATATTCGTGTTGCGTCGTTTTGTAGAAGAGGATGATGTATCCGTGGTATCAACATCTTTGCAACGTGGGCTACTAGCTTTGCTTCAAACCATATACCTATGAGATATGACACCTTTGGTCCATATAATGGTTGACTTCCTTACATCAAAACCAGCTTTGTCTGCGTACGCCTTATACATAGCAACAGCGTCTTCCCATATTTGAAAATGCATCCCAATAGAAGGTCTTTGAGTTGATGGAAAGTTTGGAATCCAAAATTTAATCCCATCAGACGAGTATTCGCAGTTTGGTTGCTCAGTTTCTGCATATAATATGAATTAAAAAACCGAACTCAAAACTATTAATTGGTTAATAATAAGAAGCTGCTAACGAAAATAAATGAAAGTACCTGACAAGAGTTCATAACTTACGTTCATGATTAATAGCATGTGGAACACTTGACCGTCCGAATAACGTCTCATTAGTTTCTGGAATAACGGTACAAATCTCGGGAACATTGCTGCTTTCGTGAAAACTGGTTTGTATATCGGGAACATGAATGGCTACTGTTCAACAAAGGTAAACACCAAAATAAGCAGAGTCGGTTAGGTTGAACCATTAATGCATATAATCTGATATAAAAAACAGATCTAGAAACTAGTAACTGGTTACAAATGACAAACTGTTAACGAAAGTAAAGGAAAGTAAGCGAACATAGTTTTAATTTGACGTTCGTTGCTAATAGCATGAGGAGCACTCGACGGACAGATTAACGTCTTGTTAGATTCTGGAATAAAAGAATTTATCTCGGGAAGAGAGGTGTTTTCTGGGAAAAAGGTTTGTATGTCGGGAACATGGCTAGTTACTGTTCAAAAGGAGTAAATATTAAATAAACAAAGTTATATTGGATATAATACAACATGTTTTTACAGATATAATACTGACATAAGAAAAATAAAATAAACAAATACTAGCCTACATAGATGAATACATACAAAACATGCCACGTATATACAAACGAACGAGCATACATACATACATACAAATATGGATGCATCATACATACAAAGGTATAAAGCGACGTATATGCAAATAAGAAACACATGAATGATTTAATGGAACCAGAATATCGCCACGATATAATAAACTAACATAACAGGGACAGATTATGTTTAATGTAAACGATATTTGTAATTTCAATAGACTGTAAACTTACTATCATAACGATTAGTCGGTAAGCTGCTTGAGTGGTCAGTATGTGTAGGTGATTTTTTTTCCATTGCAACTATTAAGATATCAAGTTGGCTGAAATATATCAGTTCAACATTCAAATAACATACAAATTATGCCAATATAAAAAGGAACTGTATTATGGAAGATAGAGCAAACAATATAAATGTGAGGCTGATAAATGAAAGAAAATCAACAGCTCTTATAATGAAACTGAGCCATTTATGGCTGAATCTTCAGTTAAAGATACAACAGTTAATGAATTTAATAGTAAAAAAATACAGAAAATAAAAAACATACTGATATACACACCAATTAAAACACAAATCAACCCTAAATTAAATAGCAATCAGGCTAAATGTGGATTAGATTAAAATCGGTATATCAATTCTGCATTAACTACATGAATAACATCGAATTCGATTAATGATTCCTAATTGTTAAAAGATACATTTTGGCAGATAACAGGGACACAACATAATCTTTAGCTTGAAATTTGGCATAAATAACTTGAATCAAACCTGGAGTTGCCGATAATTATGATATATATATATATATACTCACGATTCCATGAGAACCATCGCCGACATACTTGATTGCAGATTAATTTAGGGCAGACTAATCTTATGCATAACTGACGATCGTTGAATATCAACCCCAAAATTGGCTTCATGATTCACAAAAACTTCTGCGAAAGGTTAGAATTTGATTAGTATGAAACTAGAATTCTGGGATTATAAAAGAAAAAAAGAATCGATTGATATCGGGTAATGAATTGGAGATGAAACTGTTGGCATAATATTAGAATTTACCAAAATTAGGCACTACTGTAGATTACCACATTACCCTTTTATAAAATTAAAGAAAAATAATAAATAAAAAAATATGATTGGTTGAAATTACTTCTCGCACTTCTCGCTATAAGAACCAATACCTATATATATATATATATATATATATATATATATATATATATATATAGGGGAAGTATAGAATGAAAACTCACTTGAGTTGTGAAAACCCTATGTAACATCGTTTTTTTACACGTAATATATGTTGTAACATTTAATACAAAACATCGAAAACTAAAAAAAATGTTTTGCTATTTTTTAACAATTTTTTACTAATTTTTATATATGTTTTCAGGAGAGAGAAAATGTTATATTTATATTTACAATTTTTATTCACTTTAATTGTGCACCACAAGATTTAAACTTTAATTAAAAACATGTGGTTGAGAATGAGTTTGTAGAGTTTTCATACCTCAAGTGAGTTTTTATTTTAACCTTACCCTATATATATATATATATATATATATATAATGATAACAAATAGAATATTTGAAAGGAATTTGCAGTGAGAAGTTTATTAGTGAAACTAATATTACATAAAAAAAGATGACTTAATACAGACCCGTTTGGTCGTTTTGATATAGTTTTGTTACTCGTTCATCGTTAATATTATATTCCCGACGATTTATTATCATCGTACGTTTATTTTCCATTTGTCTTAATTATAGCTTTTAATACATTTTCTATCACATTTTAAAGTCCGGGATCTAATATGTAATTATATTTTAATTTCGGATTTAGAGTCCTTAATCGATTACCGAACTACACGGGTTGTTACATAAATATCCAAAGTTTATAATCATTACCTTTATATACATTTCCAAAGTTCAAGGTTTACGTTGAAAATATATTTTAATTCAGTTTTAAAAGAAATCCAAACTAGAGGGACCAATTATGTAACGTTGATTTTAAGATATAATAATAATAATAATAATAATAATAATAATAATAATAATAATATTAAACCTTCAGCCCTCTCTTCCCTTTAAACGCATTTTAACATCAATTGAGGATTTCAATGCCTTTCTCCACTAAGGACTAACATTAACTGTCCTTTATAACGTGCAATAACGATCCAATAATGGTAGAATAAATCCCTCAAACGGCCAGAAATATTTGAAACGCAATTTCGATTATTAAATGTTATAATCTCCCTAATTAATCTAGGGGTGAGCAGAAAACCGAATTAATTGAATCAAAACCAAATTAACCGAAAAAACCATACCGAAAAAAACCGAACCGAAGCATTAACCGACGGTTAATTTTTTGTTTTTTTGAAAAAACGAAATTTCAGTTTCGATTCAGTTATCTATTATTAAAAAACCGAAAAAAACCGAACCGAACTGATTGATGATGATAAAGATTATCAAGATGATAAGGAATTGACTAAACCTTTAAGATAAATAAATATGATGATGAATGAATATTGGGACTAAACTTTTAATACTTTTTAATTTTTAAACTCTATTTAGCAACTTTGTATTTGTATAGTTCCACGTATAACACGTGTCTATTTTTGGTTTTTGAATTCAATATATATGTGGACTGTGTTACTTTAACACGTCCTTATACAAGCTTAAAATATACATTTTCATTTCTTGATTTTTTTTTGCAATATCAACACATAATTGGAAAAAAACCGAAAATAACCGAACCGAAACCGAAAACTGAAAAACCGGAAAACCGAAACCCGAACGGTTTGTATATTCAAATAACCGATTTCTTCGGTTTCGGTTTGGGTTTCGCCTAATAACTGAATCGAACCGAACCGTGCTCAGCCCTAATTGAGTCTATAAAAAGGGTCCAAATTTTCATTCTAACCCGTCCTAAATATCATCTTTTCGTGATATCCCTTCTGAAACATGGTATTCTTCATCTAAAAGTTTATTTTCTGGCGATACGGTTTCCTATCAATTCCTATCAGTATCACGTAATTCATACATACATTTTGATCGTCTAATACCAATAAACAAAAGCCGTAATTTAATTTGGGCATTCATGGAACCAATTCTCAGATTGTAAATCAAGGGTTCTAAGGTGGAAGATGAACAAGAATGTTTGTTAATATATATTTTTCTTTCTATCCTTAAAATTACAGTTGGTTTGTCTTGGAGTGTTTGGCCCGGAGGACACGGGTTCGAATCTAGGTCGACCGTTTAAGCTTGTTAATTTTTTTATCATGTTCTTTATATTAATAAACTAAATACATTAATTAAAAATGGATTTAAAAATCAAGTAAAATTATTTTGAATTAAATAAAACTAATTATAAATATATTTATTCCCAACTCTCATATTCGTAACGATTCGTATTAATTTGTTAATAATTGTTTCATTAACCGTAGCTCATTAAACCTTATAATTAGTTAACATAATTATTTTCGAGATATAATCATGTCATTATAATCCGGTGCTTCGTAAAGACTAAAATTCTCGTTTGAACGATTAATGTATTAACCAAATAGTATTAAAATAATATAAACCGTAAAAATTAGTTATAATTCGTTAGCTTTTAACTTCAATGTGTTATCATAATTATAATTATTCAAGATAAAAATTTTCATTTAAAATCCGTATATTGTAATATTGTAACTCGCACATTAGTGTTAAAGTTTAATATTATAAAATAATTTAAACTGTTAAAATTCTGTTAAAAAAATATAATATTATTAAAATAATCAAATGCCTTAAAAGTTAGTAAAAAATATAATAAAATAATATATATCTCCCCCAACAAATTTATATAATAATTAGTGTTAATAATTCTGTTATTTAGTCGTTAAATATTCGTATTATTTTATTTATAGTTCGTGAGGTTCAACCGTTCCGACTTATTTGATGCATATTTGGCTTTTCTGTTATTTACACTTCATATCAAAAGGTGAGTTTCTCACACTCCATTTTCAACGCTTTTATACATTTTGGAGTAGCATATATATATATATATATATATATATATATATATATATATATATATATATATATATATATATATATATATATATATCATATCTATTCAATGGTTTATCGAGTCATTTACAAAACTGCAATTCATATCATGCACTTGTGTGCTTACTTGCTTAGAATTACTTGTTCATGGTTGCCTTAATAAGTATGATCATACGCCCCCCCCCCCCCCCCTTGCACTCATGACCATTTTGTTATGAGTGGAAAAGGGACCTCCCGATCCGAGTATGTTGGTTGGTACCGACTGGAAAGGACATTGCATGCGTTGTAGTTATACTTTTCACAAGTTTCATGAAATTGCATGTTTTTATGTACTTATATAAAACTTGTGCGAACTCACCAACTATTCAATTAGTTGACCATATCTTATATATATGTGTTACAGGTACCGCTATTAGAGAATGAAGCTCGATGAAGACACTAGACTTAGGTTATTTAAACAAATGGACAAAATGTTTAGTTATGCTAATATTCTTCCTTGAATTTCTTGTTGCAAACTTGTGTACTTGACTTATAAATTAATTAATGATAATATTATCACTTAATAGTATCAGATGTGTTTTGGCAATCTATATGTCACACTAGAGCGTTTCCGCTTTAAGCCGGGGCGTTACAATTCCCTTCGTAATGCCAGACGACATGCTGCGTCCAGAGTTGCCTGTGCGACGGTTGCGGTTGATGAGGCGGGAGGAAGACATGTTACAAGGACTAAATGTGAAAATTTATTAGGTTTTTGGGAAAAATTGTATAACCCTGCAAAATTTCGAGTTTTGTGAAAATTCATAAGGGTACAAAATAAAATTTTTATTAACCTTAAATTGGAGTATTGATGAACTTAATAATTAATTAAATAAAGTAATAAAACTTAAGTCGATGGTTGAGACATACATGAACCACCATGAGATTGTCCTAACAAAATGAGAGAATTATCATTCATAACAAAATAAAAAACAAAAGTTTAAACAAAAATTAATCGTTGAAATATCCATGTATGACCATGGCTTAATTTTCCAACAACATATTTAAAATTGATTAAAATCGAGATGAGGGCATTGGGATGAATGGTTGGGGTATCCATGTATCACCATGACTTTTCCCACCCATTCTTTCAACTAAAACATCATAAGGAGGAACCGAGTTTAGCCACGTATCACCGTAAGTTCGGTTATAAACTAAGGGTCTGATCGTCACATGACCACGATTGATACAATCAGGGTAGTTGATTCGTGACGTTTGGTGTGACACGCTTTGGCCTAATAAGTTTCACACCCACACCAAACCCTCCAGGAAGGCAACCGGGTCTCGTGGTTGATCGAGATTTGTGCGCATTGTACTTCCTTCGCAAGCCTTGGTGTCAAGGGTTCGGTGTACAAGTGTGTCCCCCTTTTTGTTACTACGTATCCGCCACACGAATCATCTTCAAGGAGAGGGGATAAAAAGGTGAGATTATTTAAGGAGGAAACATGTTTTGATATAAGGCATAGCCTTGGAATAGTGTGTGCTTTTTGTGTACAAGAATAATATCAAATCATCAACTAGTATCTAAGCTACCACAATCAATCATATAAATTAGGGTGCAAACACATAAAGGCATATCACATATAGGGACCCTAAGCATGCTACTAGGTCGTTTTATCTAACCACCTATCTTATAGCCTTCGTCTCTGATATCAATCTGTCACACCCCGACCAAAGATGGCGGAACATGCCGGGCATAACATATTGATTGGACAGTAGCTCAAAAGACGCGAATTAAAGTGACAAATATTATTTAATTCATTAACATCAAAACAAGTACACAATTACAATAATCGAATGAAATACATATTTTGAATAAATTTTCTAAGGCCAACTAACTATCTTCGATCTTGATTACATCAAATACTTGAACCTGTAGCATGTATAAAAATAGAGTTTGCCAACATGAATGTTGGTGAGAATACATAAGTTTCGTTTTATACATAGATAAGTAAATCACAATTCGTATGTAAATGGTGAGCATTACAATTCATATGAAAATGCAAACAACTAAATAGATGTGGACCCGTTCCTATTGATACAAAATCAACATACTTGGGTAAAAGTATAATCATACTAGATGAGAATCGATGAGGATGAGATACCAAACCACCAAACAATAAATAGACATTTAAGCACGTAGAGCGTAATCATAGAGCATGCAATAATTACATATAAAGATAAATTGAATTGTGTTTTGAATAGATGTGGTAATAAAACATGAGAAAAATGAATAAGGTATACATGCTTACCCCCAAAATATAAAAAATGAAAAGGGGGTTTGTAAACTCACCTTAACGAGGATTAACGAAGACGAGATGACGATAAGATTGCGACAAAAGCGGTTGAGTTCCTCAGAATTTTGTCAACAAAAGTCCCTAATATTAATGAATTATAAACAAAATAGTAACAAGGCTATTGACGAATTTGGGATTTGTTAGGATTTAAGTGAAAATTTATATACGAGTAAAAGTGAGTATAAAATATTGAAACACCACATCACGTTTACGAGTTGTTTTAAAACGGATTTGGAGTCCTTTAGGTCTAAAATCATTAAACTTATTATTTAATTATTATTATTACATTTATTATTATTAGTATTGATGTTATTATTTTGTTATTTATGTTTGATAAATAAGATAGATATTTTATTTATTTTTATATTGTTAAGTAGATGAATTTTAATAATAAACAACCAATGTTAAGTATTAATAAGTATTATATATATGTTTTGATGCTATTGATAGAAATGTTATACATATATGTGTGTGTATACACACACACTTATAAATAAACTAGGTTATGAACCAAGGGTCAAAAATGAGGGAAGATAATAAATTCCGGGGTTCAGTTTCGTCAAAAAAGGTTCTTTTAATGTTAAATTACAATTGAAAAGATTAATAACAAAAGAAATAAAAAATTAAGTAAAACCCAGCCTGGGGGACTCGAACCCGTGCCCAGGCCGGCTCTCAAACTTAACAAACAGGTGCTGGCCATCAGGTCAGCTTCTTAAGCTGGTTATAACATGAGAAAGTTAATTTATAAACAATATTAGATCTTGTTCTTCCCCACTTCATGCCCTAGAATTTCAAATCAGGTTAAATGGTTATTATTGATTGAAATTAGTTTGGGGTTAATGTTTATCGGATAAAAACGAACCAAATACGTGTAACAATTACCAGTAACAACGACGAATTGAGGGTAATCAGGGTCTAGGGTTCACGGCTTCGAAACCCAAACTCGATACAGGTCTTGATGGCTTTTTACGTTGCAATTAACTTAGGGGTTAGTGTCGTGAGGGTGCAGGGATGTTATGGACGAGTTTATTGCATTCTATTCATGTTTTATAGTGTAATTGAGAAGCTTTAGCCATGGTTTGCTTATCACAAATTAGCTGTCAATTTTTAATAGATTTCCAAGTTTAAGGTGTCGGTGAGATTCGTTTGTGATTGCCAAATGATTTAGAATGGTTAATTTTTGTCAAAATCCCGTGGATTAAGGATCATGAAAAAGGCGGGGGGGGGGGGGGCTTGGCTAGCAGCGGGAGAGGAGGGAATAAAGGTTTTTTTTTAATTATTTGCAATCTGGTCCCTAGGGTTTAGGATGGTGATCAAAAGTTGCTAAGGTTTAATAAATCATTATGTTAAGGACTGAAAATGATATTTTCCAAAATTTAACTACTCCGTTTAGGAATGCAAGAATACGAGCGGTGTGCAACAACATAAATCTCATAAAGAAGGGAAGAAAAAAATTACGTTGTTTTATTAAACGGGCGCGGATCAGAATAATTAATAAGCATTTTTAAAGTGGGTTGGATTTCGCGTTTTAAAATTAACGGATGTTACACTCGACACAAATTCGTCGGCTTCCGTTAATTTCGTTACTGTACTAGAGCTAAAAAATAGAAAACATATAAAAATTGAGGTGGACCAATGGGGTGGCGTCGTTCAGTAAACTTGGGAGCTGGTAAAACCCTGTGCATTGTCAGTCATATACGTCGAGGCTATGATTCAACGCGAAATAAAACTCAGGTTTTCATCACGTTCGTTACCGTGCCGAAATAAAAACAATAAAAAAAATGATGTTCTTTCGATTTCCATTATGTTCGCTATTGTACCGGAAATAAAAAAACAAAATGCGAAGACTAATAAGGTGCCGCCAAGTGGTCCAATCAGCACTTATTGATACCAAACTCTTTAATTATTATATATAATTATTAAATAGATATCATTATTAATTAATAAAAAAATTATGAGAAAGAACCGTCATTTATTCTTTCTATATAAATAACATAAAAAGAATTTATACTAGCACGCTAATTCAAATTGCATATTCAAATTCCGGTTTTGAACCTTCGGCATTCGAATTCAAATTAGATTCGATTGAAACTAGTAATCATATTCGAATTCATGATTAACATATATCCTTTTTAGAATTTTAAATTTAAACAAGGATAATTTAAAACTTAAAAAGTACACATATATCTTGTATAATTGAAGTATATACATGGCTCAATTTTGGTTCCATCCATTCTGCAAATCAAAGTTAAAGTTCTGCAAATTCAAGGTACGCTCTTTCATTCAAGGTAGTATTTCATTAGTTTTTTATCCAACAAAAGGTAGTAACATACTAACATCAATCTGCTTTCTTCAATCGTTATTAAACCCATTATTACTTAAGCAACCACACGCTAATTACCTTTTGATCATGTCCGATTTATAATAGTGGGAATAAAAGTAAAGTTTCAAAGAATTTAATCTTTAGTTTGAACTCTCCGATTAATGGTTAAAGAACAGCGTACGGAGTTTTGCTTTGAAATCTATTCCATTTATGCAGGGTCGTCTCCGAAAATTCAAATACCTAGGCCGAGCATAAAAAAAAAGGCCCATAGGCCCTAACGAGTAACGAAATACATAAGATAGTTTTTTTAAATGGCATTAACGTTATAACAATAAAAATAGCAAATATATAGTAATAAACTCAAATACAATAGTAGCTAACCTCTAACCGATGATTCGTGAAGCTCTCCTAGCATTCTTGATAGCAAACTGTTTGATCACCTCTTCGCAGTTTATACTCTCTAAGATTTCGCTCTCGATGACTATCATCGCCAATCCATTAAGTCTTTCTTGGGACATTGTGGATCGTAAATAAGATTTTAATAACTTCAACTTTGAAAAACTTTTTTCTGCGGATGCCACTGTGACTGGAATAGTTAACAATATTCTATATGCAATCCTTGCATTTGGGAAATTTTCTTGGGTCTCGTTCAAATGCTTCAAAACTTCAATAGGGCTACTAAATTCCATGGTATATAATGTGTCTAATGAGCTTAACTCCATATAAAGCTCCTCACCATCAATATCCGATCTTCCTTCAAACTTTAGTGCATTTTCAAGAAAATTACAGGATAACTTAAGATCTTCATCTTCAATTCCCCTCAAGTTTTGTGGAAACAAAAATCCAAATAATTTCTCATAATTTTTGAATTGATCAAATCTTGTCTCAAGAGAAGTAATAGCTTGATCAATAATATATAAAAAATAATTTACTCTAAAATTCTCTTGAGGAGTAAATGAAGCTTCTTGGCTACTTGAACACTCATCACTTTGTTTTTTCCTTTTAATTACACGTTTTTGTACAAATATCGGGTCGATGCCCATTTCAAAAGCAATCTTCTCAGCTTCATCTATTGCTTTTGAAAAACCATTTTCTCTAAATTCCTTGAAGAAGTCAATCAATCTCTTTATTTCTTTAATAGCAATCTCTAGGTGCATATCTTTCGATTGCAACCTTTTGCTCACTATATTCACCTTGTCTAACACTTCATACCAGATGATAATTGATATCAAAAAGTCAAAACCAATATTTTCTGCTATTGTAGTTGCTTCATCTGCAATTTCAAGATCACCATCTTTTTCTCCAACTTCAAGTAAAGCCTCTCGTACATCAGCAAGTTGCAATTTAATAGCTTTAACACTTTCGACACGACTTTCCCAACGCGTTTGAGACAAAGACTTCAGACTCCAAGATTTAACATTATCTTTCAAAATTTGCCATCGATTATTAGAATTTGCAAAGATAGTATACATATGTTGGATCTTTCCAAAAAAAACTCTTTCCTTTAGTAGAAATGGTAGCCATGTCATATAATGTAAGATTAAGAGAATGGCAACCACAAGGAGTGTAAAATGCTCTAGGATTCTCATTTAAAAATCTCCTTTGCACTCCTTGGTGTTTTCCTTTCATGTTCGCTCCATTGTCATAACCTTGTCCACGCATATCATCCAGTTCTAAACCAAGAGACTTTAACTCCTCAACTGTAATATCAAATAATCCTTTCCCCATGGTATCATTAACATCCAAAAACCCTAAAAAGGACCCCTCGACAGTAACGAAATTAGAAGAGAACTTTAAATACCTCACAATTATAGTCATCTGTTCCTGGTGACTTGAATCAGGAGTGCAATCCAATATGATTGAATAATACTTTGCTTCCTTTATCTGCTTTATGATTTATTTTTTAATTTCTTGAGCCAACATAAAAATTAACTCATTTTGGATGTTGTGCCCAAGATAATGAAAATGAACCTCATCATTTATGATCCGCCGGACATGCTCTTTGATAACTGGGTCAAACTCTTCCAGCATTTCAACAAGACCCAAGAAATTTCCATTACCTATTAAAAAAAAATAAATAAGAAGTACAATTAGTTACAATTTGGCTGAAGTAAAAAAAAAAAAACAATTTACCATTACCTTTTTGATACAACTTTTCTTTTGTTCCACGAAATGCTAAATTATTTTTAGCAAGAAATTTGACTAATGCAACGATTCTTAAAAGGACTTGAACCCAATAGTCTCTTTCTTTCTTAAATTGCTCGTACTGAGTTTTATCAATTGTTTCGTTCAACTTTAATTTTTTACGCATATCAAACCAACTATTCATATTTGTGAGATGATCCAAGGAAACTTCGTGGTTTTTGACACTAGTGGAAGCATGGTGCCAATTATTATAACCTTCTCCATCCAAATTACCATTCGGGAGCCCTTTTCTAAACACTTTACAACAAAAACAAAATATCCTGTCTACCTCTATCGAATATACTAGCCATGGGCGATCACATTTCTCCAAATTTGATAAAGTTCTTGTATATAAAGCTGATGAAAATCATCTTTTATACTTATCGTATGGACCATTTACTATATTATTATCTCTTTTAGGACCTTTCTCAACCAAAAGTTTAATCTCATCAGAATTAAGTCCTTCCCACCTTCTTGGATCAAATATATCAACATGATTATGCTTGACATGCTCTTCATTTATATTAGTCTCAACATGCTCTTCCTCTTCCGGCTCTTCAAGTACTACTTCCACATGATCTTGTTCATTAACATGTTCTTGCTCTTCAACCTCTTACTCTTCATTAGGCTTTTCAACTGCCGGTTTTTGTATAAATTTATGCCATAGCACCGGCTTGAGACTTTTTTATTGCGTCGTCTCGTTTTCTTTTTTTACGCTTTTGAGCACCGGATAGTTGTTTTGGAGGCATATTCCTATTATTTCATAGCAAAATAATTAATTATACTCAATTAGCCAAGTATACATTATACATAGTATAATACACAATTGTACTTATATACATATCTATATTAAAATATTAAAAAAATCAATATATTATATATATATATATATTATATAATAACTAATGACAAAGTTACAACAAATAAATATAATAACAATAAAGGCATAAAGCATACTGGCATACTTCATAAGTGATAAGAGCATAGTACCTAACCTCTAACATACCTTCAACTTCTTCAATACTCAAGAGTTCCAAGGGCTGAAGCTTCAACATACAACAACTCTCTTCAGCTTCGGATCAACTGATCAAGCTTCTGTCCACCTCGTTCGTCCCTCTTCAGATCAATCTTTTGTCTACTTTGTCCGTCCCGCCGTGAGTCCGTGGACTCTGTGTCTCCGTCGGCAGCGTCCGTCCTGCCGTACCCTTAGCTTTTGTAATCTGTTCTTCCCTAGTTCCCTTCTTCACAACCAGGTAGGTCACAATTAGTCAATTAGGTTTTATATTTTGGGCTGCCGGCTACTCAATCGTGTCTCCGTCAGTCCGTTCCGTCGGGCCTTTTGCTTCCTTTATCCTATTGGAATTCAATCGGTATATTATTATCATTTTTTTTAATTAATTTGTGCTCAATACCACAAATGGATTATGGTAACACAAAAATTGGCCCCAAATATATAATATTTGTTCATATTCTTAAAAAAAAAATTAAAAGTATATATATATATATAAAAAAAAAGTGCCCTAGAAAAGTAAGTGCCCCGGCCGGTTGTCCGGGTTGCACCACCCTGGAGCTGGCCCTGCATTTACGCTTATAAATGAAAACAAAAAAACAGCCTTGCTTTATCACTTATTTCAACGAATATATGCGTCACTCTTTACTAGAGATGAGCGTCTTCGGTACCGGTATCAATTGATACCAGTACCGATTTGATATTGCCGGTATCGAATCGGTACCAAGTTTTGAATCTTCGGTACTGGTACCGGTATTTCCCGAATAAAAAGCAAATGTTGCAGTTTACAATTTTTTTTTTGAACAGCTAAATATTGTACACTATGAGGATTGAATCCTTGACCTGTAATAAAGAGCAAATATTGCAGTTTTCAATTAAATATGGTGGTTTACTGTTGGGCTATATTTTGTGGTTTATGCTTGTATGTTTGGGCTTAGGTTAGGAGTATTATGTAAACCGAGAACCTTATGGTTCTTGGTGGGCTTTGGGCTTTTGTTGGGCTGGTATGTTGGCTACCCTATTTATAGATATCTTGTATAGGGTTTAGGGGTTGTTGACGTGTGTGATTTTGGCCGTCTAGTATCATAGATACATTAGACGAGTATTGTAAACATTGTGCTTAAGCACCCGACGTTAATCATAACGTGTGTTTTGAAGTAATCCTTTGTGTTCTTTATAATTACTCTTGTATCATCTTGTGTTGGATTTCCGCACCAACATTAAGATCAGTTGATATCATATTGAAAGATCCTCCACGAGACTTACAATTGGTATTAGAGCCTTAGACCTATTCAGGCTCGTTATTTTGATATCAACGGATTCAAGAGTTATTCATTTGGTGTTGTTTGGTGATTCTCCGGCGAGTTTACCAATCGGAGAAGAAAAGAGATTTATTTTGGATTGAGATTTGGCTAATCTGGAAACAAATTTGAATCCCGTAATTCACGAAATTCAGTTGGCTGCTACTCTTATTCCATAATTCAGTTCTCGGGTGATTTTGGCAGTTCTCGGCTTCTAAACAAGGGTTTTTGGCGTTTTCGGTCAAGAAATAGTATTCTCGGTGATTATCGGTCAAATCTTGCAGTTTTCGGTCAACATTTGTAGTATTCGGTTGAAGCTTGTTTTCGGTCAGAAATTGAACCGAGAACCTAGTTGGACCTGAATAATAAAGTTTTTTATAAAATGGAACAGTTAACCAACAGTAATGTGTCATCAAATGCTTCACTCCATCAAGAACTAGATTCCATAATGGGGACGACCACTCGTGTGCCTCGTCTACTGTCACATGAGGGATTTAGTGAGTGGAAATTTCGATTCGAGAAGTATGTTAAGATGAAAGATGCTAAGATCTGGAGAAGCATAGTTAGGGGACCCCAAATCATCACGTATCAACGTGAGAATTCAACTGAAGTGGTTGTGAAGCCTGTTGCAATGTATGATGATGATGATCTTGCTAAAGTTGAAGAGGATGAAAAGACCCTATCAACTATAACTATGGCTCTCTCACCTGAGATTGCTTTAAGTTTTAGAGAACTTCAATCTGTAAGGAGTTGTGGGAGGCGTTAATTGAAGTGTATGAAGGAAATGAAGACATGAAGAGAAGTCGCCAAGACTTACTACGACATAAATTCAATATGTTCAATCATGTGTTGGGAGAATCGTTGGAAACACAACTTCAAAGATTCATTGCTCTTGTGACTGAGATGAGATCTGCAAGCATCTATCTGGCAACATCCGAGATAAACAACAAGTTGGTGAACTCATTGCCCAAAAGCTGGGATATGAATGTTGCGGTTATCAAGAAGACAAAAGATCTCAACAGGATGTCTATCTCTGAGATGATGGCCACCATTAAAGCATGTGACATGGATGATAAGCAACGTGCAATAAACCATGCAAACTCCTACAGTGTTGCTGGTTACAACGCCGCTTCCAACAATGACCTCATCTCACAAGACAGCTTGTCTATGTTTAAAGCCACTCAGCAACTTCCACCTCAAGGAAACTTCCAAATGTTCAAGTCCACTTAGAGCCAACCGTCCTCTATTCCATCTCAACCAGCTCCAGTTTTCTTCACTAAACCTGCTCAAAGTAGTCAACCTTAATCATCTGGTGCTGTTCCAAATCAGAATTCCAGTCAGATTCCCTCTATCCCAAAGGAAATTCAAGAGAACATAGCTTTAATGGCGGGATTCATGAACTGCTACAATGCATTTCTTGCTGGAGATTTGGTTCAACCTGTTGTTGATGCTGAGTTTGATCAAATCCATCCAGATGATGTTGAAGAAATGGATATCTCTTGGCAAATCGCCATGGCAGTGTTTCGGGCCAAGAAGTTCACTCTGAGAATGTGACATTTGAGCCAAAACAAGGTACACCTCAGTACGTATTTACCGATTAAGCAAATAAACGCCTTTTGCGTAACAAACGAACGATTAACCGAACGAGTCGGGTTATGACCCAGAAATCCCGGTGGGCCATCTATAAGTTATATACAATCTATACAAGCTAAAATATTAGTATTATGGCCTTAGTTTGATAGCAAACAATTTAAACGAAAACATTCTCGTTTAACTACCCGCTATAGATTTAAACGCGAAAGATAGTTACAAACCAAGCATTGTATCATCCGTTAAGCCGAAAAATACTTACCAAACACTTATTTGAAATGTTTTAAGCGAGCCGTGAAAATATTTTTGATTTTTACAAACATATAGTATGTTTTTATAATTTTACACAAAACTAGCCAAAAAACACTCGCTTTTGCACTGTTTAACGCACCCGATAAGTTTTTCGAGCCAAAAACAGAACCTGAACTAAATTTGGACTGGGATTTGGGCCAAAAGGGGCCCAAGCAACCTAGCGGCCGCAACAATGGAACCCCCCCCCCCCTTTTATTTCTTTCACATATAAACTAGTTTTAAGATATTTTTTGAAGTCATTTTCTTTAGAAAATTCTGGACACAAGCTGTTCTCCAGCCATAACCAGCAAGAAACTAGGTAAATATGTCTTAAATAATTGATTTTCGGCTCATTTAAACTCGTTTAACAATATATAAACATGTCTTAATTGTTAAAAATCATGGTTAACCATGTAAAACTCTCAAAAATCATTCAAAAAAATACTTTTATGTTAAACCTAGTTTCAAATCAGAATCATACTCTTTTTTGGCCATAAACACGGATTATAGGGTTTAAACGACGTTTTTACGGTTCAAAAGTTCGGATTAATACCCTAGACGAAACCCTAAGTTAAGAGGCTGCCATGTTGATGAAACTTGCTTTTTTTGTGATATAGGACTTTTATCTAGCCTACATAGGAGCACAAGATCTTGAAAAGTTGATTAGAAAGGCGGAAACGAACCAAAACCGCTAAGGTAATGCCGAAACACTCGCTTACGGGCTGTTTAGGTTAAGGTTGTGATTTGAATATTATTAGGCCTTGAAATTTTTCAGAGACATCAGGGACCATGTCAATGAGTCCCTGTTCAAATTTGGTATTTTTTCGACCACCCGAGAATATTTGGCGAATTTATTACCAAATTGGGACGTTTATTTAAGAAAAATAACTAAAATACTTCAAAAATTATGAAATTTTTCTGGAAACTTATATTTGATGTATTTTGATCACATATAAATTTTGGGATCATTTGGAAATGTCTAAAGGTGTTTTATGTATATGCATTCGTGTGAATTTTTATAGCCGAATTTGGGCCGAAAAGAAATATCGCACGAGCTTTTTACATTTTGGAATTGATACAGGTTGATTTGGGATGTAATTTAAGTATTCAGGAATTTTTGTGGAATTTTTGGAAATTTTTTGGGATAAACGGACGATTTTCATGCGAAATATAGCTGATAAAATGAATTTTTATAAATTAATAAATTAGTAAATAATTCCAGAAATATTTTTATAAAAATCTACATATTTTAGTTGATAAGTGGCTAAATTTTCATAATTTAATGATTAACGGTTAATTAATTATGCTAATTTAAAGATTAAACAAATTCAGTTTTTATAAAAACCGGCAAGTTCGCTATTAACGAACCTACGGGAATATCAAAACACTAAGAGTGATCAAAAATTATATTTTTGGATTAATAAAGTAAAAACGAACTTTTCTATGAGAAACCTGGACAATCCGGGTGGATTGTGCGCGTTTCTTCTTAAATCAAACTGAATAAACGGAAATGGACCTCGTGGCTAATCCGGGACCCCAGTATGTGATCCTTCTTTATAACTTAATCATTTTATTAACCAATACATTTACCCAAGCTTATTTCCCATAAATGTTTTCTGAACGCGTAAACGAACAACTTGGCCCAGCTGGGAAAACGGGAATCTAAGCCAAGTTCAGTTCTAAGTATTAGACATTGAACAACATCACAACCTAAGCCTATTGTCACTTTCTGGGCGTTCCAGCTATACCCAGATTAGTTATACAACCCAGTTTAGCTTTGATATTAGAATAATATTAAAATATTAATATTATTATAATATTGATTATAGGAAACCGTGATTGCAAGTTACACAAACCTCGAACCGACGTGCTACTGATTATCTACTAAACAGTGAGTTTCATGACCCCACTTCTAAACTGTTTTATGAACTTTTGGGGTGAAAAGCATGTTTGATTAAATATACATAACTGAAACATGTATTGATGTGAATTATTTAAGTGATAACACACGAAAGTCCCCACGATCACAGTGATTAACTTCGAGCCAGTGGCTTGTGAATAGTACTATTGGTTTAACATATCCAAATGGAATCGGCCTGGTTGCCGTGTCACATAGCGCCGTTTGCACATGACCATATTTATATATACAGGCTATGTAGTGTTAGACATAGCTACCGGGGCATGTTGTGGGCGGAAAGGGGCCACAGTGAGTGATTGAGCGTGGGAAATGGATGCATGCAGCACATACAGTCAAGGCTTCACTGTAGCTTAGCATAATTACATCATTTACATACATACATACTTATTTCATGATTACAAGTGTTAACTTGTGAATACTCATTACTGTTTTCTTGAAACTCGTGAAACTCATCAACTCTAGTAGTTGACCCGTTTTAAACTGCTTTTCAGGTATACCTAGATCGGAATGATTTGGTGATCTGTTACTTGCCCAAGGTGTGTGGTTGATGCTATGTATATAGAAGCAAGGAAGTTAGTAGTAAGATCGTATAGTTAATGAACTAGTTTTGTTTGTATCGCCTAGACTGTAAAACAATGATAGAACGATGAATTGTAATATATTGTAAATTAGTTTGTGATGTTTCTTTATAAAGAATGTGCTGATACCAGAGGTGTCTGTTACATTCCCGTTTTACGCTTCCGCATTGTGCTAGTCGGGGTGTGACAAAAGCTGGTATCAGAGCCATTGGTTATAAAGGATTAGGTTATCCCTTAAGGTACCTAAAATAATAACCGTAGGCTCGATTAACTCTGGGAAAATAATTAAATAATAAATTAATATTATATTCTGATGGATGCCAGGATGAACTTGTAGGGCAAGTGAGTTATTGTGGTCCGCAACATAATAACAGACTTGCTTGTACGAGGGAATTCGGGGAGAAGTCGCGAAAGGTGTGGTTAGGTAAAAGTGGCAACATATGTGTATAAATGGTAATGTGAAAGTATATTTATATGTAACACTCATACGTGCTTATTTGGAACAAGGTGTACGAATACGTGTACGTACGGTACTGTTGATGACGGTAAATTTTATTATAAATATTATATTTATTTATATTCAGTATTAATTTTAATAATAATTAAAATTAAAATTTTAATAAAACTAATATTATATTCTAATATAATTAATATTAAATTTGGTTAAATTAATTAATCTTTTCGACAACAGTTAGCGCTAGCAATAGATAATATTTTTATAACTAACATTTGTGCAGAGTCATGTCAAGGAATAACGACTGCGTACCGGAAGAAGAACCGGTAATCTCTGTTGAGGAGGAGGATCCAGAGGAGGAATCAGAGGAGGATCCAGAGGAGGAGGATCCAGAGGAGGAATCAGAGGAGGACCCAGAAGAGGAACCGGAGGAGGATGAGGAAGAGATGGAAGAAGTTATTTGTAGAGAGCTACCCAGAAATGTGCCTGATCTGTCCGGCTACAGATGCGATAGTTATCCACCCAGGTCACCACGCAGGGATCAAAACGAAGTTAACAGTCAGTATCATTCACCTGCTAGAGTAGCCAGATCACCCACTCCAGCTATCCACCTGTCGCCGACGACTTCAGCTACCGCACGAGTCCGACAGACTGCTCGTATTCGGGTAACCCCGATTGACCCTACCTCGATTCCATTCAGATCTACCCAGTCCCGGGGAGGACCTTCACGTCCTAGGGCGGATACTTCATCATCCCGTTCGTTGAGTATACCTATCCCTCGCCCTGACCTCCCAAACGCAGGAAACAACTCCTGGATGGCTGTCATGACTGACCGTGTGATAGACCACTCAATAGCCATAGCTAATATTAACCAGGAAAGGAGGGACGTGACCCAGTGCTTAATGACGTTACAGCAGATAGTACTGAACTTACAGTAGTCAGATACCTACCACCGTTGGTGTTTGGATAGGGTGACAGTTCGACTGTGGAACTGTTACTGGATGATAACGGTGTTGTTGTTTTTATGTTTGTGGCTAGTCTATCGTTTGTATGGATAGATGCAGGATGTTACAGATATGTGTACGTGATCTTTTGATACTCCATTTATGTATATAGTAGTATGTATGTTAACATGGGGCACAATTTTGTACATTATTACAAGCACTGACCCTTACAAGGTTAAGTTTAACAGTCACTTAGTGACAGGTTTTGATATATACATGCAAGCACTGGCCTTTATCAGGCTAAGTCTATGTACCTTTTATTATCAATGTACAGAACAATTTGTGAAATGTCAGTATGTTATCTGGTTTACTTGTACAACATTCATTGTGATTATTATTACACAGTGCCGTAGACTGGAATTAGTATTAATTGGCTTATATTTGTTTATCATTATAGAATGGCTCCAAAGAAAGCAACCCCTATGACTGAGGCAGAAATAGCCGAGATGATTGCTCGGCAAATGCAGGCAGGGATCCCACTTATTGTAACACAAGTAACTGCTGGTGTTAATGCCAATAACAAACCAACAACAAATCAATAATGCTCCCCCAACCAACAATGAAACAGTTACAAATAACAATCCCCCCATCTAATACAAATTCCCCTACCAATGCCAATAATCCCCCACCTTATGCAAATAATGTCAACAACAATAATCCCCCACCAAACCCAAACAACAATAATAACAACCCTAATCCCCCTCGAAGAGAATATTCGATCAAAAATTTCATGGCCTGTAAACTGATTGACTTTAAGGGCACTGAAGGGCCAAACGGGTTAATCAAATGGATAGAAAAGACGGAATCTGTACTCAATATTAGCAATTGTCCACCCGAAAACATTGTCAAGTATGTTGCCTCTACTTTTACGGATCATGCTTTGATGTGGTGGAACACTACAGTTCAGATAAAAGGGCAGGATACAATTAACCGCATGACATGGGCTGAACTCAAAACATTGATGCTAGAACATTTTTGTCCAAATAACGAAATACAAAGGTTAGAACACGAACTTTGGAGTCTGGAAATGAAAGGAGCGGATCATTTGGGATACACGAACCGCTTCAATGAATTGGCCCGCTTAGTACCATGGTTAGTAACTCCTGAAGACAAACGAATTGAACGTTATATTTGGGGTTTATCCCCAGAAGTGAGGAGTCTGGTAAACTCCGTGGGTCACACATCGTTCGAGAATGCCGTGACTCAAGCCGGCATTGTGACTTTTGACTTGGTAAGAAGCGGAGTGTTGAGAATGGCTGGAGAATCAGTGGGTATGAAACGAACCGACTACGGGACGAGAGCACAAGGAGGACAATCAAGCAAACGTGCACGTCCGGCAATAAGAAATTATGCTATAACTGGTTCCGATACAAAGCAAGACATGTATAAGGGACCCTTGCCAAAGTGCGATAAATGTAATTACCATCATGTGGGAGAATGTAGATTCCTGGTATGCCAGAAATGTGGTCGAACTGGGCATTATGCCCCTAATTGCAGAGCAGGTACAAAAATTGTGAACCGATCAACCCAAACAACTCAACCTCGTCGTCCACAGCCACCCAGACCTCAGCCAATCCGCCAACAACCTATCCAGCAGACTGCAGCCGCAACCACCTACCGTGCCTGCTATGAATGTGGCAGTATAGAACATATTAGAAGAAACTGCCCCAATTTGAATCCAAGAGTAGTTATTAGACCGAACCAAGCATCGATTTCTAGTGCGCCTAGAGGACGCGCGTTCGTTATTGGGTCAGGAGAAGCACGACAGGACCCGAACGTAGTAACAGGTACATTTGTTGTTTCTGATCAATATGCTTCTGTATTATTTGATACTGGTGCCGATAGAAGCTTTGTTTCCTCTAGCTTTGTATCCCTGGGTAATATGCCAGTTAGTGAACTAACAAATCCCTATACTATAGAACTCGCTAACGGTAACTCTATAACTATCAACCAAATAATCCAAAACTGTTCCATTATTCTTAATGACCACCCATTCCTTAATGACCTACTCCCAGTAGAGTTAGGAAGTTTCGATGTTATTGTCGGCATGGACTGGTTAACCAAGAATAAGGCGGAGATTGTGTGTAATGACAAGACGGTTAAAATTCCCCTTCCGGAAGGTGAAATGATTATGGTACAGGGAGAGATGTCTGGTTCGATATTACCTCTCGTGTCTCATCTCAAAGTGTTGAAATGTTTACGCCAAGGTTGTATAGCATTCTTAGCAAACGTGACTATAAAGAACCCTGATGAGAAATGCATAGAAGAGATTCCTGTTATACGTGAATACCCCGATGTCTTTCCCGATGATCTACCTGGATTACCACCGAACGACAGGTTGAATTCCGTATTGACTTAATCCCAGGATCAGCCTCTATTGCTAAGGCACCTTACCGGTTGGCACCTTCTGAAATGCAAGAATTATCTAACCAGTTACAGGAGTTGTTAGATAAGGGTTTTATACGTCCCAGTTATTCTCCTTAAGGAGCACCGGTATTGTTCGTAAAGAAGAAAGATGGAAGTTTTAGAATGTGCATTGATTACCGTGAATTAAAAAAAGTTACCATAAAAAACCGATACCCTCTTCCACGAATAGATGACTTGTTTGACCAACTTCAAGGGGCAAACTATTTCTCGAAAATTGACCTTCGATCCGGTTACCACCAAGTTAATATTAAAGAGGAAGATGTGTCTAAAACGGCGTTTCGAACTCGTTATGGCCACTACGAATTCTTAGTTATGCCGTTCGGACTGACTAATGCTCCCGCAGTTTTCATGGATCTTATGAATCAATTTTGTAAACCGTACCTTGACAAATTTGTTATCATGTTTATTGATGACATTTTGATATATTCGAAAACCAAAGAGGACCACGATCAGCACTTACGAACCATATTGGAGTTGCTGAGGCAGGAAAAGTTGTATGCCAAATTATCGAAGTGTGAATTTTGGCTACAAGAGGTACAATTTCTAGGGCACGTTGTTAACCGACACGGTATCCATGTAGAACCGAGTAAGATTGAAGCCATCAAAAATTGGCAAACTCTAAAGTCACCGAAAGAAATCCGCCAATTTTTGGGTTTAGCTGGGTATTATCGGCGCTTTTCTGCTAACTTTTCCAGCATAGCCCAACCTCTAACTCTTTTGACTCAAAAAGATCGTGCTTATGTGTGGGAGAAGATCAAGAAGCAGCTTTTCAATTGCTGAAACAGAAATTATGCCAAGCCCCGATACTGAGTCTTCCAGAGGGAACTGATGATCTGGTAGTTTATTGTGATGCGTCCCGGAAGGGTTTGGGATGCGTACTAATGCAAAGAAATAAAGTCATAGATTATGTTTCCCGGCAGTTAAAGGCGCACGAGAAGAATTATACTACCCATGATTTGGAATTGGGCGCGGTTATTTTCGCACTTAAGATCTGGAGGCACTATTTGTATGGCACCAAATGTACAGTATACACCGACCACAAGAACCTACAGCATATTTTCGACCAGAAAGAACTAAACATGAGGCAGAGGAGACGGGTAGAGCTGTTGAACGATTATGACTGTGAGATTCGATACCATTCGAGCAAGGCTAATATAGTGGCAGATGCTTTGAGCAGAAAAGACAGGATCAAACCACTACGGGTCCGAGCACTTGGAATGATCGTCCAAACCAGTCTCACCGAACAAATTCGTATTGCTCAAAACGAAGCTCTGAAAGGAGATCACTTGGAAGATGAAAACTTGCATGGGACCGAACAAAACTTTGAAGAAAGAACTGACGAAATTTTATATTACAAAAACCGGGTTTGGATCCCCACCTTCAGCAATCTGCGTGACTTGATCATGGAAGAAGCCCATAAGTCCGAATACTCCATTCACCTAGGAACAGATAAGATGTACAAGGACTTGAAGGAGTATTATTGGTGGCCCGGTATGAAAAAGAATATAGCCACGTATGTCAGTAAATGTTTAACCTGTGCGAGGGTTAAAGCCGAATATCAAAATCCTTTGGGAATGTTGCACCAACCGGAAATACCGCAATGGAAATGGGAACAAATTACCATGGATTTTGTAACACACCTCCCTAAAACTTCCCGAGGAAACGATGCAATATGGGTGATAGTTGACCGACTAACCAAATCCGCACACTTCCTTCCAATCCGAACCACTTACACAACCAAAAAACTTGCTCACATTTACATAAATGAAATCGTATCCCGACACGGCGTACCTGTTTCAATTATTTCTGATCGGGATAGCCATTTCACCTCTCGTTTCTGGCAAGCTGTACAAGAAGCTTTGGGAACCCGAATTGACCTAAGTACCGTCTACCATCCCCAAACCGACGGTCAATTTGAGCGAACCATTCAAACCTTAGAAGATTTGCTTCACGCTTGTGTACTAGACTTCGGTGGGAACTGGGATCAACATCTTCCACTGGTTGAATTTTCGTATAATAATAGCTATCACAGTAGCATTCAAGCAGCACCATATGAAGCGCTGTATGGGCGGAAATGTAGATCACCTTTGTGCTGGACTGAAGTCGGAGACACTCAAATTACTCGATCTGACTTGATTCAAGAAACCACTGACAAAATCCGTAAGATCACAAGCAAATTAAAAATCGCCCGAGATCGACAGAAAAGCTACGCTGATGTTCGTAGAAAGCCGTTATCCTTTGAAATAGGCGACAAAGTTTTTCTGAAAGTATCCCCGTGGAAAGGTGTCATTCGATTCGGTAAAACCGGTAAACTAGCTCCGTGATACATTGGACCATATGAAGTAATTTCTAAGATCGGTCCGGTAGCTTACTGACTGAAGTTACCTTTGGAGTTGAATTCTATTCACGATGTCTTTCACGTATCAAACCTGAAAAAGTGCCTTAGTGACGAAAACAAAATCGTGCCATTAAAAGACTTAAACATAAACGAAAAACTGAATTTCGTTGAAGAACCGGTGGAAATATTAAAGGGAAAAATAAAACAATTAAGACACAACAAAATCTCTCTAGTCAAAGTTCGATGTTATTCAGAACGGGGACCCGAATTCACGTGGGAGCGGAAATCCAAATTCAAAAAGAAATACCCGCACCTGTTTCCAAACAAAGACAAAGTTGAATAATTAAATTTCGGGGACGAAATTTTCTAACGGGGGGAGAATGTGACATTTGAGCCAAAACAAGGTACACCTCAGTACGTATTTACCGATTAAGCAAATAAACGCCTTTTGTGTAACAAACGAACGATTAACCGAACGAGTCGGGATATGACCCAGAAATCCCGGGGGGCCATCTATAAGTGATATACGATCTATACAAGCTAAAATATTAGTATTATGGCCTTATTTTGATAGCAAACAAGTTAAACGAAAACATGCTCGTTTAACTACCCACTATAGATTTAAACGCGAAAGATAGTTACAAACCAAGCATTGTATCATCCGTTAAGCCGAAAAAGACTTACCAAACACTTAATTGAAATGTTTTAAGTGATCCGTGAAAATATTTTCGATTTTTACAAACATATAGTATGTTTTTATAATTTTACACAAAACTTGCCGAAAAACACTCATTTTCGCACTGTTTAACGCACCCGATAAGTTTTTAGCGCCAAAACCCAAACCCAAACTAAATTTGGACTGGGCTTTTCATTTTTGGGCTTTTGGAATCGGTTATTTGGGCCAAAATGGGCCCAAGGGGGCCCAGGCAACCTAGCGGCCGCAACAATGGAACCCCCCCCCCCACTTTTATTTCTTTCACATATAAACTAGTTTTAAGATATTTTTTGAAGTCATTTTCTTGAGAAAACTCTGGACACAAGCTGTTCTCCAGCCATAACCAGCAAGAAACTAGGTAAAAATGTCTTAAATAATCGATTTTCGGCTCGTTTAAACTCGTTTAACAACATATAAACATGTCTTGATTGTTAAAAATCATAGTTAACCATGTAAAACTCTTAAAAATCATTCAAAAACATAATTTGATGTTAAACCTAGTTTCAAATCAGAATCATACTCTTTTTTGGCCATAAACACGGATTATAGGGTTTAAAAGACGTTTTTACGGTTCAAAAGTTCGGTTTAATACCCTAGCAAAAACCCAAAGTTAAGAGGCTGCCATGTTGATGAAACTTTCTTGTTTTGTGATATAGGACTTGTATCTAGCCTACATAGGAGCACAAGAGCTTGAAAAGTTGATTAGAAAGGCGGAAACGAACCAAAACCGCTAAGGTAATGCCGAAACACTCGCTTACGGGCTGTTTAGGTTAAGGTTATGATGTGCATATTATTAGGCCTTGAAATTTTGCAGGGACATCAGGGACCATGTCAATGAGTCCCTGTTCAAATTTTTTAATTTTTCGACCACCCGAGAATATTTGGCGAATTTATTACCGAATTGGGACGTTTATTGGGGAAAAATAACTAAAATACTTCAAAAATTATGAAATTTTTTTTGGAAATTAGATTTGATTTATTTTGATCACATATTAATTTTGGTATCATTTGGAGAAGTCTAAATGTGTTTTGTGTATATGCATTCGTGTGAATTTCTATAGCCGAATTTGGGCCGAAAAGAAATATTGCACGAGCTTTTTACATTCTGGAATTGATACAGGTTGATTTGGGAAGTAATTTGAGTATTCATGAATTTTTGTGGAATTTTTGGAAATTGTTTGGGATAAACGGACGATTTTCATGCGAAATATAGCTGATAAAATGAAGTTTTATAAATTAATAAATTAGTAAATAATTCCAGAAATATTTTTATAAAAATCTACATATTTTAATTGATAAGTGGCTAAATTTTCATAATTTAATGATTAACGGTTAATTAATTATGCTAATTTAAAGATTAAACAAATTCAGTTTTTATAAAAACGGCCAAGTTCGCGATTAACGAACCTGCGGGAATATCAAAACACCAAGAGTGATCAAAAATCATATTTTTGGATTAATTAAGTAAAAACGAACTTTTCTATGAGAAACCTGGACAATCCGGGTGGATTGTGCGCGTTTCTTCTTAAATCAAACTGAATAAACGGAAATGGACCCCGTGGCTAATCCGGGACCCCAGTATGTGATCCTTCTTTATAACTTAATCATTTTATTAACCAATACATTTACCCAAGCTTATTTCCCATAACTGTTTTCTGAACGCGTAAACGAACAACTTAGCCCAGCTAGGAAAACGGGAATCTGAGCCAAGTTTAGTTCTAAGTATTAGACATTGAACAACATCACAACCTAAGCCTATTGCCACTTTTTGGGCGATCCAGCTATACCCAGATTAGTTATACAGCCCAGTTTAGCATTGAGATTATAATAATATTAAAATATTAATATTATTATAATATTGATTATAGGAAACCGTGATTGCAAGTTACACAAACCTCAAACCGACGTGCTACTGATTATCTACTAAGCAGTGAGTTTCATGACCCCACTTCTAAACTGTTTTACGAACTTTTGGGGTGAAAAGCATGTTTGATTAAATATACATACCTGAAACATGTATTGATGTGAATTATCTATGTGCTAACACACGAAAGTCCCCACGATCACAGTGATTAACTTCGAGTCGGTGGCTTGTGAATAGTACTATTGGTTTGACAAACCCAAACGGAATCGGCCTGGTTGCTGTGTCACATAGCACCGTTTGCACATGACCATATTTATATATACAGGCTATATAGTGTTAAACATAGCTATCGGGGCATGTTGTGGGCGGAAAGGGGCCACAGTGGTTGATTGAGCATGGGAAATGGATGCACGCAGCACATACAGTCAAGGCTTTACTGTAGCTTAGCATAATTACATCATTTACATACATACATACTTATTTCATGATTACAAGTGTTAACTTGTGAATACTCATTACTGTTTTCTTGAAACTCGTGAAACTCACCAACTCTAGTAGTTGACACGTTTTAAACTGCTTTTCAGGTATACCTAGATCGGAATGATTTGGTGATCTGTTACTTGCCCAAGGTGCGTGGTTGATGCTATGTGAATAGAAGCAAGGAAGTTAGTAGTAAGATCGTATAGTTAACGAACTAGTTTTGTTTGTATTGCCTAGACTGTAAAAGAATGATACAACGATGAATTGTAATATATTGTAAATTAGTTTGTGATGTTTCTTTATAAACAATGTGCTGATACTAGAGGTGTCTATTACATTCCCGTTTTACGCTTCCGCATTGTGCTAGTCGAAGTGTGACAGAGAACGGGAAGGAACAATTGGAACAGGCCAAACAACCAGAAGGTGGGTTTTAACAAGGAGACTCTGAGATGCTACAACTGTTACGAGCCGGGTCATTTTGCTCGTGAATGTACCAACCCAACAAAGGAAGGAAACACCGAAAGGGCGCTGGTTCCAGTGGGAAATGTTAGAGGAGAAGTTGTGGGGAGCTCGGAAAATGGTGAAACAGGTTTGGTTGCTCAACAATTTTCTTGGGATGATCAGATGGCTGCTCTCAACATTGGCAATCAGACTGCCAATTATGCTCATGTTGAGAATGCTGAGGAAGAACATGCTGCTGAGGAGCAGATCAGGGAACTTCAATTTGCGTTCATGGCCTTCACTTCTTCCAGCTCATCTAAGGTAAATTTTCAACCATGCTCTTAAGATTATGTTGATAAAATTAATTTATACAAAGTCCATAATGATAACTTGCTTAGAGATATGGAAAGAGTGAAATCTGAAAACTTTAAACTTAAGAAAAATGAAAAAGCCTTTTTAGATAAAATTGAAGCAAATCAAAAGGATTTTTCTAAGCTTAAATCTGAATTCAGCATAAAGTGTTGTCACCATCTAGATGCCAAGCAGGAGATTGTTGAATTAACCGCTAAACTGGAAGCCTCCAAAATTGAAATTTTGAATTTAACTGCTAAATTTGAAAGAGCTGAGCTTGATTTTAAAAAATTCGAGGGTTCCAGTAAAATAATTAGCTAAATGATTGAGAATCAGCTATGGTGGAAAGAAAACGAAGGTAGCGGTATAGGTTATAGTCAGGTACCCCCACCTTACAATAAAAACTATGTTCAACTTCCTGTCACCAAAGAACAGGAAGAAAAGTTACAGGGCATGAAGTATGGTAAACAAGATAAGAATGACAAGTCTGATCTTGTGAATACAGATGTATCCACTTCAGGAGTGAACGATTCTAACGTGCTTACTTCATGTGTAGAGAAAGTAGTTGTTGAGGATTGGACTGATGAGGATAATGACTCTTGTGTTTAGTTTAATAAAGACATTAACTCTGATGTTTCTTTAAAACTACCTGTTTTGAATTCTGTTATGTTGTCGGTTTGTTTGGGCTCTGGTGTTAAGAGCAAAGACAATTGTGTGGTTGATTCTGTTAAAACTGTGAAATCTGATGATATAGGTTTTGATAAGCAAACTAAAAAATTCGCCAAATCATCAGATTTGATATAAAAATTACCGATGGCCTATTATTTTTTAATAATAATAAATAAAAAATTACCGATGGCCTATTATTTTTTAATAATAATAATAACAATAAATATTTAAAAAATCCATCTGGCCTTTGATTATTATTATTATTATTATTATTTACAATTATTTGATATAAAAGAAATCATATTTTGCCAACATAGTTAGAAGAAACATCCACTCACACACAACAAACGATTCAAGGTGAAAGAAATGAGTATCAAATATACTCGTATGCATTATAAGACGATAAGGCTTTTAATCAGCTGGTAATCACATACACATACACTATATATATATATATATATATATATGAGTGTGTGTGTGTGTGTGTTTGCGTGCATGTTTTTGTTTATATACATGGACTAATAATATCATTATTGGTTAATGAAGCTCGTTGATAAACAGTTTCCTCATAACACGATCGAGCATGTTCCTTTATATAAACCTATCTGAGCGGCTCATTATGCTAATCAACCTGCCATGCCCGCTATTGTATCTAAACCTTCGAAATATAAAACAAAAATAGCAAAACGTTTAGAAAAGGCGAGGTCGTCAAGTCGTCAGAGCATATAAGGATTAGCAAAATAAGTGGCTATTCAAGCTGAAAAGGCCATCTCTTAGATTGTACCATGCCGCAAGGGATGCATGAGAAACACGTTGAAGGGACTGTTGAATATGAGCCGGTTATACAATTATGTGTCAATGTTTGGGAAGATGTTTGTTTTGTGCATTGGTTTACCATGTATGTTCAACTAGTTTTAGTTTAAATATTTTGCGACATTAATTTTTATAGTATAAGCAAGTGTTACTAACCTTATAAAATTTCTTTTCTACTTTTAGTTTAGATATTTTTTATGAAGCTGGCGTTGGGTTTCAGTGGTAATCAGTTAAAATTTTGTTTATTAAATTCGGTTCAATAAACGTGTAAAATAATAATTATTCACATTAATTAATAATTTTGTTTATTAAATTATGAAGTTGGCGTTGGGTTTCAGTGGTAATCAGTTAAAATTTTGTTTATTAAATTCGGTTCAATAAACGTGTAAAATAATAATTATTCACATTAATTAATAATTATACGTAGCGGAATATATCATTAATCAGCACCAAAAACTAAACCCGACAGGAACTGGTACAAACAATACGAGTACAAGTCAAAACATTAAATATATAATTAAACTAATTACATATTTAAGTTTACCTCGGTTAATAATTAACCGGTTGAGACACCGAAGGCTAACGAACCGAGCTAGGTAACACAACGAGATCCAACGACCAACGGTGCGGTGCACGACGGCAACTCGGCAGCGGTGGTGGTGTGCGGACAGCAGTGGCATCAGTGACAGCAGCAGCGGCGGTGAGCAGCAGCCGGTCACGGCTGGGCAGCGGCGGTGGTCAGGTGGCCGGCGGCGGCTTGGATGGAGGAAGGAATAAGGACTTGTTAATTGGCTTAGGGTTAATAAAACATCATGTGTTTATATAACCTATCATTAGGTTTAACCAACTTAGTTAGTTATAAACCTAATGGGCCAACAAGTCCACTTCTTGTTCCAAAGCCCGCTCCATGTAATTTCATCTCGTTAAAGTATCTAACCCGGTTAACTAACTTAAGCGGGTCAATGGCTCGTTACCTCACGGTGTAACTCTCACGGGTCATAACCCGGTTGTCCGTATTGATTAACCCGAACCAGTCCATAATTCCAACAGTCTCCCACTTGGACGGTTTCTGGTTAAGTAACTCAATACTGACAGCCAGCGGTGCTCTAGCTACTAGCTGTCCCCAACAGGTTATAACATTTTAAATTCATTAACAAAAATAATCTTGGAATACACTATTGCAAGATAACGAATTTATGGTAATCGTTGTCATCTATCCTTTCTGTATAAGACATCAATTGAACAATGAGACATGGATCAGGTTCAATCTCATATGGCGTTCAATCATTATATTTCTCGATCAAGAGTCAAAGTGGTCCAATCAAACACACAGTTAGTTTGGGTGAGGCCTCACATTTTACTAGTTTGAATCAACGAGGGCGCCAAGATGTCTAACTGTTATATATCATGTAAGAGTACAGAATCACATCTTGATTACATACAACTCCCACTGAACTTCAAATTATTCCCAACCAATGCCTTTATAGCTGGTAGTTACGCGACAGCGGTTGACACTGATCAAAGAATAGTCTTTAGTAAACGAAAGTTCTAATATGTATCTCAGGTCTAAGGATACTAAATGAGTATACCAGTATCAAAACATCTTATGACTAAGATCCATGAAGATGATTTGATGCGAGTTACATCCAACGTCATTCATAATGAGGTCTATGAGTTTGGAAGTCAACTCCTTGAGTCCAAAGTCAGAATAGTCTTAATTCAGAGTCGTTCCCACGTGTCTGACCGACTACGGATAATTTAGAATACAATATTCGTGGATTAAACGTATTAAAATCGAACACAGTTATATTATTCAACATTTGTATTTAACCATTAAATCAAAAGAGAACTCAAAAGTATAACTGTTTAAATGTTCACATATCTAAATACTAAATCAAAACAAACTACTAGCTAATCTAAGACCGATAGCATCTCTATGATGATCATGCTTGTCCTGAGTCATCGGTTTAGTGAATGGGTCAGCTAGGTTTTGATCTGTTTCTACTTTGCTTATTATGATGTCTCCTCGTTCCATTATTTCCTGAATGAGATGGAACTTCCTTAGAATGTGCTTGGCTCTATGATGAGACCTGGGCTCTTTGGCCTGAGCAATAGCACCTGTGTTATCACAGAACACCTCGATTGGTTTATGAATACTCGGAACCACATCGAGATCAGCGATGAACTTCTTCATCCAAGCAGCCTCTTTAGCAGTATCTGATGCAGCTATGTATTCTGATTCGGTGTAGAATCCGCCACCACACTCTGCTTGGAGCTTTTCCAGTAAACAGCTCCTCCATTGAGAGTGAATACATATCCTGATTGCGAGCGAGAATCATCTCGGTCAGTCTGGAAGCTAGCATCATTGTAACACCTTACATTGAGTTCTTCTTCCACTCCTCCAAACACCAAGAACATGTTTTTTGTCCTTTTCAGGTACCTCAGAATGTTCTTCACAGTAGTCCAATGGGCAATGCTAGGGTTCTGCTGAAAACGACTAGTCATGCTCAGTGCATACGAGACGTCAGGTCTAGTACATAACATAGCATACATGATAGAACCAATCGCTGAAGCATATGGAATTGCTTGCATGTGCTTAGTTTCAATGTCCGTTGTCGGAGACTGCGATTTGTCAACACGGTTCAATTAGCCATGGGGAGAACTCCTTTCTTGGAGTTGTCCATAGAGAAGCGTGCCATTACTTTATCTATGTATGTACTTTGACTCAGCCCTAGAAGCCGCTTAGACCTATCTAGGTAGATCTTAATTCCTAGAATATAAGCAGCTTCACCAAGATCTTTCATTGCGAAACAAGAGCCCAACCAGTTCTTAACTTCCTTAAGAATAGGGATGTTGTTTCTAATGATCAGTATATCATCCACATACAGGATGAGAAATGATATAGTGCTCCCACTTGCCTTTCTGTAAACACAAGGCTCATCTTCATTTTTGATAAAACCAAACTCTTTGATTTTCTCATCAAAATGAAGATTCCAGCTGCGAGATGCCTGTTTAAGTCAGACTTATAGTTTCCACACCCTGTTAGGATATTTAGGATCAACAAAACCTTCAGGCTGAACCATATAGACATCTTCAGAAAGATGTCCATTAAGAAAAGCAGTTTTGACATCCATTTGCCATATCTCGTAGTCATAGTACACGGCTATGGCAAGTAATATCCTTATCGACTTAGTCATAGCAACGGGCGAGAAGGTTTCATCATAGTCAATACCCTGAGTTTGAGTAAAACCTTTCGCGACTAGCCGTGCTTTATAAGTCTGCACATTTCCATGCATGTCGGTTTTCTTCTTGAAAATCCACTTGCTCCCTACTGCCCGACACTCGGGGGGTAGCTCAACCAAGTTCTAGACTTGATTGTCATGCATAGATTGCATCTCGGCGTTCATGGCATCTTGCCATTTCTCAGATTCCTGATCTAAGATAGCATATTTGTAATTAGTAGGTTTGTCGCTTGACTCGGCTACTAAGAGGACCTCGGGACCATCTAGATGCCATAGGTATTTAGAGTTTGGTATGCGAGTCCTATTACTTCTGCGAACGCTTGTGTTCATGTCCGATGTATCAGCAACAACTTATTGATCAGACGTTCCAACTTCCTCAGCGGTAGTTTGTATTTCTTGAATTTCTTTAAGATCGACAATATTATCTCCCGTTCCTCGATCGAGAATTTCCTTCTCGAGAAAGTGGCCCTTCCTTTTGATAGAAATCACATTTGTATCAGGATGGAAGAAATAATATCCGCTTTGGTTATAGTATCCGACGAAAACAACTTTTACAGCGCGAGGATCGAGCTTATCGTCAGAATCACTAGTGACATAAGCATTACATCCCCATACTCTAAGGAAAGACAAATTGGGTTTTCGCCCATGCCATATCTCATATGGGGTTTTGCTTATCTTTTTAGTTGGAGCCAGATTGACAATGCGGGCGACGGTCAAAAGGGCAAAGCTCTAAAAGGAGTGAGGCAAGTTAGTTCTACACATCATTGATCGGACCATGTTTAGCAAGGTTCGATTTCTCCTCTCGCTCACGCCATTGTGTTGGGGTGTGCCGGGTGGAGTGAGCTGTGAAACAATTCCACGCTCTTTCAGATGATGTATGAATTCTGAGCTGAGATACTCTCCGCCTCGATCTGATCGAAGCATTTTGATGGTTTTCCCGAGTTGGTTTTCCACTTCGTTTTGAAACTCCTTAAACTTTTCAAAGGTTTCATGCTTGTGTTTCATGAGATACACATAGGCATGTCGACTGTAATCGTCAATAAAAGAAACGAAGTATCTTTCATGATTCCTAGACATGGTTCTGAAGGGACCGCATACATCAGTATGTATGATGCCAAGCAGATCCTTTGCTCATTCGTTCTTATGAGTGAAGGAGCCTTTGGCGAGTTTGCCAGCTAAGCAGGATTCGCAGTCATCAAAAGAGTCCAGTCCTATGGATTCAAGAATCCCTTCGGATTGGAGTCTCTTAACTCGTGCTTTGCTTATGTGGCTAAGTCGGCAATGCCATATAAATGTATCATTAATGCCAGATCTGATACGTTTAGAAAGATTATATGCATTATTGTTTATTTGAACATCAACCTCATAAATACCATTTCGAGGTTTAACCTCAAAATAAAAGATATCATTCAAGTAGGCAGAAATAGCATTACTATTAAAAACGTACTTAAATCCTTGTTCAAATAGTAAAGAAACTGAAATAATGTTTCTGGTCAAACCAGGTGCAAACAAACAATTATCCAAAGTAACTACAATGCCAGACGGACAAGCAAAACGATATGTGCCAGTTGCAAGAACTGGGACTCTCTTCCCGTCACCAACGATGAGTTCCATGCTGCCTTGTTTCAACTTCTTCCAGTTTTCAGGCTTTTGCAAGACATTAACGATGTGGTAACCACATCCGGTATCAAATACCCATGTGTTGCTAGAGACAGTGAAAAGTTCAATAACATATATAGAAATACCTTTAGAGGAGCTTTCACCATTGGTCCTCTGCCTTTTCAGCTCAGCAAGGTAGTCAGGATAGTTACGTTTCCAGTGTCCCATTTTGTTGCACTTGTAGCAGTGGCGCTCCTCAGGAGGCGGTGGTGGTACCTTTGCAACACCTTTGTTAGTGTTGGTGCCACTCCTGGCAGCAACAGTAACCTTCTTCCTGCCTTTACCGTTATGACCCCGGTTCTTGGGTTTAGGCTTGACGAAACCAGCATATCGAACCATAATAACTTGATTGTTTTTAGCGGGAATGTTCATCTCAGCCGTCTTGAGCATTCCATGAAGCTCCGGCATTGTCTTCACCCAGCCATTCATGTTGAAATTCATTACAAACTGGTCGTAAGAGCTGGGAAGAGAGTTCAGGATGAAATCCGCTGCCATTTCATCTGACAGGGGATAATCAAGTTTCCTTAGTTATTCGATGTACCCTTTCATCTTGACGACATGCGCACTAACAGGTGATCCCTGTTCCATTCTGCAACTTATGATCTGCTTCATGGTGTTATAGCGTTCTTGACGGGCTTGTTTCTGGAACATGACCTTGAGTTGCTCAAGCATCTCATAGGAACCAAAATCTTCCAAGCCTTTAGCAAGCTCGTAAGACATGGTGGCTAGCATGATACAGGCGACTTCAGCAGAGTCGTCCATATGTTTGTCAAGAACCCTCCTGGCATCAGCAGTATTGTTTTCAGGCTCGGTTGGAACAGGCCCATCAAGAACATAGTGCTTCTTTGCCATCTTGAGAACAAGTCTCAAGTTGCGGTGTCACTCAAGAAAGTTGGTGCCATTCAACTTTTCTTTCTCAAGGATAGCCTTGAGGGTGAATGAGGAGTTATTTTCAGTAGACATCTGTTCAATTAAGCAAAAGTAAATTTTATTAATATTTTCGATGTTTTAATCCTATTATTAATGACCCAATGACATTAGTAAATAGGAATTTGAGAATCTGGCTTCCAGTTACTAATGGCAGTTGTAGCACACAACATTAGTAAGTGGTTAGGCAGGCAGACAATGATTGCCAATTGTGGATAGAGCACAACTGTCGTTTATGAGGCCCATTAAGACAACGTTTGCCTAAGTAGATACGTTTAGCCTCATCTATGCCCACCTTAGTCTCCAGACAGCTGTAGCACGTAACAAGAGAGTAAAGTAATAGTCGCCCTAGTATAGTCACTTGTAAAAGAGTCGGATATGTCAACGAAACCCTTTCACCTTGAAGGGATAGGCTAGAAATCAAGTGCGATGTTGTAGCTCCAAACACTTGAAGTTTCACAGTATGCCTCAAGTGTGACTTATAGTAGGATGACATAGATTATTGATTTAAATTGGGATTAATTTTAAATATTACCGAACAGAGTAAAAGTTCAGTTTTACTTTATTGATCGAGACAACTTGATGAACCCTTTCATCTCTCAGGACACTTAGTTTTATATAACCTATTAAAACTAAGTTTGTCGTGATAATACCAACCAATTTTAAGTTAATAGTTTTACCTATTAAGTTATTAGTTATGGAAAATTAAATTTAGTTTAATTTTGCAAAACTTGATTGGTTAATTTATTTTAATATATTTGGTATTAGGTTGGTGGTATTATAATCCTATTATAATCAAGCAAGCAACCAAAATAGCAAACACAATATGTAAATCTTAAATGGCCAAGATTAGTGATTGATCTTGCTAGAGCCTATTAGTAAGATCAATCGAGTCAAGGGGTCACAACACAAAACAACCACAAGGATGGACTTTTGGTGCATCCCGTCATCTTTGGTAACTCCCACTGACTTCAAGAACTCCATGAACTCGTCCTCGTCCTAGGTTTCCTTCGGGTCTTCTTCATTACAAAATTACACTAATACAAGTAATGAAAAACTAAACCCTATTTATTACAATTTTGAACCATCAAAGTGGCCAAAAACCATAAAATAAAACCGAAAACTAAATACAACTTTTGAACCATCCATATGGCCAAATAAAATCATTCAACCAAACAAACAAAGTCGGGCCAGATTTACATATTCAACGAAAAATAAATTGGGCAATATTTTGGTTAAATAAAATAAATAAAATTTTTGACCAAACTAAAATTGTCCTAATATTTTATCTAGATCAAAAACATCAACTACCTTGAAGTTTTTGATGTAGAACCGGTGGAAATACCGGATTTGACTCGTATATTGTAACCAAGGCTCTGATACCACTGTTGGGTTTCAGTGGTGGTCAGTTAAAATTTTGTTTATTAAATCGGGTTCAATAAACGTGTCAAATAATAATTAATCACATTAATTAATAATTATACGCAGCGAAATATATCATTAACCAGCACCGAAAACTAAACCCGACAGGAACCGGTTACAAACAATACGAGTACGAGTCAAAACATTAAATATATAATTAAACTAATGACATATTTAAGTTTACCTCGGTTAATAACTAGCCGGTTGAGACACCGAATGCTAACGAACCGAGCTAGGTGACACAACGAGATCCAACGACCAACGGTGCGGTGCACGACGGCAACCGGTAGTGGTGGTGGTGTGCAGACAGCAGCAGCGGCTGTGAGCAGCGGCGGTGAGTAGCAGCCGGTCATGGCTGGGCAGCGGCGGTGGTCAAGTGGCCGGCGGCGGCTTGGGTGGAGAAAGGATTAAGGACTTGTTAATTGGCTTAGGGTTAATAAAACATCATGTGTTTATATAACCTATCATTAGGTTTAACCAACTTAGTTAGTTATAAACCTAATGGGCCAACAAGTTCACTTCTTGTTCCAAAGCCCGCTCCATGTAATTTCATCTCGTTATAATATCTAACCCGGTTAACTAACTTAAGCGGGTCAATGGCTCGTTACCTCACGGTGTAACTCTCACGGGTCATAACCCGGTTGGCCGTATTGATTAACCTGAACCGGTCCATAATTCCAACAGCTGGGAGACGAGAGGGTTTAAAAAATGCCACATATTTTCATCCTTGGTATATTGAAGGTGATCTTGCCTAGGATGATGATGAGTTTGTGATCGAGCACAGAAAAAATGTCATATCTTTTCATAAGGAAAAATAATGGTTTATGGCACATCATATAATCCGGTATTTTTTTTACGTATCACGATTAATCTTATTACCATTTCAACATTCTTTTAGTTATGAAAGAGTGTTGTTTAGTTTTGTATTAGTTAAGTGTTGTTTAACTCAAATTATTTTCTTACTTACGTAGACGACATTGGGTACTCATTTTACTTCAACATAATCCAATATTAAAAACTTGGAAGGGTTAGATATTTGGTTCACTTAAAGGTACAAAGAATCCTTCAAATTACGAGATTACATAATTATTTTAAAAAGCTATAAAACAGAAATTTGGGATATGGTTAATGTAAGTTCTCTTTTGTTTATTCTAAATTGTTTATGTTTATATTTTAATTAACTAATTGTTAATTCAATTAATTTTTCAATGTCATCAACAACCTAACGGATGGGAGTGTGGTTATTGTGTTAGGATGTCTATGTATGATTGTGTGATTAGTAACAAAGAACAGATGCTAAGCATATTTTATACACAACTATATATATATATATATATATATATATATATATATATATATATATGTTTAACTACAACGTTAAAATGTAATCTAACTTGTATCTATATTAATGTTGTAGATGGTAAATAAAAAAAGAATTGTTCGTCGAGATGAAATTAATGAATTTGTATAGCGTATTTTAAAGGTGTTTATATCGTTGCTTGGTGAACATGAGGATGTGGAAGATGACTGAGGGTATGCTATCTTTTTTATAAGAATTATATTTTTTTTTCATTTTCTTTATTATTTAGAGTTAATTACATGGATGACTAATTAAATTTGACCCGTTTGTCCTCTTTGACTCGACATCTATCCATTTGACCCCAACACCTATGCGTGCTAAGGGGTTTCTGACAACATAAATTGCATATAATGCTAGGTAATCTAGGAGCCCTAAAGGGATTTGTATTAACTTATGCATTTACATTTCCTACTTGATTTCAAATGTGGATATTGTTTTATTTTGTTCTATAATGGTAGCTAATAGACAATTGTGTAACACCGCCAAAAACTTCCGTGTCATTTTTGAAAATTTTAGAAGTTGAGTGACCATTTTGTCATTTTTCCAAACTTGAAGTACAAGGTCCAATATGTGTTTTTACAAAAGTTAGAATGGGACAGACCGTCTCATTATTAGACTGTCCGTATATAACTAAACCCAGACCTGAAGTTTCCCAGATGAGACGGGGCGTCTCATGCGTTGTACTTTTGAGAAGGGACAGACCACAATTATGAGACGGTCCATCTGATAATTAAACGGAATGTCTAATCGTCTGTGTCAGCATGAGATGTCAAAATTGATTGCTATATGGCTACTCGCGATTGATGACTCAACTCTGGGTCCTGGCCTATAAATACTCATGCTCGGATTTCCATTTCATGCGCACAACATCAGATTTTCACCATACACACAAAGATCAAGTAGTTTAGTTTTCTAAGGTGTTTTTAAGTGTTTTATAATCAAGTGCAAGTTGGTTCAAGGTGTCAGAGGATGCTGGAAGCATTGATCAAGTTTTCCAAAAGTATCACCATTCATCTTTAGGTTTTGACATAGCTTGGAAGTAAGGTAGGCATGTTTAAATATTCGTTTAAGTTCATGTAATTAGTTTAAGCAAGAATCTGAGTTATAATCGATCAAACCTGTCACACCATATTTATTGAACAGTAGCTCAAAAGATACTAATTAAAGCCCAATAATTATTTAATTTCATTAACATTAACAAGTACACAAGTTTAATACAGAAAAACAAATACATCATACTTTTGTATTTTGAATAAATATCATAAGGTAAAACAAATATCTTCGATCTTGAACAATATCAATTACTTGTACCTGTAGCATGCATAAAAATAGAGTTTGTCAATATGAATCTTAGTGAGAAATACATAATTTTTAGTTTTATATATGTAGATAGGTAAATCACAATTCAAATGTAACTGGTGAGCATTACAAATCTTATGAAAATGTAAACAACTAAATAGATGTGGACCGGTTCATATTGATACAAAATCAATGTACTTGGGTAAGTGTATGATCATACTAGATGAGAATAGATGAGGATGAGATACCAACCACCAAGCATGAAATAAGCATTTAAGCACATAGAGCATGATCATAGAGCATGCAATAATCACCCATAAACATATATTGAATTGTTTTTTGAATAGCTGTGGCAATAAAAACATGAGTAAAAGTGAATAAGGTATACATGTTACCCCCAAATTATAAAAGGTGGAAACAGGGTATGTAAACTCACTTGTTAAGTAAGCGAGTCGAGAGCAAAAAATGCCTTTAAGCAAGTGAACCGAAAAGGTTCAGTTTAACGAATGACCCTAGATAAATAAATAGCTAGGCTTAAAAAGAAGTTGCAGAAAGAAAATAATTTAGCGAGGACGTTCGGTTTATGACAAAACAATTTATAAAGAAAAAGTATTTTAGGTTTATTAAAAACGTTTTTGGTTATTTGTTTGTTAAGTAAATTTGTTTTAGTCTTAGAAAAATAAATGGGTTTAGATAATTCTTAGTTAATTTAGGTGAGTCCGGTTTGTTCCAACCGAACAATTAATTAAGAAAGCTAGTTTAACGAGTGGTTCATTTTTTTGTTCAGACACGAACCCGGTTTTTGAGTCGGGTTTGTGCCAAATATTATTTGAAAAAAATGAATTAGTATGGTAAAAAAATGTTTGTTTTTTATTATTAGTTTGTAAAATAAAAGTTGACTTTTAAACATAAAATTCATAAACCGAACATAAGCGAGCCGATTATGAAGAATGATACGTCTCCATGAATGTCGTTTGTGATGTCATCATGAAAACAATCATTATGCGTAACGACAAGAAATAAACATTACCCGGGATTGAATCACAAAAGAAAAGGAAAATAGCAATTCTTGAGCAGTTGACTTTTGAAAGTCAAACTTGAGACTTAAGAGAAATTGAAAGCTTGGATGATTTAGAGTGTAAATTGGTTGTGCAAAGAAATTGTAGAGAAAGGGTGAGATTTATATAGGCTCAAAATCATTAATAACATGGTCAAAGTGAGTTAATTTGATGGCTAGTCAAGAGGCTAGTCATAAGGCTTGAAATCATGGATTTTGATTAACTAATCAATTATCATGATCAATTAAATGTCTTTGACTCAATTAATGAAAAAAAAAAGATGATATAATACTTAGATTAAATTTGTAACATCGTAAATAATAAAACAACATTATAAACATAAACAACATCATGAACATAAGTACAACAACAATTCACCATTTTATTAATAAATGAAGATTCGAAAGGTGACGAAATTTTAAACAGGGGTCGGGTTTTAGGGGTTTAAAATTAACAAATATTACAAAACCGCTGTTAAAACTATTTCCAGATATAGTATACATGATTTTATACTTATACATGATTATACAATGGTTAAAAAAATCATAACAAAATGTTAAAATGGTTTTTATCATTAATGGGCCAAACAAACGGATTAGATAGGCTGTCTAATCATTATATGGTCCGTCACATCCTCATTTTTATACGGTTCAAATTATGAAGTTATATAGCTTGTCACATATATGCGGACCGTCTCATCATGATACGGTCCGTCACATAATAAAATTTAATATTTTATTCATAATTAAGTTTTAAACCTATAAACCGAACCAGTCTTTATAAACAAGGTTTGAAACGATAAAACCAGGCCATTGTGGTTTGCAGCTAGCAGGGACGGATCATTTAAGGGACCATAGCGGACCTCGGCCCATCCAACTTATTCGCTTATTAGGGTAAATTTTTCCCAAAACGTAAAAAAAATATATATATATTGAGTCCGACCCATCCATACTATTTGTGTCCGGCCCAGCCATATTATTTGTGTTCGACCCACACTTGAATTTTTTAAAATAAAATCCTTAAACCCGAAGAACGGGAAATTGTTTACCTAATAAACATAAAGAAAGCCCCATAAGCCCATTTTAAAACAAAAAAAAACCCAAGCCTAAATGATTTTTAAAGAAAAAAAAACAATAATAAGTCCATACAGGCTAACCCTGATCGAACAATTGAAGCAGTAGAGTTTATGTTTGGACGCTAAGGTGTGAAAATTGAAATCAAACATAAGTTGGTCGTTCAAAGAAGACTCAAGCCACTAGAGCAGGAGGTCGAGACACAAGTGCTCACGAATCACAATTCAGACATTAGGCAAGCAACATGTTTTTTTATTCAATTTGGTATGCTAGAGTTTGGAACTATTGGAAGAACTGGTGCTTGAACTTGGTCTCCTTTAATGAATCAGGAATATGCGTGTTTTGAATATGTGAATTCGGTATTTGAATGTAAATTTGAGGTACCTATCTTTCTCCTTGCATCTTGTCTTTTTCAAATACTCATCTTTCCCCTTATATATTATGTTTGTTTTTTAAAAAATTAATTTTTATGTGTATGAACGGTAAGTTGAATGATTGAATCTAGAGTTTTTATTGTTTGACTTGACCCTACCCAAATAGGATTGCCCACCTGAAACTTAAAAGTAGGGAAAAATTTTGGTCTTGTGATTTTCGGCCCATCCATACTAGATGTTGAAGATCCGCCACTGCATTCAATGACACTCATTTTTCACAAACACCCACCTATAGACAGTATATTTAAATTACACCATAAGAACTAAAATGCAAGTTTATGTTATTTGCAGAATGTCAAGGGGCAGTACAAACATAATTCGTGCGCTTCTTAATTAACCACCAGGTAATGACCAACGTAATGGATCTACATCCGCTTATCTAGCATCCTATGCCAACATCTTCTCAACAAATCATACAAACAACCAATCTTCATAATAACTCTCTTATAAAAACCAAACATCACCTACAACCCACACTTATGAACACACACCTACAAGCCACACCCATTCAATTCCAAAAGTCACAAACAAAAAACCACAATGTCGTTGTTCAAAAACAAAAGAGGTATGCCTTTTGTGCTTTGTTGGATTAATGTTATAATATACATATACACTTGTATAAATATATCACTTGTGTCATGGTTTTGCTACATCGATAGAGACCTTTAACTTTACAACTATATTTTTTATGTTACAACACTCTATTACTTTAAGATCTTTGCAAATAAATTTCACATGAAGATCGTTGCAAACAAATTTCTCATGACTCTTCCTAACAAGTTCTTAATCACATCCACACTTGATTTGTGAGTTGCAGGAAACGATCTCCACATTTAGGACTTTGGTGTCGAGATACTTATTTTTTGCATCATCACACGCCTACCAACAAAGGCCATCGCAAAATGTAAGGCGGTTTGCAAAGAGAGGCGTCAACTGTTATCAACAATAGATTTTGAAAAATGACACTCTTCAAGTCCTTTGGTTGAGACCAACCAAAAATTGTTGTTGGTACGCAGGAAATATTGGTATGTGTATCCGATTGACGATCAAATGGCTAATTATGGCCATGGATCTATGATTCGCTTCCCCATCCAGCCACTCACCATGGACATCAATATACTTGCACACTTGGATGACCTCCTATGTCTTACGTTGCTACAAACCAAGGAGTTGGTTCTTTGGAACCCCACAATCATGGCATACAAACGCCTACCAAGTAACGAATCCCACGGCCTTTATAACACCCTCACAGACACTTTTGAATTATACAATGGTCCTTCAAATGACTACGGAGTTTTGCATATTATACATGTAACGAGTTTCATTATAGTACACATTTTTTTCAAGACAAACAGCAACATGGACACAAATACTCTTCAATACAAAAAAGGAATATGTAAAGACGACTTTCATGTGGTCTAACGGCACTCTACATCATCATGTGTTGTACTTTGTAGTTTCGGAGGCTTGGACTGTGTTTACAAACGTTGTTATTAAATTTCACACAATAACAGAACAGGTTAAAGAGATCATGTTTCATTAAAATAAATTTTTAGGGCCCATTTGGGAAACATTGACAACTCCCTACACATGCTCCTAACTCATGGAAGTCGCAACATATCATACAACCTATGGTCCCTACTCTGAGATAAGTGAATTCCCATGTTCACAACCCTCACAACCACACCAATATCCTTCAACTCATGGATCCCTATTACCCATTACGGGTAAACAGAAAACTATTTGTTATGGCTGACATAACAAAACTATATGACATTGCGGTCATCAACAAACAAATAGGACGTGCCTATCATATTAATTGGTTTACTAAGGAAAAGGGGTGTCTTCACAGAGACCCTTGTATCTCCCACTATTTCAGTTGCTCAATGTCGTATCATTTTCTTATTTCTCATCATATTCTTACTTACCTGTTAATTTATAATGTCCAAAATAAAAACTTTTGCTTTTTACAAGTTAAGTACCAGTTACTTTATAACACCATCGATCCAATATATATGAATACACCAGTACGCATGTACACAATCAAATCACATACGCCCACCCCTTATTGCACACCACACCAAGCACGACAGACCAATACGAGGAGATAACTTGTATGAACCCGTGGAAACGCGCGAGCACTTTTGCTAGTGTGTGTGTGTGTGTGTATATATATATAATAGTACAGTATTTTAAAGATACATATGTTTAATTCAATGTTACTTATTCCCATATGTACCATTACTATTTGAAACATGTATGTATAATGTATTTACATAGATTATATGTATAATAATATTTTACTTATTTGTATAACCAATTTGTTAATTGTGTATCACAATATATGTGCTTAAGCTAATATTAATATATGTAGAGTTTGATACACATATTTAACAGTTAATCATGATTCAAATTGTCTGGTAAGCCTGAGAAAGAAGCACGGGAACCAACAGATGAGGATATAGACAAAACAAATAAGAAAGAAAAATGTGATGAAACAAATGTGAAAGAAACATCTAAGGATATTGAAGAATAGATAGATAACTCATTTGTAATATATTTTTTAGTTTATATTATTTTGTTGATGTTCAATTTAGACATTACTATTACTTTTCAATTGTTATTTTCAACGTAAGACATTATTCTTGGTTTTTTTATCAATATTTGTTTTGAATAAAACTATTAGTTTTTTATTTGAATGTTATGATAATATATACAGTATATTATACAAACTATACATATGTGTATATTATATGGATTTTACATATTTGTAAATTTAGCAGGTTATACATTTACCATCTAATATGTTATAAAAGACACGAGTCAGTTTTCAAAGTTTTATACACTCAACTTTGATTTCCACTTCAGGAGGTTCTCTTTTACTTCTTTTATTTTGGTGTTTTATTTTTATTTTTTTACATGAACCTATATTATTATTTACAATTTAAATTATAGTCAATCTTTTATTTTCGTGTAGTATCACATGTGTTTTCCTTCTTGTTAATTATAATAACACGTCTTTCTATCACAAATCATACTTATATGTATATTAGCAAATTATAAATTTTTTACATTTGTTCTATGTATTAACACATTTTTAGCAGGACTATTGATTTTCGTTTCAATGGAAATTATACAAATATATATTATACTAATTATGCATATATGTATGTTTAATTAATTATACATATATGTACATTATGCAATATCGACCTTTTAACATTTTGAGCAAAAATCAAACACATATCTAAAAAAAATGGCAAATACTGTACGATAGATTCACTAAAACATACAAGCAACAAATAACATTAACATGTTTGACTACTACAGAATCATAAAAATAGTTCTAAAATCAATTTTCACAATAAATTCGAAGAAATGACAGAAATATGCCATATAAACTTCATACAAGAACTTGTGAATCACATTGTTTATATAATCAATGAGGATAAAACTTGCATGTCTTGGGAAAACTTGGGATATTCCTAGCTTGAAATTTGGCATATCTTCCATGATATCTTATTGTACAACATCTTTTCCTTAATCCTCTTTTAACTTTTTAATAGCTTTCTCAAAGCATTCTCAGCCCGTTCTCTATAATTATGTGAAGAGGGTTTGTAAATTATATGGTATGGTTATGAGTGATTGTGAGTAGAGGAGAGAGAAAATGTTATAGGGGAAAGTTAAATTTGAGGATTCATTATTCAGACCCTATAATTTTTTAATATTTTCTAAAAATGGTTGTGAGTGAAGGAAAAAGAAAAGATAATGATAAAGGTATAAAAAATATTATTTAATTAAACAGGAGAGACAAAAAACAATGATTTTTAATGTAATATTATGATATATATGGATATACAGTAGGGAATGGGCTGGGAATGCTCCCAGGATTAGTTTTTGTTGTGCGTTAAAGCTATATAACTCAGGACACCTTGCAACATGTTCCTGTAAATAGAAATGATAGCATGTTATATTATTAAAATACACAAGCTTTAATTACCAAACACTTTATCATTATACACATATATACAAAGAGTTTTTAAACTTATAGCAACTTCTCATTATGTATATAGGTACAACATACAAAAACTATAAATACCAAACATTAACTTATTATAAATATATGTACAAACAAAACTATTACTCACACTTCATAGCAACTCTATTTACTCACACTTCATAACAACTCTATAACATAATAACCTACAATTACCAAACACTTCATCATCATACATATATTTACTAAATATATACTAACAACTCTTACCATCCAATTGCTATTCATTATATACATGAGTTATTAAAAATATATTTTTCTGTACAATACAAAATATTAAGTTATTAAAAAAAACTAACACTATATGTGTACTCATATTTTGTATGGAAAGGGTATTTACATAGATTATACGTCTATGTCTAATACATGCAGTGATCATACATTTATATTCAATTCCATAAAATTCAGAACATTTTTTGTACAAAGATTAAATTATTACTACTTAAAAGATTTACTTACAATGTATTTACATAAAACTACAATTACCATAACAATTTATCATTATATAAACATAACAATTACTAACTATACACATATGTATAGCATACACAAGCTACATTTACCATAATAATTGATCACTATACACACACGTACAAACATTTTTTAACCTTGTAACTACTACTCATTGTACATATAATACAACATAAAAAAGTTATATAAACCAAACACTAACTTATTATACATATATGTACAAATAGAACAATTACTAACTATACACATATGCATAGCATACACAGCTACAATTAATATAGCAATTGATCATTATACGCATGCGTACAAATATAATATTCATTAACTATACACATACATATAGCTACAATTACCAAAATAATTGATGATTATTTACATATGTGTAGTAGTTTTAACCTTACTAACTATACATATATGTATAATATACACAAGCTACAATTACCACAACATCTCATATATGTATAATTTCTACCGTATTATGATTAATCATCATTTATTTAATATATTTAATATATATACTTATTTTTATATTTGTTCAGTATTTGTGTATACATATGTGTATTCAGTATTAAATTCATAATGGCTCAATGTACATTATTAAATTTTAATTAGAGCACCGTTTTTTGTTAATTAACATATATATATGCATGTTTTGTTGCAGATTCGTAAGAAAATAAAGCCAGCAAATTCACACAGCACTAATTGACTAAAACAATTATCTTATTCATATATATTAGCACAAAATTAATAGGAATGCAAGTGAAAATTAGTACACTGTAGAAATACAATAAGAGTAACGTTGTGTTCCTGAGTTCATTTATGAAAAGAAAAGCAAGGAAAAGAAAGTTTTCTTTTCTTATCTTTTCTTTTGGCATCTCCTCTTTCTCTTCAATTTACTTTCCTTTCAAAACTTTTCAAATTGGAAAATACAAATTATCTTATTTTACTCATCATTTTCTCTCCCCTCCCCTCCCCTCCTTTTCTTTTATTTTTTAATGAAACTCGGAAACACCCCTTTAATATTTTCCTTCCTTTTCCTTTCTTAAATAAAAATCGGGAACACAACATATTTTCCATCCATCATTTTGCTCCCCCTTCCGTTTTTAAATAAACTCGGAAACATAGTGTAAATCTCAATTTCAATTCGCTTTTATTTATAACCAAAGTAGTATTTGAAGTTTGACTAAAAACCTGATGAAGGACATCTGTTAATAATTGGTGGAACTATAAGATGCATTCTTAACACGACCTGACGAACGGGAAACAATTTCAGATCAATAAATCTAAAAGAAATCGTTTAATTTGTCAAATTTTTTGATAATCAAACCTTTCAGATCGGATTATGTAAAACATACACATATTAGGCATAAGATTATACTAGAAAGCTCGAACACGACGATTATCACAGAAACCCTAATTTGTGGATGTTCAGAAAGAGAGAAAATGGATTCTGATTTGCAAAATTGAATTGATATCTGTTTGTAGAACATAAAACATGAATTTACAAAATAGCCCCTCCGTCCAATACTAAGTCTTATTTTATTTACAAAAGCGTCATTATTTAAAAAAAAACCCTTAATTTTTTCTAACTAATGGTTCTCTTAGGATCCCTACCCTATATATATATATATATATATATATATATATATAGGGTTAGGTTAAAATAAAAACTCACCTAAGTTGTGAAAACTCTAGAAACTCATTCTCATCCACATGTTTTTAATTAAAGTTTAAATCTTGTGGTCCACAATTAAAGTTAATAAAAAATGTAAACATATATATAACATTTTCTCTCTCCTGAAAACATATATAAAAATTAGTAAAAAAATGTTAAAAAATAGCAAAAAAATGTTTTTTTTGATTTTTCGATATTTTTTATTAAATGTAACAACATATATTACGTGTGTAACAAAAAAAAAACAAAAAAAAACGATGTTACATAGGGTTTTCACAACTCAATTGAGTTTTCATTTTATACTTCCCCTATATATTTATATATAGGATAGGAGTCCTAAGAGAACCCTTTGCAAATTAAGAACTTTGAAAACTATTTTGGACTATTAAAAAACCTCAAAAAAATATTTTAAAAAATTACAAAACAAAAAAAAATGAAAATTTTAAAAAAGTAAAAAAACCTAAATTTTTATATTTTATTTCGGTTTCATAAAAAAAACACAAAAAAAATTGATTAATTTGTCACACCCCAACCTAAGGTTGAAATGCCAGGGCGTGCCGAAATGTTACATAATTTGTATTACCTATACACATGTGTATAATTTCATTTAATCTCTAGTTAAGTAATGTACATATATGTACATTATCATTTACCTTAAATTATACATATATGTATAAAAAATATGTGTGTACATATATGTATATATTATACATATATGTAGAATTTTGCTAAAACCGAGAACATTTATTTTTGTGTTTTTTATGAAACCGGAATGAATTATAAGAATTTTGGTTTTTTTACTTCTTTTTATATTTTTTATTTTATGATTTTTTTTATTTTTGGGTTTTGTGTGATCAAAAAATATTTCTCAAGGTTCTCAATTTCAAAAGTTTCATATATATATGAGAAACTTTTGAAATTGAGAACCTTGAGAAATATTTTTGGACCACAAAAAACCCAAAAATAAAAAAAAATCATAAAACAAAAAAAACCACAAAAATAAAAAAAAAAGTAAAAAAACCAAAATTCTTATTTATCATCTCCGTTAGCTAAATTATACATATATGTATAATATGTACATATATGTACACACTTGTTTTTTTTATACACATAGGTATAATTTAAGGTAAATGATAATGTACATATTTGTACATTACGTAACTAGAGATTAAATAAAATTATACACATGTGTATAGGTATAATACGACTTATTTTTTTATTTTTTTTTGAAATATAAGAATTTTGGTTTTTTTTTACTTTTTTAAAATTTTCGTTTTTTTTTTGTTTTATAATTTTTTAAATATTTTTTTGAGGTTTTTTTAGGGGTCAAAAATGGTTATTAAAGTTCTCAAATTTTTAATGGTTCTCTTAGGATTCTTTACCCTATATATATGTATGTATGTATGTATACATATATATATATATATATATATATGTTTAGGTTCATTTAAGAAGTGTTTCTTATTGCGAGAAGTGCGAGAAATAAAACCAACCGATCACAAATTTTCATTATTTATATGATTTATTTTAATCATATTTTAGCATACATGGTTTTTCTTATTTTTTCTAACTAATTATTCTATGAGACAGTTACGTATTAATTGTTTTATTATATTTTTTCTTATCATAAATTATATATTTTTTACCCTAATTCCAGTTTATTATAATTCTTAGTTTTAACCATTTTTTTCTTATTATAACAAACATACCTACATTTTATTTTATTTTGAATATAAGCATTTTTTATTATAATATATATATAATTCAAATTCTCATAATCGATATCTTCCTATTTATATTTTATCAACAAGCAAATCTACATCATTTTGTATTTTATTTTTAATTTCATTTGTTTATATTATACATTTTCACTTCAAAATACCACCTACACAATGCATAAATGAACCTACACACGACAAAAATTACACGAAATAATTCAAAATATCACTTATACAGTACATATATGAACTTATATATTACTTAAATGAACCTACACGTGATAAAAGTTAAACATACATGATTCAAAATACCACATACACGGTACATATGTAAACCTATAAATAAATTAACCGACACATGATAAAAAGTACACATGCACAAGTCAAAATACCACCAACACAATACATACATACAGGGTAAGATTAAAATAAAAACCCACTTGAGTTGCGAAAACTCTAGAAACTCATTCTCAACCATATATTTTTAATTAAAGTTTGAATTTTGTGGTCCACAATTAAAATTAATAAAAAATGTAAACATATATATATATATATACTTCTTCATACATATATATATAAGGTTAGGTTAAAATAAAAACCCACTTGAATTGTGAAAACTCTAGAAACTCATTCTCAACTACATGTTTTTAATTAAAGATTAAATTTTGTGGTTCACAATTAAAGTTAATAAAAAATGTTAACATAAATATAACTTTTTCTCTCTCCTAAAAACATATAAAAAAATTAGTAAAAAAATGTTAAAAAATAGCAAAACAATTTTTTTTAATGTTTCGATGTTTTGTATTAAATGTTACAATGTATATTACATGTAACAAAACAAAAAAAAAACGATGTTACATAAGGTTTTTGCGGGTTTTCACAACTCAAGTGGATTTTCATTCTATATTTCCCGTGTACATATATTACCTATAAAACATAATAGGTGGACATATTGGTAATTTAACCCATTCCGGGGAGACTTCATTGAAATTCAATGCTCCGACCAATTCTCACTGACTGGCGACCCTTGGAGTTAGGGCACCATCGGTTTCATGGAGGCGCTTCAATGCTTGGCAATGTATTTATTAATTTGGGTTATCATTTATGCAATCGAAACCAAATCATTGTAACCACTCTCCAATCAAACCCTGCAATAAAAGTATTGAAACCCCACTATCACTATGCAATCAAACGCAATTAATGGCGATTGCTATCGTCAGTGGTATAAGTATGACCTATGGTTGACCGCAATTGCTTCACCAGGTATGAATACCAACCTCAACCAACTAAGGTATACATTCTTTTGTTTGATCAATTTTGACCTAATTTCTATTACGGTGATGATTTGTATGTGTCGGATTTGTTATATTATATATTTATGTCAGAGGCGAAAAAGGTACTATTTGCCCGATTTTATAATTTAAATCATATTTTCAAATATATAATCATTATTTAAATTTATGTTCCAGACTCTGAGCTCACTCGCACTTGTTTTCGCACTTCACCATTACAAACCAAAACCACTTTATGTCATGGATGAAATCGATGCTGCTTTAGGTATGGTATTTATATATCATAGGCAACTCTTTATTATTGTTATTATTTATAATCGTCAAAGCGTATCTAACGCGCTCTAATGTTGGTTGATAGATTGTAAGAACGTTTGAATCGTGGGTCATTATGTTAAAGACCGAACAAAGGATGCACAGTGCATCATTATAAGGTCTGTAATCTATAATGTGACATTGGTTAATATTGTTTATGCTGTTTTAACTATGGTTTATTGTGTGCAATTTAAGAAACAATATGTTTGAATTGGCGGATCAACTCGTAGGAATTTATAAAACCGATAATTGCACGAAGAGCATCACTATTAGTTAAGGAAGTTTTGTGGTTTGTGAAAAGGCTCCTTAGACTCAAGCATCTGTGAACTTGTATGATATGTTTTCATGTTTTAAGGTATTGACCAGTCAATGCAATTTGCTTGATTGCATTTCATAATAATCTAATGACACCGCTACAAAATTTAAACTTTCAATCGCACTATACTATGTATCGGATCAACCGATATTCGTTTGACTTTTGTAAGTCAAAACAGCTATTCACATATAAATATTTATCTACACCTGAACTTTTGTGTTATGATTGATGGTGTCCTTTTTTAGACTTTCAATACTCTAGATATGATTATTTTACAGATCTTGTGCTCTGTTCCAGGTTTTAAGCGAGTACGGTGGGACGGTGGGAGGGATCAAAGTATAGCTGCAACCGGTTTACGGAAACCCACAGGTTATCTAAAGCATAACGTATCTATTTAGTTATGTTTATGTACTATGTAAGTGTTCACTAACGCTGTGGAGTTTGGAGTGGTTGCAGGCTTGTCTTCTTATTGGTTGTGACGTTAATACCTCATGTTTGTAAGAAATAGTCAACATTCTAAAAGTCAACACAATGTTTCAAATTATGATTCTTTATTAGATTTTCATTGCCTATATCTTCATGCAATGGTTACATTTTTTACTTTCATAATGGTTGTAGGAACTTAAGAAATGTAGAAAATACCTTCATGCAGCGTTTTGATTTGGGTCTGTTGGAACCTATTCCCACGAGGGGGATAAGGTGCCTAACTAGATGTAGAGAATGGTGATCAAATGTTGTATTTGTAAGTATTAGTGGACGTGTCATGTTTCTTTACATGATTCTTTCCTCCCTTTATATAGAGGGGAGGTATTACATGATGTAACTAGCGTTTAGTTTCCCTCCAAATCCATAGGAGGCATTTTCCCTCCAAATCCATTTCCCTCCAAGTAAGCTTCTAGAACATTTAGGCTATTGGGCCTCTTGTTGTTGGGCTTGTTGTTACTAGGCTAGAGCTTGCTCATGAGGTCCATCTCATGGGTAGGCTCTTCAAGTCCCCCAGTCTATTGCCCTTTGTTATTTATGATAAGGGTAATAGACTTAATAACTATTGTCGCTCGTGTCTTTCTTCACTTTCTTCTTTTTGGGCTTTTGGTACCTGGACTGTTGTGTATTCCTTTTCTCCCTTCAGTCTTGGGCCTTTTTTCTTGCTTAATGGATTTTAGCCTACCTCCGGAGCCCAATTCCGAGGTAGGCTCTTCAAGTCCCCCCCCCCCCCCAGTCCATTGTGCTCGTTATTTATGACGAGTACAATGGACTCACAACAAGTCTTTATTCTTCCTCTATCGTGACCTCTTGTGTGATCTTCCTTATTCTCCGATTGACCTTTATATGGCCGGGGGGTATCTTTGATACCAAAAGAATATCCATAGAACTATTATATGCTGGTTCTTATCCTACGAGCTTTCCCCTAGGCCATTGTTCTCTTTAACTTAGGCCCCATCCATTCTAGCAACATGTGTTATTCTAATCCTTTCTTTCGGGTTAATATCACCATTTGTTTTGATTGATTAGACAGGCCCTTAATCCTTTTGGAACCTTTGATTTCATTTAGTTACTTTGGGAGGTCTTTTGGTTACTCTCTTTTGGGCTCCTTTCTAGGTAGCTTCATCGGGTCTCCCCTGTCTGTGGTAAGTGTGATGAACCAACTCGGATTTTTCATTGACTTAAATTATCCAATCCCCCTTTTATTTTTTCAGCCCAGGCCCATACCTAAACTGGTGACAGTTCTGAAAAAGCTTCTCACGCTCCCCCAAAGATGTGATGACACCTTTCAACTCGCCAGCCTTTCTCATAACTGCTTGTTCCCTTTTCTTACTTTCAAAGTTGCATTTCTTATCTCCTTCTTATCTGGTTGGTATGATGTTTGGTTAGAGTAACCAGAACTCCCTAAGTATTTTGGTTTCTTCTGGGCTTTCCTGACTTGGACCTCATCATGGGACGGAGACCTATTTTCACAGGAGGCTTTGCAAGTCCCCCTAGTCCTTATTCTGATATGGACAAGAGACTAATGTAGTCTTAGCTCATCTATCACATACGGGATAGGTTCATCCCTTTTAAACCCACTCCTTGGACCAGTTTCCGGCGAGATCCTCTTTTGATATTTTGGTTAAGGTAAATGATACTTAGTTCACATGATCTTGATCCAATTCTCTTGATAATTTAAATCTACCTCAATAGAAACACGCGGTCCTTCTATTTTGACTTTTCAAATTTGGTCCCAGTATTGTCAAGGTGTAGAAGTCATGGATGAGACAAAGATTACGCATCTCTAAAATCATCCCCATACAATGGGCCCGATCTTGGAGTTACCTCTTCAAGTCCCCCAGTCCCTTATGCTAATTATTTATGATTGGGATAAAGGAGGTTTAAGCCCAAGTTTCTTTATCATAACCAAAACAATGTTAAGCTTTCTTTCTTGGGTTACTATGTTGCTTGCACGTAATCTCTTTCTTCTTATTGAATAACCCTACCAAAGTTGTTAGTAACCGATTAACAGGCTCTAATAATGATCATGCTATTCTTGCTTTACTAGTATTGGACATAGAAACTAAGGCGTAGACAATTTCCAATGTGATAATAAATTATGAAAATGTATCAAACCACTAGCATTAACCATGGTGATTTTAATTCTTTTTATATGTTTCTTCTACAAGTTCTTGTCAGTTAAGATGAATGAATTACGTTAAAGATGTGAGTGGATATTGCATTTCGACTCAACGGTGCATTTGAGCACATTTTGGGTTATACCTCCTTCTTGGGGGAGGGGGTGTAAGTTCCAAACCTTTTAGAATGAGCTATTTTCCTCTGGGGAAATTATAATTGCTGGGCCTCATGCATAAGGCTATTTTCCTCGAGGGAAATTACAAGTATTGAGCCTCATAGATGGGGCTATTTTGTATATGGATCCAAGCCCCTCAGTCGGGCCTTCTTTTCACACACGTGAAGGAGAATTTATGCCATTTTCCCATTATGAGAAATTATATGTATTATGCCTCTTAAAGAGGGCTTTATTCAATTTTTAGGGAATTATAAGTATTCTGCCTCTTAAAGAGGGCTTTATCCCACATGGGAGAATTATAAGTATTGTGCCTCTTAAAGAGGGCTTTATCCCACATAGGGGAATTATAAGCAATGATCGACCAATTATATTTGTTATAAAAACATATTTTTAATACATGTTAGGAGTCTTACACATGAAAGATGATGAAAGAGGGTGATGGAAGGGGCTAATAGGAGGGGCCAACTCCGTTATGATAAAAGTTGATATGGATATGGAGGTTTCTTTCCCTTGAAAAATTCTTGGAATGAAAGGTGCTGCTACATGAGGCTTTTTTCCTTCCATAGAGACTTTGTCACTCTTTAAAACGAGACTTTTCTTCTTTAAAATGATAACTCTTAAAACATGAGGTGTTGCTGTAGGAGGCTTTCATTCTTCTTAGAAGGGACTTTCCAATACCTCCTTCATTGGAAAGGTACTATTTTTCTTGGAAGTCTCTTTATGGCTATTTCTTTATGAGATACGTCTTTATGCATAAAAGCTGATGAATGAGCTCCCCCTTGCCTTAGTAAAGAGACTTTAATGACTAAAACCCACGGCACAATGGTGTAATGTCAAATTAGTCCCCCGGCTCCATGTTGGTGTGGGGAGGGGGTTTCTTCTGCATGGGATTGACATTTCACGTGTGTCATCCCCTAGAGAGGGATTTCTCTTCTTTCTAGAAAACTCTTGTAGTATGGGATGCTGTGATGTAGCAAGGACATTTGATAGAAAGAAGTACCTTTGAACGTTTCATCCCTTGGAGGGGGATTCTTCTCCTTCAGATAAAATTCTTGTAATGCAAAAAGTTGTTATAGAAGTCTCTCCTTCCTCACAGAAGGTACTTTTCAAATACTTACTTCATTAGAAAGGAATTATTCTTCTTGAAAAAGAAAATCTGGAAGAGGCTGTTTTTCTTTGCAGTTAACTCTTGCCCAAATGATATTTTTTCTTCGTGGATGGAGGTTTTAAACACCTCATCCCTTGGAAAGGGAATCTCCATATTTGAAAAAGATTCTTGTAATATGGAAAGGGGCTTTAGTACGGATTGTCTGGGAGGAGTGTTTGTAATGAAGGGATTGTTTTGGAAGGGGTATCATTATGAATGGATTGTCTTGAAAGGAGGCTTCCTTCTTGGAAGGGGTTCCAATATGACTTGCTTTCCTTGGAAGGGGCTTTGTTATGAAGGAATGTTTAGTAAGGGACCTTGTTTTGTAAGAGGCTTTGCTATAAAGGTATTTTTTAGTAAGGGGCTTCGTTCTAAAGGATTTGTTTACCAGGAGGGGCTTCATTCTGAAGGAATTGTTAAGTAGGGAGCTTCATTCTGAAGGATTCGTTTAGCAGGGGGCTTCATTCTGAAGGAATTGTTGAGTAGGGAGATTCATTATGAAGGATTTGTTTACCAGGGGGCTTCATTCTAAAGGAATTGTTAAGTAGGGAGCTTCATTCGAAAGGATTTGTTTACCAGGGGGCTTCATTCTGAAGGAATTTTTAAGTAGGGAGCTTCATTATGAAGGATTTGTTTAGCAGGGGGGCTTCATTCTGACAGAATTGTTGAGTAGGGAGCTTCATTCTGAAGGAATTGTTAAGTATGAAGCTTCATTCTGAAGGATTTTTTTACCAGGGGGCTTCATTCTGAAGGAATTTTTAAGTAGGAAGCTTTATTCTGAAGGATTTGTTTAGCAGGGGACTTCATTCTGAAGGAATTGTTAAGCATGGAACTTCCTTCTGAACCAATTGTTTATTAGGGGGCTTCATTCTGAAGGAATTGTTAAGTAGGGAACTTCCTTCTGAACCAATTGTTAAGTAGGGAACTTCATTCTGAAGCAATTGTTTATCGAGAGACTTCATTATCCAAGAATTCGTCAATAAGGGACTCGTTGTTGACTTGACCAGGAAGGGACTCCTTGAGAGATGTGTCACCTTAAAAACTTTCTTTATAACATATAGTACAAAAGCAACATTTAAATAATGTAGAACACATGCATGTATGGTCACTTCACCTTTTTTTTAAAGAATGGTGCATGTGGACATACATGGTCACATCACCTTTTATTTAAAAGCAAACTTGACATCATCTTTTCATATGACAATGTCTCCGGCCCTTTTTAGTAACAAATAAATATTAAATCCATACTTTTACCAAGATTCTTTTCAAACCATTTTTTTTATACATAGAATAGATTGTGGCCTTAGAATAAGAGTAAGGTAATGTAGGATTTGACCATTCTCTCTTATTCTATTTCATTTACTTTTTAGTTTTATATTTATTTTATTTTCATTAGAAACTCATACTTTGATGCGTTTTCTGGAACTTCAAACCTCAATGGTGATGTAAAACAATTCTTGTAACTCATACGGTGTGATAAAGTAATGCAAACATGATGAAGTTAACAAACCGGTTATTTTTATTAAAAATGAAACTCATACTTTGATGCGTTTTCTGGAACTTCAAACCTCAATGGTGATGTAAAACAATTCTTGTAACTCATATGGTGTGATAAAGTAATGCAAACATGATGAAGTTAACAAACCGGTTATTTTTATTAAAAATGAAGGTACCGTCGAGATCTCCGGAGTCAACCATAATATTTCGGCAAGATTTTGTTGTTCCGCTGGACGGGATCCTACTAGAAGACTTGTTGTCTTGAATCAAATGGGCTTGAACGTGTGCGAAAGGGGACTCCAAACTAATTAAAGTGGCGCACTTGGGTAAAATGAGCTCAAAACCGAGCCTCTTCGCCTCCCTAAACTTATGTTGATCTAAATGCTCTGTAGACACTTGAAGTTTTCTTCCCACTCTTGCTCTTCGATTCTTGCTCTTAAAGCGTTTCTGTGAGTTCGTATGAACTCTGCAGTTATCTCGGGCCTTTCGGCCGTAATGTCTACAACCTCCATATTGTCTTAAAACAAAACTGGTCCACCGGTGTTTTTTATATCTTCCCGATATGGATGTGCACTTGTGGGCACTATAGACTTAGTGACGGTGCTGGTTCCGATGGAACCGGGGGTGGCAGTTGCGGTGGTCTGTTGTCGAAGTGGTTGAAATTAGTACCAAACAACGAGCATCTGCCTTGTCGTCATGTCCAGCTTTTCAAGACCCGCCAGAGGATATTTCAAGATCCTTGATTTCACGGAATATGGTGAGACAACGGTGGTGGCGGTGGATTTGATCGACCATTCTTTTAGAGGTTTAATGAGACCCGTGATCAAGAGGTCCTGCGGATGGCGCCAATGTTAGAACCTATTCCCACGAGGGGGGTAAGGTGCCTAACAAGATGTAGAGAGTGACGAACAAATGTTGTATTTGTAAGTATTAGTGGATATGTCATGTTTCTATACATGATTCTTTCCTCCCTTTATATAGAGGGGAGGTATTACATGATGTAACTAACAGTTAGTTTCTCTCCAAATCCACAAGAGGCATTTTCCCTCCAAATTCATTGGAGGCATTTTCCCTCCAAATCTATTTCTCTCTAAGTAAGCTTCTAGAACATTTAGGTTATTGGGCCTCTTGCTGTTGGGCTTGTTGTTGTTACTGGGCTGGAGCTTGCTCATGAGGTCCATCTCATGGGTAGGCTCTTCAGGGTCAAAACGGCTCAATTTAAAATTGTGTCGGTTTGGTTTAGATCAAAACGGACCATTTAATTTAAAAGATATCGGTTTGGTTCGGGTCAAAACGCGTCACTATAAAAATGTATCAATTCGGTTCATTTAAAATGGGGTCATTTTAAAAAGATATCGATCTAGGTTGGGTCGCGTGCTTTTTCAAAAAGGTATTGATTTACTTCGGGTCAAAATGGCCTATTTTAAAAAATGTATCGGTTTGGTTCGGGTCAAAAGAGGCCAATTGATAATGGTATCACTTTTGTATCGTAAGTGCTCGCCTGTTACATCTGCAGATACATTGCTGATGTCCTACAAATTTAAAGGTAATGCTTACAAAATTTCCTTATTGATTTTTAACTCATAAGTATTTACAAAATAAAGTTCAAAAATATTTGGACTTATGGTGTTTCCAGGTCAAACCAACTCTTTTAGATACGTGTGAACCCTGATGAAGCAGTTGCTTTTGGTGCTGCTGTTCAAGGAGACATTCTGAGTGGAGAGCATGGTGATGGAACTAAAGGTAATTCATGTGTTTCTTATTAGACATGCCCCCTGCTAGATGTCTATAAATGGTCGGGCTGGTGTTAAAGTTTATATTTTTATTGGTTGGAAACGGGTCGCGTCGAGTTCTTGAGGGCTATATATTTATGGGTTGAATAGCAGGTTAAGGCAAGCTGCTGTTGAAGAGTATATTTTTATGGGTCGAATAACAGGCCAGGACAACCTGGATTCAACTTGTATATTTCGGTTTGGAAACAACTCAAGTTGGTTTTATGGGTTGGAAACAGGTCATGTCGGGTTGGTGCGAAATGTATATTATTTATGTGTCAGAATACGGGCCGGGTTCGTTTGATGCGACATCACTCTTTTGACCAAGATGCTACTAATTCATTGTCGAGCAGGAGTCGGTGTTTTTGATATGGCTTGCCTTGGCAATTCGAGTTGTGTTTCATACTTGTATAACCTAAGTTTGTTCACTTTCATTCACATTGTAATAATTAGGGTTGTTAACTTACGAACCAACAGGCTATTAACGTAGAGAATTTGAAACAAGCTCATTTAAAGGATCGACATAGGTTAAAGGAATATATGCATTGCCGAGAAAATGCAATTTCTTTCAGTAAGTTAATGTGTTATTATCAAATTATTACCTTGATCAGTTTTATTTCACATTATTTACCATTCATATATGTACATGACATAAACTAGAGATTAAATGAAAGTATATATATGTGTATAGGTATAACACGAATTAAAAAAAAACTTTTTTTTGGTTTTTTTAAAGAAACCGGAATGAAATATAAGAAATTTAGTTTTTTTACTTTTTTAAAATTTTTGTTTTTTTTTGTTTTATAATTTTTTAAATATCTTTATAGAGATTTTTTTTAGTGGTCCAAAATGATTCTTAAAGTTCTCACTTTGCTAAGGGTTCTCTTAAGATCCTTAACATATATATATATATATATAATTTATTTACAAAATTTTAATAAGAATATTTAAATTGTATTAATAATCTTATTAGCTTTGATTGAGCATGCATTGATTGAGCATAAGAAAAAAGTAATCATTGAATACATTAATTTATGTCTTAATAAGGCCTACACGACAAAAGACATGTCTACCATTTTTAATTAAAAATATGTCATAAATATGTGTTTCTATTTACGATAATGCCATTTATATTGTATACCATTGATTAACCACAATCAATGGTTCATGGTTCAGATTTATTTATCGCACTTCTCACTGTAATATCATTTCTCACATGATCCATCCCTTATATATATATAGAGAGAGTAAGGACTAAGAGAACCCTTTGCAAATTGAGAACTATTTTGGAACACTAAAAAACCTCTAAAAATATTTTAAAAATTATAAAACAAAATTTTTAAAAAGTAAAAAAACCAAAATTCTTATAGTTAATTCCGGTTTCATAATTAAAAATAATAATAATAATAATAATTCGTATTATACCTATACACGTGTATATAATTTCATTTAATCTCTAGTTACATAATGTACACATATTTACTTATCATTTACCTTAAAATATACATATATGTATAAAAAAACATGTGTGTACATATATGTACATATTATATATATATATATATATATGTATAATTTTGCTAAAACCGAGAATTTTTTTTGTGTTTTTTTTATGAAACCGCAAAGAAATATAAGAATTTTGGTTTTTTACTCTTTTAATTTTTGTGTTTTTCTTTGTTTTATGATTTTTTTTATTTTTGGGTTTTTTGTGATTCAAAATGGTTATCATAGTTCTCAATTCCCAAAAAATTCTCACATTATCTTGATCCTATATATATATATATATGTATATATATATATAAAGAGAGAGAGAGAGAGAGGAAGTATAGAATGAAAACACATTTGAGTTGTGAAAACCCTATATAATATCGGTTTTTTTTTGCACATGCAATATATGTTGCTACATTTAATACAAATCATCAAAAAATAAAAAAATAAAATTTTTTTGCTATTTTTTAATATTTGTTTACTAATTTTTATATATGTTTTTAGGAGAGAGAAAAAGTTATATTAACTTTTATATTTGTTATTAACTTTAATGTGAACCACAAGTTTCAAACTTTAATTAAAAACATGTGATTGAAAGTGAGCTTATAGAGTTTTCATAACTCAAATGAGTTTTTACTTAAACCTTACCCTATATATATATATATATATATGAATCTGACAACAAGGAACAGATAGTCAATTATGCAACCAGAACAACACCCCTAGTTTAATCACACTCTCAAACTAAACATGAAATATAATTCTTGTAAAATCATATATATATATGTATGTGTGTGTGTGAATCTGACACCAAGGAACCGATAGTCAATTATGCAACTAGAACAACACCACTAGTTTAATCACACTCTCAAACTAAACATGACATAATTCCTATATATATATATATATATATATATATATATATATATATATATATAGGGAAGGGATATTTTGAGAACCATGTTGAGTTTTAAGAATTTAAAAACTTCATTCTAGGCCACACATTTAATTAAATGGATTAGATATGTGGTTGAGATTAAATCTGGCAAAAAGGTCAAAGCAGGAGAGAAAATAAATATGTAAGTGGTTACACTAACTTTTACGTCTGTTACACATGTGTAAAAAGTCGACTCGGTGCGTAAAAAATTCTGTAATTTTTTTAAGTGTATGTAACTTACATATATTACGCATGTGTAAAAAATAATTTGAAAAAAAAAAATCGTTACATTGAGTTCTTTCGAGTTTTAAAACTCAAAAAGGGTTCTTAATTGAAATCTCCCCTATATATATATATATATATATATATATATATATATATATATATATATATATATATATATATATATATATGATCAAGATCATGTGAGAACTTTTTCGGAATTGAGAACCATGAGAACTATTTTGGACCACAAAAAAAACCCAAAAATAAAAAAATCATAAAAAAAACACAAAAATAAAAAAAGTAAAAAAACCAAAGTTCCTATTTATCATCTCAGTTTCTAAAAAAACGTAAAAAAAATCTCGGTTTAGCTAAATTATACATATATGTATAATATATACATATATGTACACATATGTTTTTTTCCTATACACATATGTATAATTTAAGGTAAATGATAATGTACATATGTGTATATTACGTAACTAGAAATAAAATGAAAGTATACATATGTGTATAAGTATAATACGAATTAAAAAGAAAAAAAATCGTTTTTTATTATACATATATGTATAATATGTACACACAAGTTTTTTTCTATATACGTATGTATAATTTAAGGTAAATGATAATGTACATATGTGAACATTACGTAACTAGAAATTAAATGAAAGTATACATATGTGTATAGGTATAATACGAATTAAAAAGAAAAAATCAGTTTTTTTTAATGAAAAAGGAATGAAATATAAGAATTTTGGTTTTTTTACTGTTTTAAAATTTTCAGTTTTTTTTGTTTTATAATTTTTTAAATATCTTTTTAGAGGTTTTTTTAGTGGTCCAAAATGGTTATCAAAGTTTTCAATTTGCCAATGGTTCTTTTAGGATCATTACCCTATATATATATATATATATATATATATGAATCTGACATCTAGGAACCGATAGCCAGTTATGCAACCTGAACAACACCCCTAGTTTAACCACGCTCTCAAACTAAACATGACATATAAGGGTATGTTTGGTTGGAGATAGTGAAATGAACTATGAAGGGTAAATGGAATGGACAAGAGAATGAAATGGATTATTACATTCCTTTGTCTTGTTTAGTTAACTTATAGGAATAAAATGAATTATTACTTTATGTTGTTTGGTATCCAATTTTTTTTTTTTTTTTTGTAGAAATGAAATAGAAATAATAAAAATACTCCTATCTCAAAATACATTTTACAAAAAAAAAACGGGGGAGGGGGGGGGGGGGGCTGTTGTGACATTTGAGCCAAAACAAGGTACACCTCAGTACGTATTTACCGATTAAGCAAATAAACGCCTTTTGCGTAACAAACGAACGATTAACCGAACGGGTCGGGTTATGACCCAGATATCTCGGGGGGGGGGGGGGGGCATCTATAAGTGATATACGTTTAATACAAACTAAAATATTAGTAATATGGCCTTAGTTCGATAACAAACAAATTAAACAAAAACATGCTCGTTTAACTACCCGCTATAGATTTAAACGCGAAAGATAGTTACAAACCAAGCATTGTATCATCCGATAAGCCGAAAAAGACTTTCCAAACACTTATTTGAAATGTTTTAAGCGATCAGTGAAAATATTTTTGATTTTTACGAACATATAGTATGTTTTTATAATTTTACTCAAAACTAGCTGAAAAACACTCGTTTTCGCACTGTTTAACGCACCCGATAAGTTTTTCGAGCCAAAAACTGAACCCAAACTAAATTTGGACTGAGATTTTTGTATTTGGGCTTGAGAAATCAGAAACTTGGGCCAAAATGGGCCCAAGGTGGGCCCATGAACTTCCGATCGCAGCAGCAGCCCACCCCCTTTTTTTTCCTTTCACATATAAACTAGTTTTTAAATATTTTCACACATATTTTCACATATAACTTTTGGAATTCTTGTTCTACAGCCAAAACCAGCAAGAAAACTAGGTAAAAACCTTATGATTAATCGATTTTTGATTCATTTAAACTCGTTTAATAGCATATAAACATGTCTTGATTGTTAAAAATCATAGTTAACCATGTAAAACTCTCAAAAATCATTCAAAAACATACTTTGTTGTTAAACCTAGTTTCAAATCAGAATCATGATCTTTTTTGGCCATAAACATGGATTAAAGGGTTGAAACGGCGTTTTTACGGTTCAAAAGTTCGTTTTTGTGCACTAGCCGAAACCCTAAGTTAAAGGGCTTTTCTATTGATGAAACCTGCTTGGTTTGTGATATAGGACCTGTACCTAGCCTACATAGGAGCACAAGAGCTTGAAAAGTTGATTAGAAAGTCGGAAACGAGCCAAACCCGCTAAGGTAATGCCGAAACACTCGCTTACTGGCTGTTTAGGTTAAGGTTGTGATGTGCATATTATTAGGCCTTGAAATTTTTCAGAGATATCAGGGACCATTTCATTGAGTCCCTGTTTAAATTTGGTAATTTTTCGACCATCCGAGAATATTTGGCGAATTTATTATCGAATTGGGACGTTTATTTGGGAAAAATAGCTAAAATATTTCAAAAATTATGAAATTTTTCTGGGAACTCAGATTTTATGTATTTTTATCACATATGAATTTTTATATCATTTGGAGAAGTCTAAAGGTGTTTTGTGTATATGCGTTCGTGTGAATTTTTATAGCCGATTTTGGGCCGAAAAGAATATCGCACGAGCTTTTTACATTCTGGAATTGATACAGGTGGTTTTGGGACATGATTTGAGTATTCATGAATTTTTGTGGAATTTTTGAAAATTTTTTGGGGTAAACAGACGATTTTCATGCGAAATATAGCTGATAAAATGAATTTTTATAAATTAATATATCAGTAAATAATTCCAGAAATATTTTTATTAAAATCTACATATTTTAATTGATAAGTGGCTAAATTTTCATAATTTAATGTGAGATCCGAGCCTCGGTGCGGAAGCGTGAATAATGGTCGTGATTATCGGTGGAGCTCGGATCTGAGCTTGGAACGAATCGTATTCGCTCTTGAAAGGGGGTTTTGGACGGATGAGTGGTGTTTGGGAGAGAGCCTGAATCGATTACAATGAACAATAGACTGGATGAACAAACTTATGCAATCGATTCACAAAGATAAAGAGGTGGTAGTATGATTTCATTAACCAAAAGATTGTCATTACAAAGCACTCATACATACACACATACATACAATAAAGATCAGCCACCTCCAGGAGAGCTCATCCTGGAGGCGGCGGCTCTCTCAAAGAGATAAACCCTAGATCTCACACAATACACAATGCACTCATTCACTCATGCTAGAAAAATTAACAAATACATATATTTATACTAGTCTAGCATGTCTTGGTCTTCAAGCCATCCACCCTTGGTTGAGACCAAAAATATTAATTATTTTTCACCCATAATTATAATAATTCGATGCGTCGGTCTAAAATATAAGTCCCAACAATCTCCCCCTTAGACCGATGCCATCGAATTTTAACCCTATGTGATCAGCAAATAATCTTCCATTCTTCAAATCCGTTTCTTTCCTTGTAAGTCATCTTCAAACCTTTCCTTTGCTAGGTATGCTTGATGAGTATCTTCGAGCATAATTTACTTGGAATATACTCTCTTTCGAAGAATACATATTCCCTTTGAGTAAGCTTCGTTCCTCTTGACTTGTTCAAGCTTTGCTCGAATAAGTCCATCGAGCAAGCTTATTCTTCTTGATGTCTTCAGCTTTTCTTATTCAGCAATCTTTAGCATGCTCGGATGTAAATCTTGCTCGGTAACTGAACTGTGCTCGAAGTCTTTGCTTTGATTCACGTGACATCCTCTTATTGCATCCATGCTCGTCCCCATGTGCTCGATCATCCTGTGCTCGTAACACTTGGTTAGAACTTGTATGATCAAGCTGTTTGCTCGATTGGCAATCCATGCTTGATAGAAGAATACTCTTACTCGTTGAAGTGTAGCTTGCTCGAAGCCTTTAACACTTAGAAGAATCAACCATTTAAGGTTCAGAACCTTGCTCGAAGTAGTAAAGCATGCTCGATCGTACCATACTCACAAAAAATGAAACATCTCTAAAGAATCTTGGATTATTGATCAAATTTTCCTTAACTTGAGTCTTTTCACTTGATTTGAAGCAAGCAATTTGCAATGAAATTCAAGAATTTTTACTCCCCCAATTTCGTTGCAATTTTCTTTGAAAATTGCGTCTTCAAATCAAGTATGAGTGAAACAACCTTAACCATCCATATCAAGATTGTTGATTCTGTAATAAACAAAGATAAAAAAAACATTATCTTGGTTGACACTCATAAGGGATAAAATCCGTATGCTTGGTCAACACTTGTTCTTGTAAAGCTCTTTGATGAAGTTTGTGAAAAATTGATAAGGCTTTGATTTCCTTTTGCTTGTTGATGATTGGATAAATTTACCAAAATACCCTTGGTATATATCTTCCATATAGCTCAGCTTGGTCAAACGGACAACGGCACCAAAAATCTCAAATCTAATTCATTCACGAGCATGGATTCAGTCCACGAGCACACAAGTCAAAGTCCCTTCACTAGCATACTCAAGTGTTTACTCAAGCATGCTAGGGAGCTTGCTCGAGAAAACACTTGTCTTTTTCTTTCATCGAGCACTCCGGAAAGCTTGTTTGAGGCCCTTGCTCGAGAAAACACTTGTCTTTTTCTTTCATCGAGCATGCTGGAAAGCTTGCTCGAGGACCTTGCTCGAGAAAACACTTGTCTTTTTCTGTTGTTACTCGAGCATGCTTCTGTCTTTACTCGAGCTTGCTCGAAAATACTTAGTCTTTTTCTATCTGTCATCGAGTATGCTCGAGACCAAGCTCGAAAATTACTTAGTTTTTCTTTTCTTCCTGAGCATGTACAAAAGCAAAGTGTGCTCGAAGAAGGTCTGCTTTAGAACAAAGTGTGCTCGAGACCAAAAGATAGGTTTTGAGATAAACCAGGATGTGCTCGGGGTTCATGTGCTCGAAACCAAACTTGATTTGCTCGATATAAGATATGCTCGAGATAAGCTGTGCTCGAAGCAACACTTAGTCATTTTACATACTCGAGACCATTCTTATCATGCTCAAGACATCCAGACTTCTTTTCTGCATCATCAATCAATGATTTTCCAATACAGAACCTGCTTGAATATTCCCTTTGCATCTTCCATCTGCTGCTACAAACAATGATTAGATTGCTCCTGGTACCTGTTCATTCTTGACTTCTGCATATCAAATTGTACCAGCAGCAATGTTCTTCAATATTCCCTTTACTGTTTAAGCGGCACACTCATATCAGAAACAATTACAAGCACATAAAACCCTAATTTTCAAATCAAGAACCAAGCTTCTTCATCTGAAATTAATCGTTGTAGCAATATCCCAGTCATCTCGATATCAACCATCTATCTTCAATCTACCAACTGCCGTTACAGATTTGAAAATCATCTTCAATAACAGTTTTGCTCCAAAACGAGCTAAAAACACTATTACATCAGATCTGGACCGATATGACCAAATAAACATGAAATTGATGTTGAATCTCCAAACAAGTCATCAACCCAAACATCAATCCACATAAATCTTACCCAAATCATCAAATAATTTCAAAACCCTAAAAATTTTTCAACAAACCTCATCGGCTTAACGTCCATGGTGGATTCAAAAGCGAGGTGAATCAGATTCAGCGGTTAGTCTGAATGATTCGGCAACCCTTCTCTGATACCAATTATGAGATCCGAGCCCCGGTGCGGAAGCGTGAATAATGGTCGTGATTATCGGTGGAGCTCGGATCTGAGCTTGGAACGAATCGTATTCGCTCTTGAAAGGGGATTTTGGACGGATGAGTGGTGTTTGGGAGAGAGCCTGAATCGATTACAATGAACAATAGACTGGATGAATAAACTTATGCAATCGATTCACAAATATAAAGAGGTGGTAGTATGATTTCATTAACCAAAAGATTGTCATTACAAAGCACTCATACATACACACATACATACAATAAAGATCAGCCACCTCCAGGAGAGCACATCCTGGAGGCGGCGGCTCTCTCAAAGAGATAAACCCGAGATCTCACACAATACACAATACACTTATTCACTCATGCTAGAAAAATTAACAAATACATCTATTTATACTAGTCTAGCATGTCTTGGTCTTCAAGCCATCCACCCTTGGTTGAGACCAAAAATATTAATTATTTTTCACCCATAATTATAATAATTCGATGCATCGGTCTAAAATATAAGTCCCAACATTTAATGATTAACGGTTAATTAATTATGCTAATTTGAATATTAAACAAATTCAGTTTTTATAAAAACCAGCAAGTTCGCGACTAACGAACCTGCGGGAATATCAAAACACCAAGAGTGATCAAAAATCATATTTTTGGATTAATTAAGTAAAAACGAACTTTTCTATGAGAAACCTAGACAATCCGGGTGGATTGTGCGTGTTTCTTCTTAAATCAAACTGAATAAATGGAAACGGGCCCCGTGGCTAATCCGAGACCCCAGTATGTGATCCTTCTTTATAACTTAATCATCTTATTAACCAATACATTTACCCAAGCTTATTTTCCCATAACTGTTTTCTGAACGCGTAAACGAACAACTTGGCCCTGCCGGGAAAACGGGAATCTGAGCCAAGTTCAGCTTTAAGTATTAGACATTGAACAACATCACAACGTAAGCCTATTGCCACTTTCTGGGCGTTCCAGCTACACCCAGATTAGTTATACAGCCCAGTTTAGTATTGAGATTATAATAATATTAAAATATTAATATTATTATAATATTGATTATAGGAACTACTGATAACGAACCGAACAAACCACAAGCTGATACAGTACTGATTATTCACTAAACCGTGAGTTTCATGACCCCACTCTTTAAACAATTTTACGAACTTTTGGGGTGAAAAGCATGTTTGATTACATATACATACCTGAAACATGTATTGATTTGAATTATCTAAGTGCTAACACACGAAAGTCCCCACTAACACAGTGATTAATTTCGAGCCGGTGGCTTGTGAATAGTACTATTGGTTTGACTTACCCAAACGGAGCCGGCATGTATTCCTGAGACTTTACCCCGTTTGCACATGACCATAATTACACAAACACGCTATGTAGTGTTAGACATAGTTACCGGGGCATGTTGTGGGCGGAAGGAGAGCTACAGTGGTTGATGGAGCGTGGGAAATGGATGCACGCAGCGCATACAGTCAAGGCTTCACTGTAGCTTATCATAATTACATCATTTACATGCATACATACTTATTTCGTGATTACAAGTGTTAACTTGTGAATACTCATTACTGTTTTCTTGAAACTTGTGAAACTCACCAACTCTAGTAGTTGACCCGTTTTAAACTGCTTTTCAGGTGTACCTAAATCGGAATGATTTGGTGATCTGTTACTTGTCCAAGGTGTGTGGTTGATGCTATGTGAATAGAGGCAAGGGTGTTAGTAGTAAGAACGTATAGTTAACGAACTAGTTTTGTTTGTATCACCTAGACTTTAAAACAATGATAGAACAAAGAAATGTAATATATTGTAAATTAGTTTGTAATGTTTTTTTATAAACAATGTGTTGATACCAGAGGTGTCTGTTACATTCCCGTTTTACGCTTCCGCATTGTGCTAGTCGGGGTGTGACAGAAGTTGGTATCAGAGCCATTGGTTATAAAGGATTAGGTTATCCCTTAGGGTACCTAAAATATAACCGTAGGCTCGATTAACTCTGGGAAATATTTAAATAATAATTTAATATTATACACTGATGGATGTCGGGATGAACTTGTAGGGCAAGTGAGTTATTGTGGTCCGGAACATAATAACAGACTTGTTTGTACGAGGGAATTCGGGGAGAAGTCGCGAAAAGTGTGGTTAGGTAAAAGTGGCAACATATGTGTATAAAAGGTAATGTGAAAGTATATATATATATGTAACACTCATACGTGCTTATCTGGAATAAAGTGTACAAATACGTGTATGTACGATACTGTCGATAAACGGTAAATTTTATTATGAATATTATATTCATTTATATTCAGTATTGATTTTAATAATAATTAAAATTAAAATTTTAATAAAACTAATATTATATTCTAATATAATTAATATTAAATGTGGTTTAATTAATTAATCTCCTCGACAATAGTTAGCGATAGCAATAGATATTATTCTTATAACTAACCTTTGTGCAGAGTCATGTCAAGGAATAACGACTATGTACTGGAAGAAGAACCGGTAATCTCTGTTGAGGAGGATTCAGAGGAGGAGGATCCAGAAGAGGAATCCGAGGAGGATCCAGAAGAGGAGGACCCAAAAAAGGAACCGGAGAAAGAGGATGAAGAGGTGGAAGAAGAAGTTATTTGTAGAGAGCTACCCAGAAATGTGCCTGATATTTCCGGCTACAGATGCAATGGTTATCCACCCAGGTCACAACGCAGGGATCAAAACGAAGTTAACAGTGAGTATCGTTCCCGTGCTAGAGTAGCCAGATCACCCACTCCACATATTCATCTGTCCCCGACGACTTCAGCTACTGCACGAGTCCGAAAGACTGCCCGTATTAGGGTAACCCCGATTGACCCTACCTCGATTCCATTTAGATCTACCCACGACCGGGGAGGACCTTCACGTCCTAGGGCGGATACTTCATCTTCCCGTTCGTTGAGTATACCTACTCCTCGCCCTGATTTCCCAAACGTAGGAAACAACTCTTGGATGGTTGTCCTGACTGACCATGTGATAGACCACTCGATAGCCATAGCTAACATTAACCAGGAAAGGAGGGACATGACCCAGTGCTTATCGACGTTACATCAGATAATACTGAACTTGCAACAGTCAGATGCCTACCACCGTTGGTGTTTGGATAGGGTGACAGTCCGACTGTGGAGCTGTTACTGGGTGATTACGGTGTTGTTGTTTTTATGTTTATGGTTAGTCTATTGTTTGTATGGATAAATGCAGGATGTTACAGATATGTGTACATGATCTTTTGATACTCCATGTATGTATATAGTAGTATGTTATGTTAATATGGGGCACAATTTTGTACATTATTACAAGCACTGACCCTTATAGGGTTAAGTCTAACAGTCACTTAGTGACAGATTTTGATATATACATGCAAGCACTGGCCTTTATCAGGCTAAGTCTATGTACCTTTTAATATCAATGTACGGAACAATTTGTGAAATGTCAGTATGTTATCTGGTTTACCTGTACAACATTTATTGTGATTATTATTACATAATGCCGTAGACTGGAATTAGTATTAATTGGCTTATATTTGTTTATCATTATAGAATGGCCCCAAAGAAAGCAAACCCCATGACTGAGGCAGAAATAGCCGAGATGATTGCTATGCAAATGCAGGCAGTAATTCCACTTATTGTAACACAGGTGACTGCCGGTGTAAACGCAAATATGCAAACAAACCAACAACCAATCAATAATTCGCCCCCAACCAACACTGAAATAGTTACAAATAACAATCCCCCACCTACTACAAACGCCCCTCCCAATGCAAATAATCCTCCACTTGACGCAGATAATGTCAATAACAATAATCCTCCACCGAACCCAAACAATAACAATAACGACCCTAATCCCCCTCGAAGGGAATATTCGATCAAAAACTTTATGGCCTGTAAACCGATTGATTTCAAGGGCACTGAAGGGCCAAACAGGTTAAACAAATGGATCGAAAAGACTGAATTTGTCCTCAATATCAGCAATTGTCCACCCGAAAACATTGTCAAGTATGTTGCTTCTACTTTTACGGATCATGCTTTGATGTGGTGGAACACTACATTTCAGATAAAAGGGCAAGATACAATTAACCGGTTAACACGGGCTGAACTCAAAACATTGATGCTAGAACATTTTTGCCCAAAGAATGAAATACAAAGGTTAGAACACGAACTTTGGAGTTTGGAAATGAAATGAGCGGATCATTTGGGATACACGAACCGCTTCAATAAATTGGCACGCTTAGTACCATGGTTAGTAACTCCTAAAGATAAACGAGTTGAACGTTATATTTGGGGTTTAGCCCCGGAAATGAGGAGTTTGGTGAACTCCGTGGAGCACACATCGTTTGAAAATGCTGTGACCCAAGCTGGAATTGTGACTTTTGACTTGGTAAGGAGTGGAGTATTGAAAATGGCCGGGGAATCAACGGGAATGAAACGAACTGACTACGGGTCGAGATCACAAGGAGGAAAATCAAGCAAACGTGAACGTCCGACATTATGCTATAACCGGTTCAGATACGAAGCAAGACAGGTACAAGGGACCATAGCCAAAATGTGATAAATGTAATTTTCATCATGTGGGTGAGTGCAGGCCGTTAATCTGTCAGAAGTGTGGGAGAACGGGGTATAATGGCCCAAGTTGTAGAGTCAATATGGGAATTGTCAACTGACCAACCCAAACAACTCAACCTCGTCGTCCGCAACCACCTAGACCGCAACCGATTCGTCAACAACCTATTCAACAAATCACAGCACCAGCAAACTGCTGTGCTTGCTATGAATGTGGTAGCACGAAGCATTTTAGAAAAGACTGCCCCCAGCTGAATCAAGGAGCAGTCACCGGTCGGAGCCAAACATCAACCTCTGGGGCGTCTCGAGGACGCGCGTTTGTTATCGGGTCTGGAGAAGCACGACAAGACCCGAACGTAGTAACAGGTACATTTGTTGTTTCTGATCAATATGCTTCTGTGTTATTTGATACTGGTGCCGATAGAAGCTTTGTTTACTCTAGCTTTGTATCCCTGGGTAACATGCCAATTAGTGAACTAACAAATCCCTATACTATAGAACTCGCTAACGGTAACTCTATAACTGTCAACCAAATAATCCAAAACTGTTCCATTATTCTTAATGACCACCCATTCCTTATTGATCTACTCCTGGTAGAGTTAGGAAGTTTTGATGTTATTGTCGGCATGGACTGGTTAACCAAGTATAAGGCGGAGATTGTGTGTAACGACAAGACAGTTAAAATTCCCTTTTCGAATGGTGAGGTGATTGTGGTACAGGGAGAGAAGTCTGGTTCGATATTACCTCTCGTGTCTCATCTCAAAGTGTTGAAATGTTTACGCCAAGGTTGTATAGTTTTCTTGGAAAACGTGACTATAAAGAACCCTGATGAGAAATGCATAGAAGAGATTCCCGTTGTACGTGAATACACCGATGTCTTTCCCGATGATCTACCTGGATTACCACCGGACTGACAGGTTGAATTCCGTATTGACTTAATCCCAGGATCAGCCCCCATTGCTAAGGCACCTTACCGGCTGGCACTTTCTGAAATGCAAGAATTATCCAGCCAGTTACAGGAGTTGTTAGGTAAGGGTTTCATTCGTCCTAGTTATTCTCCTTGGGGAGCACCGGTATTGTTTGTAAAGAAGAAAGATGGAAGTTTTAGAATGTGCATCGATTACCGGGAATTAAACAAAGTTACCATCAAGAACCGATACCCTCTTGCATGAATAGATGACTTGTTTGACCAACTTCAAGGGGCAAACTATTTTTCAAAAATCGACCTTCGATCCGGTTACCACCAAATTAAGATTCAAGAGGAAGATGTGTCTAAAACGGTGTTCCGAAATCGTTATGGCTACTATGAATTCTTAGTTATGCTGTTCGAGCTAACTAATGCTCCCGCAGTTTTCATGGATCTTATGAATCGAGTTTGTAAACCGTATCTCGACAAATTCGTTATCGTGTTTATTGATGACATTTTGATATATTCAAAAACCAAGGAGGACCACGAGCAGCATTTACGAACTATCTTGGAGCTGTTGAGGCAGGAAAAGTTGTATGCCAAGCTGTTAAAATGTGAATTCTGGCTACAAGAGGTACAATTTCTAGGGCACGTTGTTAACCGACACGGAATTCATGTAGACCCGAGCAAAATTGAAGCCATTAAAAATTGGCAGGCCCCAAAGTCATCGAAAGAGATCCGCCAATTTTTGGGTTTAGCTGGGTATTATCGGCGCTTTATTGCTACTTTTCTAGCATAGCCCAACCTCTAACTCTTTTGACTCAAAAAGATCGTACTTATGTATGGGGAGAAGATTAAGAAGCGACTTTTCAATTGCTGAAATAGAAACTATGCCAAGCCCCGATACTGAGTCTTCCAGAGGGAACTGATGATCTGGTAGTTTATTGTGACGCGTCCCGAAAAGGTTTAGGGTGCGTACTTATGCAAAGAAACAAAGTCATAGCATACGTTTCTCGACAATTAAAGGTGCATGAGAAGAATTATACTACCCATGATTGGAACTAGGCGCGGTTATTTTCGCACTTAAGATCTGGAGGCACTATTTGTATGGCAACAAATGTATAGTATACACCGACCACAAGAGCCTACAGCATATTTTTGACCAGAAAGAACTGAACATGAGGCAGAGAAGATGGGTAGAGCTGTTGAACGATTATGACTGTGAGATTCGATACCATCCGGGCAAGGCTAATATAGTAGCAGATGCTTTGAGCAGAAAAGACAGAATCAAACCACTACGGGTCTGAGCACTTGGAATGATCGTCCAAACCAGTCTCACCGAACAAATTCGTATTGCTTAAAATGAATCTCTGAAAGGAGATCACTTGGAAAATGAAAACTTGCATGGTACCGAACAAAACTTTGAAGAAAGAACTGACGAAATTCTATATTACAAAAACCGAGTTTGGATTCCCACTTTCAGCAATCTGCGTGACTTGATCATGGACGAAGCCCATAAGTCCAAATACTTCATTCATCCAGGAACGGATAAGATGTACAAGGACTTGAAGGAGTATTATTGGTGGCCTGGTATGAAGAAGGATATAGCCACGTATGTCAGTAAATGTTTAACCTGTGCGAGGGTTAAAGCCGAATATCAAAAGCCTTCGGGAATGTTGCACCAACCGGAAATACCACAATGGAAATGGGAACAAATTACCATGGATTTTGTAACACACCTCCCTAAAACTTCCCAGGGAAATGATGCAATATGGGTGATAGTTGACCGACTAACCAAATCCGCACACTTCCTTCCAATCTGAACCACTTACAAAACCGAAAAACTTGCTCACATTTACATAAATGAAATCGTATCCCGACACGGCGTACCCGTTTCAATTATCTCTGATAGAGATAGCCATTTCACCTCTCGTTTTTGGCAAGCCGTACAAGAAGCTTTGGGAACCCGAATTGACCTAAGTACCGCCTACCATCCCCAAATCTATGGTCAATCTGAGCGAACCATTCAAACCTTAGAAGATTTGCTTCGTGCTTGTGTACTAGACTTCGGTGGAAACTGGGATCAACATTTTCCACTGGTTGAATTTTCGTACAGCAATAGCTATCACAGTAGCATTCAAGCGGCACCATATGAAGCGCTATACGGGCAAAAATGTAGATCACCCTTGTGCTGGACTGAGGTGGGAGATACCCAAATTACACGATCAGACTTAATTCAAGAAACCACTTACAAAATCCGTAAGATCACTAGCAAATTAAAAACCGCCCGAGATCGACAGAAAAGCTACGCTGATGTTCATAGAAAGCCGTTATCCTTTGAAATAGGCGACAAAGTTTTTCTAAAAGTATCCCCGTGGAAAGGCGTTAGTCGATTCGGTAAAACCGGTAAACTAGCTCCGAGATACATTGGACCGTATGAAGTAATTTCTAAGATAGGTCCTGTAGCCTACCGACTGAAATTACCTTTTGAGTTGAGTTCTATTCACGATGTCTTTCATGTTTCGAACTTGAAAAAGTGCCTTACTGACGAAACCGAAATCGTGCCATTAAAATATTTAAACATAAACGAAAAACTGAATTTCGTTGAAGAACCGGTGGAAATATTAGAGGGAAAAATAAAACAATTAAGGCACAACAAAATCTCTCTAGTCAAAGTTCGATGGAACTCAGAACGGGGACCCGAATTCACGTTTGAGCGGAAATCCGAATTCAAAATGAAATACCCGCACTTGTTTCCAAACAAAGACAAAGTTGAATAATCAAATTTCGGGGACGAAATTTTCTAACGGGGGGAGAATGTGACATTTGAGCCAAAACAAGGTACACCTCAGTACGTATTTACCAATTAAGCAAATAAACGCCTTTTGCGTAACAAACGAACGATTAACCAAACGGGTCGAGTTATGACCCAGATATCTCGGGTGGGGGGGGGGGCATCTATAAGTGATATATGTTTAATACAAGCTAAAATATTAGTAATATGGCCTTGGTTCGATAAAAAACAAGTTAAACGAAAACATGCTCGTTTAACTACCCGCTATAAATTTAAACGCGAAAGATAGTTACAAACCAGGCATTGTATCATCCGATAAGCCGAAAAAGACTTACCAAACACTTATTTGAAATGTTTTAAGTGATCCGTAAAAATATTTTTGATTTTTACAAACATATAGTATGTTTTTATAATTTTACTCAAAACTAGCCGAAAAACACTCATTTTCGCACTGTTTAACGCACCCGATAAGTTTTTCGCGTCAAAACCGAACCTGAACTAAATTTGGACTGGGCTTTTTGTATTTGGGCTTGAGAAATCAGAAACTTTGGCCAAAATGGGCCCAAGGTGGGCCCATGAACTTCCGATCGCAGCAGCAGCCCACCCCCCCTTTTTTTTCCTTTCACATATAAACTAGTTTTTAGATATTTTCACACATATTTTCACATACAACTTCTGGAATTCTTGTTCTACAGCCAAAACCTGCAAGAAAACTAGGTAAAAACCTTATGATTAATCGATTTTTGATTCGTTTAAACTCGTTTAATAGCATAAAACATGTCTTGATTGTTAAAAATCATAGTTAACCATGTAAAACTCTCAAAAATCATTCAAAAACATACTTTGATGTTAAACCTAGTTTCAAATCAGAATCATGATCTTTTTTGGCCATAAACATGGATTAAAGGGTTGAAACGGCGTTTTTACGGTTCAAAAGTTCGTTTTTGTGCACTAGCCGAAACCCTAAGTTAAAGGGCTGTTCTATTGATGAAACCTGCTTGTTTTGTGATATAGGACCTGTACCTAGCCTACATAGGAGCATAAGAGCTTGAAAAGTAGATTAGAAAGTCGGAAACGAGCCAAACCCGCTAAGGTAATGCCGAAACACTCGCTTACGGGCTGTTTAGGTTAAGGTTGTGATGTGCATATTATTAGGCCTTGAAATTTTTCAGGAATATCAGGGACCATTTCATTGAGTCCCTGTTTAAATTTGGTAATTTTTCGACCATCCGAGAATATTTGGCGAATTTATTACCGAATTGGGACGTTTATTTGGGAAAAATAGCTAAAATATTTCAAAAATTATGAAATTTTTCTAGGAACTCAGATTTGATGTATTTTGATCACATATGAATTTTGATATCATTTGGAGAAGTCTAAAGGTGTTTTGTGTATATGCGTTCGTGTGAATTTTTATAGCCGATTTTGGGTCGAAAATAATATCGCACGAGCTTTTTACATTCTGGAATTGATACAGGTTGTTTTGGGATATGATTTGAGTATTCATGAATTTTTGAATATTGTTTGGGGTAAACGGACAATTTTCATGCGAAATATAGCTGATAAAATGAATTTTTATAAATTAATATATCAGTAAATAATTCCAGAAATACTTTTATAAAAATCTACATATTTTAATTGATAAGTGGCTAAATTTTTATAATTTAATGATTAACGGTTAATTAATTATGCTAATTTGAATATTAAACAAATTCAGTTTTTATAAAAACCGGCAAGTTCGCGACTAACGAACCTGCGGGAATATCAAAACACCAAGAGTGATCAAAAATCATATTTTTGGATTAATTAAGTAAAAACGAACTTTTCTATGAGAAACTTGTACAATCCGGGTGGATTGTGCGCGTTTCTTCTTAAATCAAACTGAATAAACGGAAACGGGCCCCGTGGCTAATCCGGGACCCCAGTATGTGATCCTTCTTTATAACTTAATCATCTTGTTAACCAATACATTTACCCAAGCTTATTTTCCCATAACTGTTTTCTGAAAGCGTAAACGAACAACTTGGCCCAGCTGGGAAAACGGGAATTTGAGCCAAGTTCAGTTTTAAGTATTAGACATTGAACAACATCACAACCTAAGCCTATTACCACTTTCTTGGCGTTCCAGCTACACCCAGATTAGTTATACAGCCCAGTTTAGTATTGAGATTAAAATAATATTAAAATATTAATATTATTATAATATTGATTATAGGAACTACTGATAGCGGACCGAACAAACCACAAGCTGATACAGTACTGATTATCCACTAAACCGTGAGTTTCATGACCCCACTCTTTAAACATTTTAACGAACTTTTGGGGTGAAAAGCATGTTTGATTACATATACATACCTGAAACATGTATTGATTTGAATTATCTAAGTGCTAACACACGAGAGTCCCCACTAACACAGTGATTAATTTCGAGCCGGTGGCTTGTGAATAGTACTATTGGTTTGACTTACCCAAACGGAGCCGGCATGTATTCCTGAGACTTTACCCCGTTTGCACATGACCATAATTACACAAACACGCTATGTAGTGTTAGACATAGTTACCGGGGCATGTTGTGGGCGGAAGGAGAGCCACAGTGGTTGATGGAGCGTGGGAAATGGATGCACGCAGCGCATACAGTCAAGGCTTCACTGTAGCTTAGCATAATTACATCATTTACATACATACTTATTTCATGATTACAAGTGTTAACTTGTGAATACTCATTACTGTTTTCTTGAAACTTGTGAAACTCACCAACTCTAGTAGTTGACCCGTTTTAAACTGCTTTTCAGGTGTACCTAAATCGGAATGATTTGGTGATCTGTTACTTGTCCAAGGTGTGTGGTTGATGCTATGTGAATAGAGGCAAGGGTGTTAGTAGTAAGAACGTATAGTTAACGAACTAGTTTTGTTTGTATCACCTAGACTTTAAAACAATGATAGAACAAAGAAATGTAATATATTGTAAATTAGTTTGTAATGTTTTTTTATAAACAATGTGTTGATACCAGAGGTGTCTGTTACATTCCCGTTTTACGCTTCCGCATTGTGCTAGTCGGGGTGTGATAGCTGTAATGGCGACGGTGGTAGCTCCGGCGAAGAAAATGGTGGTGGCGATGGTGGTGTTGGCGGTCGAGCGGCAGAGGTGGCGGTGCTCAAGCGGTGGTAGCATTAGTAGTGATGGCAATGGTACGATGGTGGTCAGACAACGACGGTGGTGGTGGCAGTGATGGCCAGACTATGGCGGTGACAATGGTTGCGGTGCTGGCTACAACGACGATGTTGGCAGCAACGGTGGTTGCGGTGGCGGCAGTGGAGGTTGTGGTGGTGCCTATGGTAGTTGTGGTGGTGGTGGTGTTGAGAAAATAGTGTGAAGGAAGAATGGAATGAAAAAAAGAACGGGGGTGGGAAAAGAATGGTTTTGATGGAATGGGATGCCATGTGTAATGGATGATTCCATTCCATTGAACAACCAAACACTAATTTTTTCATTTCCATGCAATGAATCATTCTATTCCTCCTGTTATTACTGCATACCATACGCTACCTAATTCTTGTAACATGAGTTAAATATGATTCGGTGTCAACATGTTGAATTAAATGAATTTTAATTAAACAAGTTAAACGTGAACTCAGACACACCCCTTTGGTTAAAAGAGTTAAATGTAAAAGGCCAGCACTAAATTATTCTCATATCATGTACCATCTCTTTCCTAATTAAAGGGCGTGTATTGTATTGTATTGTATTGTATGGTTTAATTTTTTCGTTTTCAATAAGCCCCTAGATACTCTTTCAGTTATAGGAGCCGTTCAATTTTTGTGTTAACCTATGGGTTCATTCCAACTTTGGGCCGGTATTGGTTTTAAATTTGGACAAAATATATTTAGGCTAAAAAAAATCAACACAAAATAATAGCATGTGGCCTAAGTATCTATTATCGACTTAATAAATTTAGATATGAAACTTTTGATACAAATAGTGAATTTGGAACAAAAATCCAAATAAAATGCTATAAACACGTCTCGTTCAACCTGATTTTGAATAGAATTTCAATACATTAGAGGTGCAAAACTCGAGTTTTTTCAGAAACCGGATGTGGTCAACAAAAGTCAAGAACCGGGTCGGGTAGGAACCAGTTCTGGGTTTTAACTGGGTTGAGGTGGAACCGCTTCCAACGTTCCCGAGTCCATGTACAAATTTTCTGATGAACTGTAACCTGATTAGCACCCGCGGCTCGGGTAGGACAGGGTCTGGTTACGGGTCAGGTTCTGTAGGTCCCGTGGCGGGTGGATCTAACAATGTTCTTATATCATCCTAACTTAGTGCTAACGGAAATCACACTAAGCAACCTAAGAGGTCTCGGATCTTGAGTTTTATTTCGGGTTTTAGAGAGAGAGAGAGACGAGAGAGAAAGAAAGATATATGTGTGTTAGAGAATTTTGGTAAAAGGTTTTCTATTTCACCAACAACATTCTCTCATGGCATGCTTCTCTATTTATAGAGAAGCATGCATGAGTAAAAGTTACATCACATGCCCAATGAGCTTCTTTACATTATTTCCCTTAGGCCATTTCCCTTGGGCCTAGATACACAAAACAAACTTCTAAAGACCAAAACATAGAAATACAATACAAAAGACTAATATAACATAATGGGGCCTAACAATCTCCCTCTAGTCTTTAGTATTGAAATCTGTCGGTGTCGTATTCTAGCCAGCCGTCCTCGGGTAGTGGAAGTTCAACAACTCTTTTAACAAACTTGTTGAATGCTTCAACTATCCGGTCAGTGTTCTGACGACTAATATCTTCGACGGTTCCCAGGAGTGAGTGGTAGAGCTTCTTGACATCTTCTATATGCAGCCCCATTAGCTCATGCTCGTCAAATATACGAATCTCTAGCAGGTCTTTGCAACGAATGACGGCCTCCCCTGTTATGTTATCGAACTCCCAGCCAATGATGTCTTGGAGGATGTTAGGAATATAGGGTTCACCATGGTAGATGATATGACAATCCTTTGGCGCCCTATATCTCCACATTGTTCGTGGCTCTCCGGTGGCCGGGTCGATTTCTTTCGGGTTCTTGTACTTTTGAACTCGAAGTCTTTGTAATCCAACCTTGATTGACGATACAGGTAAGTTGTGACCCATCCTTCGAGTGTATCGTTATACTCACCACATCCCAGAGCTTTTGATAGATAATGGAGGTCTAGTTCTGGCAACGACTTCAGCTCGTGGTGGTTGAGATAAACAAGATCGCCGTTGTATCTTCGAATGGCCCAACAACTATTCCCTTTTTGTATTTTGCATAAACAATCAAAGAGTCATCATGATAGGGATAGTTGAGGGAACGGATGCTCACGCTGCTAGTCACGATATGTGTCTTTCTCTTCTGCGTCTGTGTTGCGTGTGACAAGTCAGCGGCCGGGTTAGATACCGGATCAGTTGCAGGATTCTCTGAAGCTTGAACTTGAGCTGGAGGTGTGTCTAGATTTGGAGAGTAGTTGAGGTAGTCTTCTTCTACTGCCTCTTCCGTATTCTGTTCAATGAGTTGCTCCAAGTTCTTTCCTGCTTCAATAAAGTCATCCATAACACCTGCAAAATCATCAAGAAACAAATCTTTATACATACTGTCAATCTCCGAATCGTGCTGCCTGACTTTGCTGGCCGAGTCGTGAGTAGCAGGGTATTGAGAACATCATGTTAAGTGTGTGGAGGTGATTGAGTGTTAACTCCACCTCCACCTCCTGCTGCCCCGGCACCTCCATCTCCTCCATTTCCACCTTCACCATCATCATCATCATCATCATCATCATCATCAAAACTATCATGAACATCGTCCTCGTCATCGTCTTCTTCATCATCATCATCTTCAATATCATATTCGTCATCACCATCATCACCTTCGTCTTCACCACCAGCTTGGACCTGAGGTTGTGCTTGTTGTTCAGGACCCAAGTTGGTACTTACCCCAGTAGTGGCTTAGCCACTCTGTTGTACCAAATGACCAACAGTTGCCTCACCCTCAGACGCCACAACCCTTGCAAATCGCAAGGCCACACTCTTACCTGCGGTGGGTTGGGATCCACCAACCTGAGAAGTCTCACCAGACCTTCTCCAACTCTTGAAAACTACATCAAGTCTGCCCTCCAGATTGTGAAATTCATCATCTTGCATACCCATGAGCTCTGAGGCAGCTTGATACTTATTCACCAAATCTTCATTTGTTTTCAGTTGAAGCTCATGTAAACGATCATGCTCCCTAACTTTTGCTTGAATGGCCTCCATCTCGGTTCGCAGTGTTGCACTTTCAGCTACCAGTGTATCGAGGTAGGCGGATGATGCTAGCTGATTTTCTATACTCGAGACCCTAGAGTTTGTAGCATCCTTCTCAACATCCCATCTTCTAGTTGCATCATCGATCTTCTTAGTGAGACTTGATCTGAGAGCACTTGCAGTTGGCAAGTCCCTCTCAAGTGTAGCCACTCGGTCAACAAGCCTGGAGTGGTCTGCCCTCAGATTAGTGTTTTGAGAGGCTTTGTTGTTCAGCAACAATTGTTGATTCTGGACTCTGGTGTGAAGCGTGTTGATCAGCAATCTTTAATTTTCCAATTGAGCCTCATTCACTACCTTCTCCTCCTCCAGAACCTGTACCCTAGCTTTCAACTCCCCCTTTTCTTTTTCATCCTTAAGCCCCTTTTTCTTCATGTCTTTTATAAATGTTAGGAGCACCATCTCGCGTTCATCCTTCTTTGCATTAGATTCCTCCAATACGATGATCCTATCAAGGATAGGATCAGCGTACACTGGAGGTGTCGAAGACTTTCCTCGGGTAATGGGTTTGGGTGAAATGATAGTAGATGGTGGTGTGATGGACAATATGGGTGGTGAGGTTGCTTCAAAGGTAGGGTAATGGATTGGGTAGGAATTGGTGAAGTTGTAATGGTGGGTGGTGTTGGTTGTTTGGCAGGTGGTGAGGATATAACAGTTTAGCTCCATAGGCTTGTGGTTTGGATTGGTCAGCTAAATATAGATGATGTGAATATTGAGGTGGTTGGGGGTTCGGTGACAGGTTGAGTGGGTGATATAATGGTTTGGGATGGTTCTGGTTGGTTAGGTGGTGTGGATGGTAATGTTTCGGTTTGAATTTGTGCAGGAGGAGTGGTTGGTTGTGGTTGTGATTTAGGTGGGGATTCAGGTATTTTGGGTAGGAAGGTTGATATGGGTTGGTCAGTTGGTGAGGGTTCGGGAGAAGAATCGGGTGAGTCGTGGAGCATGGTTTTGGTTTTCTTTCTCGATTTGGGTTTCCTATAGGTTGGGATTTGGATTTTGGCTACATCTAGGTCTTTGAGTACTTGGGCTAAGGTCTCTTTGGTAACTACAGGCGGGTCAGAGGGTTTACCTGGTTTGGAGGAAAGCTTGACGACGAGCTTGGAAGACTTCAGGGAGTCTCCAAGTCTCCTGATACGCTTCAAGGGCTGTTGATCTTCCTCTTCAACCATCTTTTATTTACTAGAAGCACTACCAATAGAAGGCTTGTCGGCAGCCTTGCTCTTCAGATCGTGCTTAGCCTTTGTTCTGCCCTCAGCTGGCTCATCAGATAACACTTGTTCAGCTTCAACCTCAGGCTCAGAGTTAACCATTTCTCCATATTCAACAGAAGCCTCATCCCCAGCAGGCTCTGTCTCTTCAAATAATCCAAATTTAGGACCCGGTCTTGGACCCTCATATTGGTATCCCTTCCCTTTGGTGCTCAACAAAACTCCAAAAATTGACAACTTTATCTCGTTCACATGATAGGGCTCTGGCAATGACTTCTTGTCTTTGGCTTCCTTTCCGGGAGGCCTGGGTACTTCGGGCATCATATCATCAATTAGCATCTGTACAAACCTTGGATACATGAGCCACCTTGAGTTGTTCTTTGCATTGGCGAACATGCATAAAAATATTCTCCTTGAGTAGTTAAACTTCTCTCGAGTTGTCAAGGCGTACATGATCCTCACCCAGTCTACTCTCATGCTATCATATCCTCCACGAATGTCGGCAAAGCAATGGGTGATTATGTGAAAGAGAAACCTCCAATATGGCGGGAGGTGCTTCTTTTCTAAGCTCTTCCACTCAGTATCATAGGCCATCTGGGCAACAAAATCTTCCAACTTAGCCCTGTCACCCTTCTCATAAAAATAGTTTGGTTCGTCTTTGATCTTTAATACCCTTCGAATATCCCCTTCAGTAATGGTGAGTTCTCTTCCGACAACCTTGGTTTTGAATGATAGAGCATCATCAGCAGGCTTAGCAAACACCCAAAAATCCAATACCCATTTGTAATAAATAGCTGGGTCGGTAGAGATAGCATATGCAACAGGTGACTGCCTTAAGCCCTTCACCATAGAAGTGAAAATTTTGTCTGCTTTAACTTTGGGGAGCTCGAGAGCACAGAATTGATTATGACCCTGAAATTAGACAATTAGATCATGAGAATCATCATTTAATGTAAAAGCAAAACTAATAAGTTCTTTACACATGCCTTAGGTATTTAAAAAATTACTTTACTTAATTAATTTTGTATAGTTAATTAATTGTGTACATTTTAGGTTTGATAACTTTAATAAGTTACTAAGTCCAATATGTACAATGATTAAGTCCAAAACAGTCCACGGTCCAAAACAGTTTAACTTGTCCAATCAGTCTAGTAGCCTCAGTCTTATCCTTCTGAAAATTTTTCTAAGTATGAGAATTTCGCATGAGGGTAAGTTTCGCTTCGCATGGGAATGCGAAGCGAAACAGAAAATCATTTCGCTTCGCATGGACATGCGAAGCGAAACAGAAAACCCTTTCGCTTCGCATGGGAATGCGAAGCGAAAAACAACTTCATGCGAAAAAATTATACATAGCCAATTTTTGCTCCTTTTTCCTCCCCTAGGTGTCGCCTAACCACAAATTAGGTTTTTGGAAAGTTTGGTTTGAAACCCCTTTGGTTTACATACTCAATTGAACTCCAGAACCTATGTACAACTATAGATCTACAAACTGTACACAAATAACTCTAAAAACTAATAAACAAAGATGATTTCATGGTCAAATACTCTAATAACAGTTTATAATCCATATGACAAGAACAATTTTTGAAGATTTAAACCAAGATCTAGGCCGACGGTTCATATGAACCGTCGCCTTGATTCATGAGAACCCAGAAGAAAAGATTAAAAGATGATTGATATTGCTTATAAAGTTAAACCATGGGGGTTGGATCTGGATTCATCATCATAGATGATAAAGAGGGCCGGATCGTTGATGATTTTAAAAGAATTAGGGTTTGAAAGATGATAAGGAAGAGAGAGAAGTGAGAGAGAAAAGTGAAAAGTGTTGGGTGAATAGTGAAAGATAAGTTTGGTTACCTTTATATATAGGGTCAGTCTATCTCGCGATAAAGTTAAAGCATCGCGAGTATTCACCGAAAATACACTCTCAGTCCTCGGTCTTTAGAATATTTTCACGTTCAAACCCGAAAACATTTACCCACCGAATCCAAGCACTTGTTTAACTTTGTGAATTTTCTTTTGTCAGTCCGTAACTGTTAACTTTTGCAAGATCGATCTCTTCATCAAAACAAAATAAAATAATAAATTAAAAGTAAAAGCAATAAAGTTAAAAAGAAAAATTTTTAAAGAAAATAGAAATTTAAAATTTAAAAATAAAAACAAAAATAAAGATAAAATAAAATTAAAAAAATAAAAGTTAAAATATTAAACTGTACAAGTACTTAATATTTTAGTAAACAAAAACAAAATATACAAAAAAAATTTAAAACATTTTGAAGTTAAAAATAGTATCGAATTAATTTACATAGATCTTTTCTTTGATTAAATTTGCAAAGAACTATCGCGACATGGAATCATATTGGTTTGCAAAGCCCTAGATCGCGTTTCCATTTTGAAATTACTGTGACACAAATTCATCATCAACTGCAGATATTGTCCATATGTTTAACTTGACAAGTGTTTTGGAGTTAAACGTGATACATTTGAGGTTCAATTGGACACGGAGCTTATGTCGTCCCCACATAATCAGACATGTTACTGATTCCATCATATCTCGGGCCTACTTTGTGTTAACATATCACCTCAACTTGACTTAAACCTTTCTTAGTTGATCACAGTACTCTTATTAACACACTTGACACTTTGTACTTTGTACGCTTGACATCTTGTGCTTTGCACACTTGACTTGATCTAGAAAAGTTAAAATAAAGCCGAAGATTCAGGGCCTTAACAATCAGATCTTGTATGACTACAAACAGAGAAAGTCCAAGGCTTGAATCAAAATAAATGAAGAAATAAAGCAGAAGTTAAAATCCTAAATGACTCTTTTTCTGATTTTTCATTTTGTTTTTCTTTTTCTTTTCTTGACTCTTTTGTTTTTCTTTTTCTTGCCTTTCTATGAGGCCTTTCCTGACTCAAATGAAAATTAAAATTGACACTAATTTCATAAGACAACTGTGATCAGGTAAAGAGAGGCTTGGATATGACATGCATAAATACATTTCATCCTTCATTGATATGACTTTAACGGAATCATGCAGCCGCTTCTTAAACGTATAGCCACTAGTAACGGCAAGAGTTTAAGTTTATATCACCCAACACTTACTTGTTTGTCAAGCCTATCTACACATCAATGAATGACCTTGTAGCCTTTTGTTCTACTCTTTTAACGCGCTAGAGTCATTACATACCAATGTACTATCACTTTCCATAGGGTCGGATCAAATTCTTAATTGAAAATTTTTAAATATCCGACTCCCTCTAAGCAGGAGCTCCCTCTAAACAGGATAACCTTTTGAATTTTATTAATATCTTCTTAAATGAAAGTAAAGATGAAACTAATATTAAATATTTAAAATAAAATCTTTTTGTTAAGTCAAGTGACTTGATGTTGGATTTTGTAAAAGAAAATTTAAAATCTTTTTTGTGAGTTAAAGTTAACTCATTTTCTCCCTCTAAAATTGTGACATATTTGAAAAGTATTTATAATTTTAAAATTTTGAAAGATAAAATTTACTTAAAAGAAATCATGCCCAATGACTCAACGAGAAACAAAAATCGGGCACGACTAAAAGCATTGGTAAAGAGATATGCAAAGTTATAGTCAGAATGGACCCTCTTTATGTCGACAAGCTTATGATCAAAGCAATCACGAATAAAATGTATTCGAATGTCAATGTGCTTAGTCTTTGAGTGCTGGACCGGGTTTTTAACAATTGCAACGGCCGCCTCATTATCACATTTGATCGTGGTTCCATAGAAATTCAAATCGTAATCCAACAGCTGATGCTGGATCCATATCACTTGAGAGCAGCAGCTAGATGCGGCAATTTACTCGGCTTCTGCTGTGGAGGTGGACACAGTGACTTGTTTCTTGTACTGCCATGAGATCAAACGATCTCCCAGGAATTGACATCTACCCGATGTTGATTTTTTGTCCAAGTTGCATCCACCATAATCACTGTCGGTGTAGGCATGAAGTCCCAAGGGAGACTCCTTTGGATACCAAAGACCCAAACGTGGTCTACCCTTCAAGTATCTGAAAATAAGCTTGACAGCCGTCATGCGGGATTCACTCGGGTCTGACTGATATCTGGCACACCGACAAACAAGGAACATGATGTCTGGTCTTCTTGCAGTGAGATATATCAGGGAACCAATCATTGACCTATAGAGGTGTTGATCGACTGGTTTTCCTAATGGATCAGGAGCGAGAACGGGTCGGGTAGCGATTAGAGTCATGAAAGATGTTGAGTCCTTGAATCCAAATTTATGAACAATGTCATGAACGTACTTTTCTTGATGAATCAAAGTCCCATCCTTCTTCTGTTCAACTTGTAAGCCCAGGAAGAAAATCATCTCCCCTAAGGAACTCATTTCAAATCGCTTCTGCATTATCTCAGAGAAATCCTTGCACAGATTCTCATTCGTGGACCCAAAGATAATGTCATCAACATACACTTGAACGAGAATTAAATCATCCTTAACCTTCTTGACAAAGAGAGTTTGATCAACAATGCCTCTTTTGTAACCGTTTTTCACTAAATGATAAGCCAATGTGGCATACCATGCACGAGGTGCTTGGTGAAGACCATAAAGTGCTTTGTCAAGTCGGTAAACGTAATCAGGATGACTTGGATCTTCAAAACCTGTAGATTGACTGACGTAGATTTCTTCTTTTACTTTCTCGTACAAGAAAGCAGTCTTCACATCCATTTGATACACTTTGAAGTTCATGTACGAGGAGTATGCCAGAAAGATACGAATTTCTTCTAATCTGGCTACCAATGCATTGACTTCATCGTAATCAAGACCTTCACGTTTCCAAAAACCTTGCACAACAAGCCGGGCTTTATTTCTGATGATCACCCCTTGCCATCTTTCTTATTTCGTAACACCCATTTCGTTCCGATCGGCTTCTTATGTTCTGGCTTCTTCACTAACCTCCAAACATTCAACTTCGAACTATAACAGCTCTTCTTGCATGGCTTCGACCCAGGAGTTCTCTTTCAATGCAAATTTGTAGTCCTTGGGTTTCACCTGTGAAATAAAACAAGCAAAAAGACATCTGTTAATAGTACCAGAGGTGCTTCAAGTTTGAATGCCAGCGGATGGATCTCCAATTATGTTCTCAGTCGGATGTCAATGATGAATTGGTAACTTTGGAATTTGGTTGACATGCTCGACTGGTGTTGCCTCTAGCTGAATGGTCAAGCTCTCTATGGGATGGAAAACGGTGGTCGCAGAGATAGGAGCACTAGGTTGAGGATCAATTTCACCTTCTTCTTGATCAACCAAGTGTTCTGGAGCAATGGGACCTTCCCATAGGTTGTCATAGAATGGGACAACAACTGCTGGAACAGAGGTTGAGTCGGTGTTATCAGAAGCTTCGTTCGGAGTGGGATCAACCTGCACATTTGATGCATCAACCTCCACTACAAGACCTTGATTATCTTCTTTAGAGGGAGGTATGGGGATGGATTCCACCACACTAGGTTCTGCTGGAGGTGGCTCTACTTCTTCGACTTGAACATTTTCCTCGTTGTCTGCTGACACATATGAATCAGTATCTGAATCAGTGATGTCTTCAACAACAGGCATCTCGGTGGTGTCTGCAGATGGCTGTACATTATTAACCGGGGCTGGTTGATTAGCCGCGGGTTGTACATTAAGTATGGGTGCGGGAGCAGCCATACTAACATCTTCAAGACCTCTCAATACAGCTTGCATCAAAATAGATTGATCATCAGCAGGTTTAACAGGTGCAGATCAACAAGGGAAACTGTTGGTACGACTGGGGTCACATACATCCGACGAAACTGCTTAAACAAACTTTCATAATCAAACATCCAGTCCGGACCATTGTGTGCATCGGTGGGGTTCAATTCTTGCCAATCAATGTTGAAAGACTCTAAGATTACTCTAGTTTTCTTGTTGTACACCCGATAAGCACATTTGTCAGCAGAGTAACCAACTAAATGCACTCATCTGCTTTTTCAGCAAACTTGGAGGTTGTTCCAACATTGGTTTGGAGTATGGTGCAGGGACATCCAAATGTTCTAAAGAAATTCACCCTTGGCTTCGTTCCATAGAACTTCATACGGAGTCTTGTTCAGTCTTTTGTTCAGAAGCACACGATTCTGGGTAAAGCAAGCTGCGTTGATGGCTTCACCCCAGAAAATCAATGGTAGTTGGAAATGACAGCATTGTTCGAGCGGCTTCAACCAACGTACGGTTTCATCGTTCAGCCACCCCATTTTGCTCGGTAGTGTAAGGTGCGCTGAATTGACAAAGAATTCCCTTGTTGTGGCAGAATTCATTCACCACGTTGTTGCAGAATTCTGTTCCGTTGTCACTTCTGATACACTTCACCTTCTTGTCAGTTTGATTTTCAACCAACATAATAAACCTGAGCAGAAACTGCGATGTCTCATCCTTGTGCTCTAACAGAAATGTCCAACTGGAACGCGAGAAATCGTAAGTAATAACCAGACAATAGGCTTTTCGACCTATTGCCATTGGTTGAATTGGACCGAAGAGGTCCATGTGCAACAGCTGTAGAGTGGAGTTTATGGAATTGACAATCTTGGGTCTGTGAGGGAGTTTGTGTTGTTTGCATTTAGAACAAGATCAACATTTTTCAGCACAATGCAAAGATTTCACAGGTAAGCCCCTCACATGGTCACCTTTAACCAACTTATTCAAGTTCTTAAAGTTGACGTGACCCAAACGTCGATGCCATAAAGATGAATCGTTCTCCGAGGCCTTGGACAACAAACAAGAAGCAGAATGCATGGAATAATTGCTCCTCATGTCCAGAATGTAGGCTTCATTGTGCCTCGGAGTACGCAACATGATCCACTCTTCAGGGATTTTAAAACCTGGTTTCAATATAAGACATTCATTTTCAGTAAACAGGGTTGAGAATTTCTTATCACAAATTTGAGATACGCTGAGCAGGTTGTGGTTGAGCTGTTCCACCATATTGACCTTATCAAAGGTCAAGGTACCATTTGAGACCTTTCCTTGCTTTGTTATCTCTCCTCCAATGTCACCGGCAAAGGAAACATGTCCACCGTCGAAAGGTTTGATGTCAAACAACAGTGACTCGTCTCTTGTCATGTGTCGGGTGCAGCCACTGTCTAAGTACCAAATACTATTGACAGGCCTTCCAGGTTGACCCTACACACACGAACAACCAGTTAGTGGAGGGTTTCCCGAGACACACTTGTCTCGGGAAAATTAAACACAATGTCACCAAGTTTAATTTTATGATTTCTAAAAATATAGTCCTTTGGTGAGTCAGAATCTGAAGAGTAATCACTCGAGGAACTTGATAATTATTTCCTCAGTTTTGAAACGGTTTTCTGGATTGCCTTCGTTTTGGTTTGGGCTTAACTACAAAATCTTCTTGATTAGCCTTAGTGAAAACCTTTGAAGGGTCTTGGGCTTTTCAGCTTCAGACCCCTTCGCTAGCCTCTTCATTTCCCTTTGGGTTAGCCAAAAAGGTTTCTTGGGTTTCTCAGTTCTTTTGGGTCTGAAATCCATTTCACTGGCTGAAGTGTAAGTTTGGTTAGACATTTTCTTAGTTTGAGCAGAAAACCTAGGAAATGTTTGACCACTCTTATTGTTGAAGTCTCTTTGTTGCTTCTGCCAGCTTTTACAATGGCTTGCAATATGAGACGTATTGCCACAAACAAAGCAACATTTTCTTTGATTGCAGTTATAGATATATTGATCACTGAAATATGTGGGATAAGCTGATGTAGTAGGGTTAACATGTCTATAACCTGTATCTGTCTAATAATGATAAACATTTGAAAATTTTGAAGCAAAATAACTTGAATACCTAGGTTTCTGTCGAGAATAGTAATAGGTATTATCAAACTGATCATAATATTGAGAACTGTTGTTGTAATTTGTAGTTTGAGCAAATGAGGTTTTCTTAGGTGGCACATATTTACAGGAAGTGCTTGATTTTCATTTTTCAAAACTAGATTTTTCTTTAGTCAAGTTCTCAAAATGATGATCAGTGATGAGCAGCTAGGACCTTTCTGTTCATCAACCTTAGCTTTGATTGTTTCATCAAAAATAGTTTCACATTCGAAATCAGATGAGGAGCATTCACTTTCATTACAAACATTTGTACAACTTTCATCACTAGAAGTTTCACAAAATATAGCTTTTGATCCTGACATCAAACTTCCTAACATTGATTCACACACTTTATTACAAACAGGATTGTTAATTGATTTTGTTAGACCCACACAAGACTCAAAACGGGGTTCTAACTCTCCTTGTGGCTTACAACCCTGGTTAACCTTCCCACAATCACCATTGTTTATATCACCTGCTCCACAAGACACGTTGACATTAAACTTATCAGATGATTGAATTGGAGCAGCTGTTTGAGAAGCAACAGGAACAAATTTCACTGGTTTTGGTACTTTACCAATCCCATATGCCATTTCTTCATCAGGAGAAGTATTATAGCTAAAGTAGGGCAAACTAGTATAATTATCATTCATTGGTGGAGGCACCGCTAAATAATCATATCCTAGCCCTGCTTTAACTTTAGTACTTCTTTGTGCTCCGATAATATCATCCAATTGCTCAAATGATGCTTCAAATCTTTCAACTTGTTTTTCTTTTTCTCTTTTATCAGAAGTATCAAGTTTTAATTTCTCAATTTCATCTTTTAACTCACTAATTATATTTTTATAATAGATGACATCTTGCTCCTTTACAAAATTTTTAAGTTTAAGATTTGCCATATCATCATGGTGAGTTTTTATCTTTTCAACATAGATATTGTCAGCTTTTACATATTCAGCATTTAATTGACGAAGTTTTGCATTTTCTTTCAAAACTTCGTCCTGAAGATATCTATAATATGTCACCTTATTTATGCAAGCTTGAGTGCAAAGATTATGATTTACCTTATCCATGGGTGATGCATCGGAACTTGCAGCTGAGGATGTGGACGCTTCATTGTTTGACGTGAAAGCCATGCCTGCCATGTTGAGAGGGTTCTGCAGCTCTTGAAATTGATCATCCCAATCCATACCAGTTTGGACCTCCGTTTGGGAGACAAGGGCCCTTGTGTTTGAGCTTGAATTGCCCTTGTGTGAATGATTTCCAATTCTTGGAGCTGAGCTGCTTAGCTTATGCATCTCATGTTTCTTTCCTGCAGCTTTGCTATTTTCCTCCTCAATCACCTCTTGTAAGGCCCCGTTACCGGTAACCCTACTTTCACGTTGGATTTACTCATAAACACAGTTCTAAATATCAGAGTTAATTAAAAACTTTTCGCGGAATATAAAACTTTCATAAAACATTACATATCAATTCATAATCATGTCTTAAAACATTCCTCTTGTCTTTCAAAATCAAAACATAACTTATAAAACATATCAGATCTTCAGATGCCAGGCTTTAGTCTTCTGCCATGTGTCCTCCACTCAAGCCAGCTGTCTCATCCTACTCACCTGCGTGCATACTAAAAGTCAGCTACGCTGAGTGAGTTCTAGTTAATCATACAATACCATACAATACCTTATTACATACATACGTACTTAACCTCATAACTTTCTTTCATACACACATAAGTACTCATACCTTCATTCTTACTTACATACTTTCCTTCTTACTTACATACTTTCTTTACATTCATAATCATACGTTTTTAAGAGCCTTTCGCCCTATAACCTCACAGATATTATAAGGGTCTGGTCCCTAACATCACAGATATTATAAGGGTCTGGTCCCTAACATCACAGATATTATGAGGGTCTGGTCCCTATCCTCACAGATATTGTAAGGGTCTGGTCCCTAACATCACAGATATTATAAGGGTCTGGTCCCTAACATCACAGATATTATAAGGGTCTGGTCCCTTGTTTTCGAATATTAGTAGGGTTCGATTCCCTCTTCGTTACCATACAATCATACATCATACCTCGAGTATTATTAGGGCTCGGTACCCTTTTTGTAACCATACAACCATACAACCGTCATTTCCTTCTTTTATTAACTTTATTACGTTCATACACATAAACATACATATCATACTTGCCATATTTATAACGTTACAACCTGACAGTACGTGCAATATCCGAAGATCGTTCACGAACCATCAAGCAATCATTCATACATATCACATATATCACATATGGCTTTATAACGTTACAACCTGACAGTACGTGCAATATCCGAAGATCGTTCACGAACCATCAAGCAATCATTCATACATATCACATATATCACTTATGGCATACACTTATCACTTAGGATAAATGTATTAACAACACATCAAGTATGCACACAGCCCCGAAAACATAACAAGGAATGGGGCTAGAAACTCACCTGAATCCTGTTACGCTCGCCGTTGATCGTAATTCCTTTCTTTAACTGGGCTCGGCTAACTGTATAATATTTACACATATCAATTAACTACTACTACTCGTTTTGTATTTCCATCTATATATGACTCACAACGAACGGGGGTCCGGGGGCAGCGCCCCTGGCAGCGGGGTTCTAGGGGCGGCAGCCCCTAGCGGGGTCCAAGGGGCAGAGCCCCTGGCTGGGGTTAAGCTGCCAGGTCAGCTTGGAAAAATTTTATTTTCGATAACTGCCTTAACACATTTTCCATTAGGTTTTTAATTTATTTTATAAACGAACTTCACTTCAGGCGAAGTTAAACCTTAGGCGAACTTGGCTTCAGGCGAAGTTAAACCTTAGGCGAACTTGGCTTCAGGCGAAGTTAAACCTTAGGCGAACTTGGCTTCAGGCGAAGTTAAACCTTAGGCGAACTTGGCTTCAGGCGAAGTTAAACCTTAGGCGAACTTGGCTTCAGGCGAAGTTATACCTTAGGCGAACTTGGCCGTAGGCGAAGTTATCCTTAGGCGAAGTTACGCTTGAAGGCGAAGTTACGCTTGAAGGCGAAGTTCATCAGGCGAACTTAATCTTGCAGGCGAAGTTATCGCGCTGCAGATCTGTTTGCCCATAACTCCTTCGTTTCTTAGCCAAATAACTCGATTTTGGTACCCACGGAATCGTATGATCGGCGCCTACAAATCCCAACCATCAAATCGGCCTAAAATCGACGTTTTAGGGGTCCGATTTGGGCAGTTTGGGTTTCGGGTCCGGTTAACCCAACCAATCCTAACCATTTACAGTAATAATAGCTTTGTTGGATTGTTCTTACCTTACCAACTCAGATCTATCAACAAAATCTCGGGTTTCGGCTTCAAATCTTGATCGGTTAGTATGTGTGTGTTTTGAGGAGTGTGTGGAGTGTGTGTGTAGTTTGGTGAGAAATGAGATATTTTGGGATTTTGGGGGTATTTATATCCCTGAAATCCCATTCTCATTTATCCTATCTCAATTAATCCAAGTCCATGACCCGCTCCTACTCGATATTAATAATTAAAAACGCGAAATCACTAAACATAACTTTCTTTATTTATAATTAAAATTTTAGGATGTTACACCTCGGTCACACGAATATCATTGGCTGGCTTTCATGGATTCATGCATTCTCTTGAAATGTGACCCATCTCACCGCAATTTGTGACACCGCAGCTTTGACTTGTCAAACCTAATCCTTTTCCTATCTGAATCCTTGAAGCTGTCTTTTCCATACATCTTCATGAAGTTTGTAGCTTTTTGCACGACCATTGCCATTTGATACTTGATATCCATCTTTTCAAGATCCTTTTGATTGATGTCTCTCATATCCCTGATCTCGAATTGTGGAGGCAATAGATTTCCTTGCATCAACTCTTCATGGCTTGACATAAAAGCATGAACGATTGAGATCTTTGAGTCATTCAACAAGGGTAGTGCTTCACAGTAGCTGGAGATTTTGCTGGCTGATTCTTTGATGATGATGAAATTCCGTGGGCCTTCAAAGCTTGCTCAACTGCATTATCGACTGCCTTCTGAAATGAGCTAGGCTCAGATGATCCAGATTGACTTCCTGTTGAGATAAAGGCAGTAGTCTGTGGAGGAACACTTGAGGAGTACTTTGGAGTGTTCACGGGGTACACATTCTGCTGAGTTGTGCTAATAAAGGCAGTTGGCATTGAAGATGCAGTACCCACTCCAGCTTGATTCAGAGAACTCAGATGATTGTTCATTCTCATCTGTTCATCCATTTCAAATAATTTGATAGTGGATATCAAATCACTGTTTGTCATAGCATTCAGATAGGTGGTTCTCTTGATTGTGATTGTGTTTGTACTCCAACTATAAGGCAATGAATTCATCAACTTGTGATTGACCTCGGAGTTGGTGATGTTGACACTTGCAGCTCTAACTCTCACCATTAGCTTCTCAAATCTCTTCACCAAGTCCAACACAGCTTCACCCTGACGATGATTGAACATATTAAACTCTTCTTTCAACAGGGCTTTCTTGTTTTCCCTGATCTCAGCATTACCCTCTATCTTCTCAACAAGTGCATCCCACAAACCCTTTGCACTTCAGTGTTCACATAAAGTCTCAGTGATCTCATTTGAAAGACACACTGTCAAAATGAGATAAGTTTTCCTATCTTGTGCTAACAAGTCCCTATCATTTTGATCATAGTTTTCAGGAGCCTTTAGTTGTTCCCCAGCTTGTGTAACAGTCACGAGAACATGAGGACCTTGTTCAAAACATCTCATTAATTCAGTTTCAATCAATGAGATATAGTTCATGAACCTCCATTTAAAGTCGGCAAAGTTATCATCTAAGGTCATATACTTTAGAGGCTTTTGAGGGGTTCCCACTTGGTTTTCTAACAACAGATACCCCTTCAACAAATCTGAATCAGTGCTAGCCATGGTATAAGCAGTCTCAAAAACTTAACAAATCTCAAACAGTTCAAATTTTAAAACAGACAACTTTTTCACGTGAAACAGTCTCCAAGCGAAGCGAAAAACTCAAACCAAGCGAAGCGAAAAAGTTCAGTCAAGCGAAGCGAAAAATGTTTTTCAAGCGAAGCGAAAAACTGATGCGACGCGACACGCCAAGTGAAGCGAAACGCCAAGCAAAACAAAAAACCACGCGATGCGAAACCCTAAGCAATGCGAAACCCCAAGAGATGCGAAAAAGTTGTTATGCGAAAAAGTCCTGTTTTTCTAGAAACAATCTTTCTCGGGATTTGTGCCACCTAACTTGTCAGTACTAGGTCAAAGGTTGGTAGACTAACTTTCATGCCATGCCATGCGAAGCGAAAAAGTTAACTTGTTATTTTAACAGATTTTCAATCCCGTAACTCCAATTTTAATACTTTTAAACCAAAAACTTTCAGTTCTAAGGTTAGCGCATTTGTTGTTTTTCACCAAGAACACAATCTACGTCTTGTTCATCAACTAGAAACCGGTTTTTTTTTGTATTTTTATGATTTTTCTTGTTTTTGTAGATTTTCTTGTCAATAACACTTCTTTTTTTTCCCAAAATCAAAACCCAAGGTTGTGATCCAAAAACCCTCAACTAGTGAGCCGAAGATCTGATAGCAATTGTAGGTCCCATTGCTGGTGGATCTAACAACGTTCTTGGATCAACCTAACTTAGTGCTAGCGGAAATCACACTAAGCAACCTAAGAGGTCTCGGATCTTGAGGTTTTTTTCTGGTTTTAGAGAGAGAGAGACGACAGAGAAAGAAAGATATGTGTGTGTTAGAGAATTTTGGCAAAAGGTTTTCTATTTCACCAACAACAACATTCTCTCATGTCATGCTTCTCTATTTATAGAAAAGAATGCATAAGAAACAAGTTACATCACATATCCAATGGGCTTCTTTACATTATTTCCCTTGGCCATTTCCTTTGGGCCTAGATACACAAAAGAAACTTCTAAAGCCCAAAACATAGAAATACAATACAAAAGACTAATATAACTAAGGGTGGCAAAACAAAACCATTTGGGTTGTTTTGGGTCAATTTGGATAACTTTTAAAATTGAGATGGGTCAAGATGGATCAAAAGAATTTTGCAAGAAGGTCAAGATAGGTTAGGAAAATGCTAGTGACTTTTGGTTATAGGTTAGAATGGGTTTGTTTATGGGTTAGAATGGGCTAAAACAAGTTTTATCCAATTTTATTTCAAACAAAACCCATGGAACCGAATAGAAACTGAGAAATCGAAACCGAAATCGTCGAAACCGAACATATACCGAAACTGACCGAAATGAAAAAAAGCAAAACCGAAGCAAAAAAAAACTGAAAAAATCGAACCTGAACCGAGACAAAACCGAGTTTTTCTTTTTTTAATGAACGAGGAAGACGGGGAAATTATTTTAGTTATTTTATTTTTTTCGTTTTCGATTTATATTTTGAGTTATTATTTTTTTATTAATATTTTTGAATATTTTTTTGAGGGGTTTTTGAATCCTTTGTATTTTAACCTTTACTTAGTTCAATAGGGGCTAACTTTACCCATCTTGACCTATATCCATCATAAACCGAATGAAACCGAAAAATCGAAACCGAACAACCGAAAGCATTGAAACCGAATAGATACCAAAACGAAAACAAAGCAAAAATGAACCAAAAAGAAAAACCCGAGCATAAACCGAGACAATACCGAGTTTTTTTTTTTTATGAATCAAGGACAACGGCGAAGACATTTTTGTTATTTTACATTTTGTGTTTTTAATTTATATCTTGAGTTATTAATTTTTTATTAAATTTTTTGAATATTTTTTTGATGGGTTTTTGAAACCCTTTGCATTTTAACCTTTACTTGGGTCAAGATGGATTAACTTTACCCATCTTGACCCATACCCATCCTAACCCTCTATTTTAAAAATCCATCCTGACCCATACCCATCCTGACCCAAACCCATCCTAACTCATTACTCAAATCCAACCCAACCCACTCATATTGCCACCTCTAAATATAACATAATCTAACAGGTTCGGGTTCGGGCCGGGTCTTTTTCCACCTCAACAACACATCCGCACTGGTTCTGTTTTGATCGTATCATAAGCCCATTTATCTTGTCCGTCCATGCATGCACACTGGATGATCAAACAAGCAGTTAGGTTAATTGTTAAAACTTAAAATCGCTTGTTGTAAAACCTCTATTAGATGAATATCGTATCTATATTTGTAAAATATATTACTCATCTTTGTAGAATGGGTATAGTCAAATATATCTCCATGATGGTATGTGATCTGTTCCAGAATAATATATTTTGCAACTATATATACATACGATTTCATCTAGCTATTCAACTAAGCTTTATATTATTTTGTGAAAATTAAAGTCGAATCAAACAAGTGAAATTAGTTTCAAGTTGAAAAAGGGTTTTGAGTCTATTGAGATGAAAGTGAAAAAGGTAAATCAACACTAAATATGTCACTACTTTTTACTTTTTTGCGGGTTGTATAATTCTTTCAATTTTGATTTCCATGTTGTAGTTGAAAACCTTTGCTGCTGAAACCGGAGAGATGGACCGTATTTCGCAGCTTCCTGAATCTATTGTTCATCACATTCTATCTTTTCTTAATACTTTGAATGCCCCTCCTCCTGCGGAACTTGTTCGAATGAGTGTTTTGTCTAAGGCTTGGTTTGACCTCACGGCTTCTTTCCCAAATTTAGATTTCCCTCCTCATATCGATAGTTTTAAATCCCAACAGAGTTTTTTCAAGTACGTGGACTACACCACGTCCAGATTTTGCTCTCCAAACCATGATCTCATTGCAGGCACCTTCAGAATCTGTGCAAAATCGAAGAGCCTGCAGAATTAGATATTCTTACCAGATGTCTTGAATTAGTTATTAAGAAAGGTGTGAAGGTATTGGTGTTTGATATCACTATACCGTCAGATACCCTAAGGTACTCTTTTCCTAACACGCTCTTATCTGTTTCCGCGTTAAAATATTTGGCAATATGCGGGTGTGTGTTGCCCTCTTCCTTGATGCTTGATGTTGTCAAGTGTAAGTCTTGACTCAGTTGGGACTTCGAGACGTCTCCATAAATGATGAAGCGATCTACCATCTCATCAGTGGCTGCCCTCGTCTAAAATTTATTGTTATTACACGCTGTCATGGTATGAAAAGATTTTGCATTGATGGACATAAAGAGCTTCGAAGTGTTTGGATTGATAGTTACACCCGAGTTGAGAGAATAGATATTGAAGCGCCCAATTTACGTTCTCTTTTCATAGGAGATAACAATAGAAGAGGAGCACCACAAATGAACTTAACTTCATGTAAAAACCTAACAACAGTGTCTTACAGTGGCCATCCCTTACAAAATTCGAATGGTTTTATAGACTTTTTATCTAACTTCCCTTCCATTGAAAATTTGATTTTGGCTACTGATTATAAAAGCAATAATCTCAAGTTGTCAAGCCATTCCTTGAGGACAATGTGGTTACATATAAGCTATGATTTGGAAGAAATTGAGCTTAATACTCCCAATTTGGTTTCATTTATTTACTCTAGTAATTCTGATTAACTCTCAACTCTATGGGCTAAAAGCCAGATTAGGAATTTTACCAATTTGAAAGCGTGTATGGATTGTTTTCCCGGAGGTTATATTGACACTCTTTGGTTCCAGAAGTTGAGGCACTTTTTTGACAAGAAAAACGGATTCAAACCATTGAACTTGTATTTGCAGGCAACATACAGTCAGGTTCGTTTTTTGGTCAATCATTCATGCACTACTTTGTTGTGAACAGTTATATAACAAAATCCCAACTAAATGTTGTATATTCATCCCATTTATCTTGCAGAAATTCGGAGAGTTAGAGAATCTTAAGTCGGTTGAGTTGTCATCTTATGAACTAGAGCATGTTGAGTTACAACTAGAAAATCATAAAGAATCATTGGTTCATATAGCTTTTGTGGGTGCTGTACTTTGGTGTTGCGGTCCTCAATCTCTAACTTTAAGATCATCCTTTCCTTTTGAAGAACAACACGAAGTTGTCATGGTAAGACTTATATATGTGATTTATTATTTGATAAATTATTCATGATCTTTTATTGGATTTATTATAGCGAAATCCGTTATTTGTTATTTTTATTCAGTTTACACACAAGAAAGTACTTGAACAAGAAGATAAAGGCCACATACTAAAATTCAGATTGTGTCTTCCGAAGCCGAAAGACACTTGATGAGCTTCAGGTCATTGTCAATGGCATTACCTTATAAAGGACAAACAATTGGCTTCATAAAGGAAGAAGTTTCTTGATTATGTGGTCTGCTGTGGGTTCATATTTGGTAGAATGATTTTGGGAACATGAATTTAAATTTTTTTTTTCTGGTTGCATCTCTTTTTGAATTGTTAATTGATTTATGTTTATTATTGTTCCTGCCATTCTGGTTCAGTAATCAGGTTTCTAAAATCATCCAGAAGTCTTAAAGACCATTTCAGGTCCAACAAATCTGGACCGACATTGGTATTTTGGCTCAACCCAAACCGCCAAAGACTGAACTGGCCCACACTTTACTGGTTTGGTACTTGGGTTTAGTTAGTTTTATAACTTTTTTAGTTTTGAGTTCGGTCTGGGTTTTACCCGTGCACCGCCTTAAAAACGCGTTGGTTTATAAAAGGAAAAAAGAAGCGGATGAAAGAGGCCTATAGGGGTGAACGGCGGGCGGGTGATCATAACCAGCCTGCTCTGGACTGAATGGACCCGTGTTCCTGTCAAAACAGTCGCCCAACGAATATTAAAATCAAAATATCAAACTAAGACTACATATGCTAACATTTTTTAGATTACCACCTATAAAATGCAAATTGGAATTTTTTAAAAAAACCTTAAAACTTAAAAAGGGTTTATACGTCATCCCGTTATTGTTCATGCTCTGCATATTGATCAGTAAGGTGTGACATATTCATGAGATTAAACCAGTGAGGTCGCCCAACAAAGTATAAAATTGGATTCAAAAAGTTTAAAACCCAAAGCTAAAATTTCCGGGTCAGTCGTCGTTCGGTTTGGGTCTGGACGGGATGATGAAAACATAACAAAATACAATATGATAACAAAAATATATAATCATTAATCATTCAACTTTTAAGAAACTAAGTCACAAAGGAAGTACCCAGACGCTTAGAAGACCACGAGATAAGGGTGTCTCCCAGATATACGCTGTACCAGTACCCAGACGTCGATCGCAGAGTGTCCGGGCATTCGGTCCAATCGGCATCGGTATATGCCCGTAAAGAAATACCATGAGACGAGCTCAAAGTTAGACCAAAGGAAGTTGTGCCACAGAGATAGCAGAGAACGCGTAACACGGATTCCTAATGTATAATCTTAGGTGAAAGCATATGGATACAAATCTGCTGAACTGCATAAGAAATATCCGGCCGGGTAAAGTTAGATACTGTAACACCCCAGATAAGCTGCGAAATAAGGTGGGGTCTTCGAAAACCGGACTGTCAGAATGTCCTAGTTTTGACTTCGTATCCACTGGAGTGGGTACCGACTTACAATGTTCCATGTCGGCTCTTTTAAGAATGTCATTTGTATAAGTTTGTTGAGACGAAAACAGTTTGTTGCCATTCCGGGAAACCGAGATCCCCAAAAAATAAATAAGTGGCCCTAAATCTTTCATAGCAAACTCATTAGCAAGACGATTCATGAGTTGAACCCGTAGTTGTTCAATAGATGTAGTGAGAATTATGTCATCAACATAAATGAGAAGATATGCCATGTCTGAACCATGTGAATAAACAAATAGCGAGTTATCACAACGACTTGCATGAAACCGATGGTCGAGACAAAGTCGGTAAACCGTTGGTACCACGCACGGGGTGCCTGTTTAAAACCATATAAAGATTTCTTTAGGCGGCACCCATGGTTTGGAAAATCTTTAAGCCGAAACCTGATGTGCTAAAAGTAGTCTAATAAAAACACGCTAATCTAGACACTAAGTAATAAATTCTAGACTCTTAACTAAACTAAAACTACTAACCAGCAAGTGAACCGGTCGACCCTAGTATAGCTAAGTAAGTCCAGATTTCGAACCTACGAGACTCTTTTAATTACGTAAACTAGCTGAATTAGTCTCAACTACAGACACGGCTATTTATTTATTATTTGTTTAAGGGGGGTTTTACTAATAAACTAATTTTAAACTAATTAAGAAAACTAAAGACGACTAAACTTAGAACTTGGACTTAATTCAGATGATGATGAGATAACTACCTAGGCTAGAATCCCCTAAATTTCAATTGTTAATTAATCGGGAAAATATTTAGTTATGGATTGGGATCGTAAAATAAACACCTAAGAGAAAACCCGAACATGACCCCTGACCCTTCTCAAGAGACACCTATGGCTTTCTAATAAGTTTTAACGCATACCAGTATTAAAAATCAAGTTTCCTTACGGTCACCTAATTATTTATGACTTAGTTCCTTTACATGAAATCCTACCTTACAGTGTAGAAATCAAAGTCAGTTTAATATATTTAATTGATTCAATAGACAATAATTAAATAATCAAACATAGACGGACTCCTTACGAAGAACTAAATCTAGCAAGATCAAATAATAAAGATCTATCAATAACCTAGCACTTTACAGATTTAGGTCAGCAGTACACTTAGGTTTATTTAATTAATAATTATTATTCCTATGATCTAATCGCGAATCAATCATAAAATAGTCAAAAACACAAAGTAGATGACCTGATAGCAACCAATCATAATGACAAACAATAATCAAGGCAATTATGGAATAATAACAATTAATTTAACAATCCTAAATATCCATACGCATCAATTTAATATAATTAAACCTTTTATTAAATCATAAAACCATAACGATAAATAAATCCCAAATCAAAACACAACGTCAAAGTAGGTTCATCATAAGCCTAGGCAGTCTATAATGTTTAGCCTAACATCATAAAATCAAACAAAACAATGATAAACGAAATCATCGCGAAAATAAATAAGAACAGAAGATTAAAGGCGATAAAATCCGGAGTCTTCGTCCTTGAATAATAAGCACTTCGCCGGCTGATTCGTAGCCTTCAAACCCTCAGTAATATCCTCTCTTGAGCTCCCAAATTCGTCCAAAACGACCAGGGTATTCAGGTTATCTTTAAGGTTGAGTTTAGGGGTGTTTAAATAGGAAAATACAAGGCCCAAACCCAAAAATCGATCAAGAAACTTCTGGAAGACAACCATAGCGCCGCGTGGTGGGCATTGGCCTCCCCACCGCGCGGCGCTCCGGCGTGAGGGGGGGGGACGGCCTAGCCGGTCCGGTTCGCTCCTGGTTCGGTCCGGTTCGTTACCTGATGTGTCGATTCGCCAGTTTAGCTCATTTTTTTTTATTGTTTTTCGCCCTTTTTAACCACGAACAAGTCTCGGGACCTAGATTATTCAAATGTGTTAGTAGTATACCAATCCTAACAAAAACCGAACATAAACTAATAAGATATTATATAAAAGGTATAAAATATTATATAAACTAATAAAATATTATATACCAATCCTAACAAAAACCGAACATAAAAGGTACAGAATTGATGTATATTATGCATTATATCAAATATCCCCACACTTATCTCTTTTTCGTCTATGGAAAAGTCTCATTGCAAAGGGATCAGCATCAGAGAAATACAGTCTTAAAAACATATAAGATTATCTTAAAGCTCAGATAAACATAAAAACCTTGATTTCCGATATTGTTGTCCACTTAAACCCAGCCACCAGCCTATCAAGCCCCCATGCACATTAAGCATTTAAGTTCATGTGATATCAAAAACCTTTGGGTCTCACACCTTTGGAGCTTAGATCCACCTACCCCATCTCAAGCATAGTAAAGATAATTAAAAATAATTGAGTTGAAGCAAACTGGTTCAACATATCACCGTAAGATAAGAACCTCTTAATGGTAAGAAGAAAATGCACTTAGATGGAATTAATGGATGATAGGTCAAGTGAGGTCGTACGAGCATGCCCTTAATATTATTGGACTTTGTCCTATATATTCCCTAAGAAAATATTTATTGACTAAAAACTTCAAACCCCAATAGTGTATCCTCAGAGTCACCATCCCCTTGGTAAAACGTAAACTCTCAGTCTCGTCTAGTATGTGCACTTTGGCCTCTTTTTCTATTTTTGAGAATGCTTCTTTGGCATTTTTCATTACATAACTTTTCTCACTTTTTCTTATTTATTTATTTATTTATTTATTTTCTTTATTTTTTTTACTGTGCACTTAGGCATTTTTTACCTAAAAATATATAACTAAAGACTAAAGCTCGTATAAAATTGGACATTTGCGGGGCGCCACCACTCTTTATTTATTTTCATAAAACGGAGTTGCGTGCTAATTTTAAAGCTCATTTAATTCTCACCACCTTAGGGTAATCAACTTATAGTAATACTCCATATACCTTATCGAATTTCAGCTTCACTGTCCCCCTTAGGATGAGAACCCACAAAATCTAAGATTAATTAGGTGTATTAAGAATATGCAATGGGAAACCTTTCAAGACTAGTTGGGCCTTCCAACACATCCCAAGTTTAGTACGCTTTCTTTTATATTATCTCATATTATTAGTAGCTTGAAAAACCGATTCCCGATAAGTATCCTCATCTCCCATTTAAGTGCAAAAAGAAACAAAATCAAGGGACATTTTTCAAAACTTTTTTTTTATATGATTAAAATAAAATTTAACTATGACTCAAATGTCCTATTCCCACACTTAAATTTAGCATTGTCCTCAATTCAAGGATAGGGACGAAAAATAAAAATAAAATCAAAATACAAAAACCTAAAAACCTAAAAAGAACAACAAAAATAAAAATAAAAAAAACAAGCAAGATAAATAATGGAAAAGACTTAGCTGGTAATATGCGCATGAAAATTGATGCTAAAGTCTTCTTCCAAAACTGCCCTCCAACTCCAAACATGCTCAGCAATCAAACATCCCTTTCTCTCACACATAAACGGAATCGGCAAAAATTTCAACAAACAATATCTAAAAATATATCTTATCAGCTCGATAGCTGATGCCGCGATTACTAGCGATTCCAACTTCATGTTCCCGAGTTGCAGAGAACAATCCGAACTGAGGCAATCTTTCCGGATATATTCAACACTAAAATCATGTCACCAGACCAACCAACCCAACCCAATGTATATAAACATGTAAAAATAACAGTAAATAATAAAAAGTATACAAGTCGGCTGCTCCATCCCCACACTTGAATTTTGCATTAAACTTCATGCGGGTCATTTCTCTAGCTCTCTCAATCCTGCAAAAACTTAAAAAAAAAAAAGCAAAGAAGAACTACAAAAATCTATGTTAATGACTCGACACAACTCAAAAATACAAACTCTACACTTAAGTTTTCACTCAAGACACTCTCCTATGTGAACTACTCGGCTGCTCAAGTGGAGCTTCCTCCACCTCGGTCAAACTCCATGGTTCTCCAAGAAATTGCATCACGATACGACCATTCATCTTCAATCTTATTCCTCTTATCGCCAACTTTTCCAAACTCCAAAAACTTTTGCAGACCACCGCATTTCTCTCTATCAAACTCCATTGACTCTCGAGAACTCGCGACCTCTCTCTCTTCCTCCATACAAACTCTGACGGAACGGGGGTGCTCAAGACGTGGATCCATGCCCGGAATAAAAGACTTAATCACATTAACCGGATGACATGGATCAATGCGACCGTCTTGACCACTCGGGTGTCTCATGGATTTAGCAACATAAGTGACACTATTGTTGCCGGCTCTAAGAATGATCTTACCTTCAAATACATTAACAAGTGCCCTAGTAGTACGCAAGAATGGACGACCTAAAATAATAGGTACTCTTTCATCGGCCTCCATATCTAAAACCACAAAATCTACGGGGAAAACTAAATTATCGACTTTCATGAGCAATTTTCTAAGATTCCCCTAGGGTACTTCACCGAACGGTCAACTAAAGATAATGACATACGGGTGGCTGTGAGTTCTCCTAGGCCTAGCTTCTGATACAATGAATAGGGTATTAAATTTATGCTAGCTCCTAGGTCCGCATATGCTTGACACGAGGTATCCCTACCAAACAAACATGGAATAGTAAAAACACCAGGATCGGGTAACTTTTCGGGTACCTTATTGAGAACTACTGCCGAACACTCCCCGTTCAGTGGAACGGTCGAAATATCCTCCAAACTTTCCTTTTGTTTAAGAAGATCTTTCAAAAACTTGGCATACTTTGACATATGCTAGAGGGCCTCAATAAACGGAAGGTTAATCCTAAGCTGCCTAAACATATCTAAGAAGTTCCCGTACTCTCTACTAAATTTCTGATTCTTAAGACGGGCTGGATGCGGGACACGAGCATGATCTATAAGAGGTGAAGGCCTAATATACCTCGGTTTCTTCTCTTCACTTCCTATAACTATGGGCTCACTGATAGGTGCGGTACTTGCTGGGACTAGCCTAGGTTGCACCCTCCTAGGAGTCTCCATCACTATCTCCTCATCAACTAACTCATCACTCTCCTCTACCTCAATTTCTTTCCCCGGACCTAAAACCCTCCCACTACGAGTAGAAATGGCATTTAACTTACCTGCCGAATTTTGCTGAGTGGAACCCGAAAACTGACATGGTGGTCTCTCATCTAAACGTCGGGCTATATCACCTACGGTTCTCTGAAGATCTAAGAGTGCGGACTGGTGATTCCTTAAAAGCAAATCATGATCGGTAAAGTTTTTCTGAGTTTTCTGATCTCTAACTAGTATTTGCTTCATCATCTCCTCTAACCTACCAATACCACTACTCAAATCCTTCCCATTACTCTCACCTTGACTACTTTGATCCCCACTAAACGGCTGATCCAGCCCCCGGTTAAGATTTGAATTTGATTTGCAACCAGGGGGTTCACCGGGGGAATGCCAATTAGAGTTATAATTATTACTTTTATAATTGTTCCAATTTGAATTATTATTTCCATTAAACGCATTAGAAACCCTATTCTGCCCTCCTATGAACTCTACCTGCTCCTGACTCGTCAACGGACAATCTAAAGTCCCATGCCCCCCTCTACACAACTCGCACTTATCTACCTTAGCCATAGTTTCTTTAATCTCACGGCTAGACTCTCTAAGGCAGTCGCCGCACTAGTATCCAGATTAACCTGGTGTACACCTCGGACGGATGAGGGTGTACTAGTGACGGGATTTGAATTCCCATGACGTGGCTTTTTAGCAAACTCAGACTAGGCAAAACTTTCAAACAATTCATTACACTCAATTACATTTTTCTTATCCATTAAGTTACCTCCAGCAGCAATGTCGAAATGAGCCCGAGTCTCATATGTCAGCCCGTTGTAAAACTTCTCAACAAGGGCCCACAGAGTATGACCATGCTGTGAACAACGGGCCAGTAAACTCTGAAAACGCTCCCAAGCTTGATAGTACGGCTCGTCCGGCTCCATATGGAAAGAATGAATCTGATCTCGGAGACGAGATGCTTTAGCAAGCGTGAAGTATTTCTTCAAGAAAGCGGTACGCAACGCATCCCAAGTAGTGAATGCTCCAGTAGGTTGTGAATCGAGCCAAGTGGCAGCACGACCCGTAGGTGAAAACGGGAACAAATGGAGGAAAATGGCATCCATTAGCACCTTGTAAATTGAATGTTCTGAGCACACGGGTGAGACGGTTTATGTGCGCTGGTGCGTCTTCATCATCAGAGCCATGGAATAGGTTACTCTGGGTGAGATTGGCTATGACATAAGATGGAATATGCCAGGAATTAGGGTTATCGATTAAGGGGGTGATGATGGGCGAGTGATCTCCGTTGAAACCCTCGTTGGGAAACGGTTCGGTTGTCGGCCATGTGAATATCGGGAATGCTTCTGGGACTCGATGGCGGTGAACTGTGTGGTGATGACTACGGTGGATAATCTATGATGATTGGTGATGACGAACTTGCTTCTGACTTTAACGGAGGTGGTCCTTGCGAACGAAAATGAGGCATAAACCTAAAAAACACACAAGACTAATCAATAGACTCAATTTAAATACTAAAATAAAACTAAGAATAAATAAACTGATCTTAAAAATAGACTAAATTAATTAGACTCCTACGATTCAAAAGAAAAAACAAAACAAATCAAAACAAGTACCACGTATGTAGCAAGTAAATCTATTCAAAGCTAATAACACAATCGCCTAGAGTCCCTGACAACAGCGCCAAAAACTTGATGTGCTAAAAGTAGTTTAATAAAAACACGCTAATCTAGACAATAATTAATAAATTCTAGACTCTAAGTAATAAATTCTAAACTCTTAACTAAACTAAAACTACTAACCGCCAAATGAACCGGTCAACTCTAGTACAACTAAGTAAGTCCGGATATCATACCCACGAAACTCTTTTAATTACGTAAACTAGCTGAATTATCCTCAACTACAGACACGACTATTTATTTATTATTTGTTTAAGGGGGTTTTACTAATAAACTATATTTAAACTAATTAAGAAAACTAAAGATGACTAAACTTAGAACTTGGACTTAATTCAGATGATGATGAGATAACTACCTAGGCTAGAATCCCCTAAATTTCAGTTGTCAATTAATCGGAAAAATATTTAGTTATGGATTGGGATCGTAAAATAGACACCTAAAAGAAAACCCGAACAGGACCCCTGACCCTTCTCAAGAGACACCTATGGGTTTCTAATAAGTTTTAACGCACACCAGTATTAAAAATCAAGTTTCCTTACGGTCACCTAATTATTTATGACTTAGTTCCTTTACATGAAATCCTACCTTACAGTGTAGAAATCAAAGTCAGTTTAATATATTTAATTGATTCAATAGACAATAATTAAATAACCAAACCTAGAAGGACTCCTTACGAAGAACTAAATCTAGCAAGATCAAATAATAAAGATCTATCAATAACCTAGCACTTTATAGATTTAGGTCAGCAGTACACTTAGGTTTATTTAATTAATAATTATTATTCCTATGATCTAATCACGAATCAATTATAAAATAGTCAAAAATACAAAGTAGATGACCTAATAGCAACCTATTATAATGACAAACAATATTCAAGGCAATTATGGAATAATAACAATTAATCTAACAATCCTAAATATCCATACGCAACAATTTAATATAATTAAACCTTTTACTAAATCATAAAACCATAAAGATAAATAAATCCCCAAATCAAAACACAACGTCAAAGTAGGGTCATCATAAGTCTAGGCAGTCTATAATGTTTAGCCTAACATCATAAAATCAAACAAAATAATGATAAACGAAATCATGGCGAAAATAAATAAGAACAGAAGATTAAAGGCGATAAAAGCCGGAGTCTTCGTCCTTGAATAATAAGCACTTCGCCGGCTGATTCGTAGCCTTCAAACCCTCGAAAATATTCTCTCTTCAGCTCCCAAATTTGTCCAAAATGATCAAGGTATTCAGGTTATCTTTAAGGTTGAGTTTAGGGGTGTTAAATAGGAAAATACAAGGCCCAAACCCAAAAATCGATCAAGAAACTTCTGGAAGACACCCATAGCACCGTGTGGTGGGCATTGGCCTCCCCATCACGCGGCGCTCCGGTGTGAAGGGGGGGGGGGGGGGCTAGCCAGTCCGGTTCACTCCTAGTTCGGTTCGGTTCTTTTCCTGATGCGCCGGTTTGCCGGTTTAGCTCATTTTTGATCGTTTTTCTCCCTTTTTAACCACGAACAAGTCCCGGGACCTAGATTATTCAAATGTGTTAGTAGTATACAAATCCTAACAGAAATCAAACATAAACTAATAAAATATTATATAAAAGGTACACGGGATTCATGTATATTATGCATTATATCAAAACCCGACTGGTTGATACATGTAAACAAGTTCGTTTAGGGAACCATGTAGAAAAGCATTAGTGACATCAAGTTGGTGTATGGGCCATGAGTTTGTCAAGGAAAGGGTTAACACTGTGCTTATGGTTGCCGGTTTCACAACCGGGCTAAAAGTTTCCCCACAATCCACGCCAATTTGTTGATTTCGCCCATCACATACTAACCGGGCTTTGTAGCGTTCTAGGGTTCCGTCAGACCTGAACTTGTGGCGAAATAACCACATTCTACGAATCATATTCATATCGGGTTGGCGTGGAATTGATTTGGAACCTGTTGGTGGGGATTTGTTGTGTTGACGTTTGGGTCTAAAGAGTAGGTTAGAATGGTTAGGGGTGTAGCGGCAATGGATGGGGCAGGTTGGGCCATTTTCCTTGACCTACAGGAGTAAGTTCAGATAGGAACATGGGTGGATGAGGAAATAGCAGGTTGGGTTGAGCTAGGAATAGGAGTGGTAGGATTATTGGGCGGATATGGGCTAATGGTTTGTAGATGGGGCCAAAGGGAAGGATGGATAGGTTCTGTTAGAAAGTTGTATTTTTGCAGATTAGGTTGATTAATATTTTTAAAAGGAAATCTGGTTTCGTCAAAACAAACATGGCGACATATAATGATTTTATAGGTGGATAGATCAAAACTTATATCCCCGTTGTTGTGTAGGGTATCCAAGAAACACACGCAGTGTGGAATGATTTGTGAATGGTGGTGTGTGGAAGAAGGGGGGATAGCACAAGCATCTGAATACGCGAAGGTGTTCGTATGTCGGTGCACGGTTGTATAGAAGTTGGGTTGGAGTTTTAAATTTGAGAGTTTGTTAGGTAAGATATTTAGAAGGTATGTGGCAATTTCTAAGGCATGATGCCATAAATTATTAGGTAGAGTGGCTTGAGCTAGTAAGGTACGGATAATATTATTTGATGAATCTTATGGGACGTTCAGCTTTCCCATTTTGGGAAGAGGTGTGTGGACATGAAAAGCGAAATAACATGCCATTTTGGTGGCAAAATTGTTGAAAGGCGGAGTTGGTATATTCACGACCATTATCACATTGAAACTGTTTGATTTTCTTATTAAATTGTGTATTTATTAGATTTGAAAATTGTGTGAATATTGAGTAGACATTGGACTTATGGCTAATCGGGTAAGTCCATAAGAAATTGGTGTATTCATTGATAAACAAAATATAATAGCGGTGTCCCCCGGTGCTAATGACGAGTGACGTCCATAGATCACTATGGATGATATCAAAAGGCAAATAAGTGGGAGTAGATGAAGCAATAAAAGGCCGTCTAATAAATTTTCCAAACACACATGATTGACAAAGTTTATTGTTTAATTTCCCAAAATCAATCAAATGAGTCTTTTTAAGAGAATTCAATAAAAGAGGCCCTGGTGGCCTAATCGTTGATGCCAAAAGTCTTGAAAGATGGTAGCAAACATTGATGATGAAAAGCGAATCTTGGATAAATGTTGAGGGGTGAGTGGTTAGAGATCCCCGGAGCTATTGCTGCGTAGGATACGAGCCTTGGTCTTGAGGTCCTTAACAAGAAAACCAAACGGGTCACATTTAATAGAAACTTGGTTGTCCGTTGTGAGACGGCGAACCGATAATAGGTTTTTAATTATATGAGGGGCTAAAAGGACGTTATTTAGTTGAAAGGGTGGGTAGGGTGGTTTTAGCGTTTGGTTGTCGTTCCGCTAACGAGAATGGTATTACCATCCCCGACGATAATATTTTGAGAATTGCCCGTATTAAAAAAAGACGAGAAGTTACTTGGGTTGTTGGTCATATGGTTCGTTGCCCTTGTATCCATGAAGCAAGGTTGCTCCGGTGGGTATAGAGACGTCGTGTTAAGAGCTTGTTCAATGTCTGTTGGAGCATAGCCGGCTGTATAAAACTGACCAGGTCATGGTCCGAGAATTCCTTGAGCACCTTGAGTTGGAGTAGGTGGTCTAGCAGCCGCTGGGGTACGGGCATGGTGGGGTGGACATGTACGGGTACCATGGGGGCCATTGGGGTTGCATGACCAAAGGCATGCACTACCATGGAGAATTAACATGCTGCTGATGTGAGGAGAAAGCTGAGCCGCAATCACGGGCTGATGAGAACCGGTCCCTGCCCTGACCACGTGAGCGTCCACGGCCACGGGTGTTGTCCATGTTTTGGTTTTCTGGGTGGTAAGTAGGGCGGGTTTCGGTGGAAGACCCGTCTGTGTTGGATGTGGAGGTGTGAAGTGCGGTAGAAGCTGCCTTGGAGGCTTGCATAACTTTGTTTGTCTTCTTGGCTTCTGCATGACATAACCAAGAACGTGCTTCATTGAACGTAGGTAGTGGTTTCTCGTTTTGGAGACTGGCGGCAGTTGTTTCATATTGTTCGGTTAGGCCCGTTATGAGTTGAAGTACTAATTGTTGGTTGTTGAGGGGGGGCATCAACATTTGTTAATTGACCAGACAACACTTTAACTTCTCTATAATATGCCTCCATATTTGGAAAGTCTTCTAAACGAGTGTTGGTCAGTCTTTGTTGAAGGTAAAGGGCACGAGAGGGTTTATTGTCTTGGAATAGTGTTTCCAAGGCTTCCCAGGCAGCATACGCGGTGCTCTTCGGTTTGATAATAGTCTGAAGGAGATCGGTGGAGACAGTACCGTAAATCCACAGTAAGACAATAGCATCGTGACAGTTCCATAATTCAATTTCAGCCGTCGCTGCTTTATCACCAGAGGTGGCTGCTGGTGATGCGTTTTTCGCAAGGTGGTCCTAAACCTGGAACGCGGTACAATGAATCCGAAATAGTTTAGACTAGGTTATATATTGGGCGGTTTCGTTGTCAAGTGTTATCAATATGAATTTCTTGATATTGGAGATGGCGGCAGCTGGATGAATTTTAGCATCCATGGGGTTTGTCAAGAATAGCAGAGAAGGGTATGAGTTTGGTAGTGAGAAGGGAGGAGAATAAAAAAGAAACTGCTGGTGAAGAATGTTAGGGTTTTAGGTCTAAGGATCGGTGGAATTTGATACCATGAAAGATTATTGGATTCAAATACTTGCCCTTCTCATTAAACATATCCCTTATATAGGGGAAATCATACAAATCATCTATAGAATACAATTATACTGTTGCTATGATTACATAATATTTTCCCAATTTATACATCATCTAGAATAATCTATTAAAGTTTTTGAAAAAGATTGGGGTTCGAGGGCCCCTACCCACTCTATGTGGGTTCGCCTCTGTGTATATGTTGACATAAGTAAAAGTTTACTTGGTTTCTATGCAACACAAAACCAAGTGACATATTTAATTCTTAATCTCTACGAATAAACTACATGATTAGCAAGGAATTAGCCGGGATGAAACAAAAACAATTACAAGACCTAAAATACCTAGAAACAAACCAACCAACAACAGCCTATAGAACGGGAAAACTATTAAAACGATCAAAAAAGAAAACCACGATTAACATTACTTAATCTTATCGTGTTTTCTATCAAAGCAGTGATTATAGATGATCGATTAACTCAAGCCTGGTGGAAGCTTGGAAACCCGAGCATATGAGACACGCATCTAGGTATACGATTAGTTTAAGATATATATATACAGGTTTAGGAGAGTTATTATATTAGTGTTATCCATCCAATTACTCAAACTTATTTACCCAAATCTAATCAAATATATTAATATATACTATATAATCTCTAAATTATAATAAATAATATGTTGTATGGTAAAAGTTAAAATACAAAGGAAGACAAAAATGAGAAGGGTGAGAAGGATTTGTGGCCACACAAAATACCCGTAAAAAAATTCCAAAAAATTTATAAAAAAATCATAACTCAAAATATAAATAAAAAAACAAAAATGTTTCCCTCATCATTCTCGTTCCAAAAAAAAATGAAAAGACACAATGCAGAGACAAAAGACACAATGACAAAAATGAACAAAAGACACAATTATAAATAAAAAAAGACACAATAAATCACAAAATCTAACACAATGCCGAATAAAATATAACACAATGTTGACTAATATAACACAATATCAAGAAAAAAAGACACAATGTCAAGAAAAAAAGACACAATCAATGACGAAAATAAGCACAAAACAAAATGATAAATAAAAAGTCACAATGGTCTTTTTCACTCAGCATTGTGTCTTTTTCGAGTTTATTTTTCTAAGGACGAGGAAGACAATGGAACATTTTTGTGTTTTTACTTTCTTTTTTATTAAATTTTGAGTCATGAGTTTTTATTTATTTATTTTTAACTTCTTTGAAGGGTTTTTTTGTATGGCTATAAATCCTTCTCATCCTTCTTATTTTTGTCTCCTTTTGTAGAATAACTTGACCCTATGTTGTATATAATCTCTAAATTATAATAAATAATATGTTGAAGCTGTTAAAAACTAAAAATCAAAAACATTATAGAATTATTGAAAATATTAAAATATATAGAATTATTAGAAACGTCAATAATTATTTTATACTAGTTTGAGCCCCCTGTTACGGGGGTTTATTTAGGTTTTCGTTTTGCTATTTTATATTTTGTAATGATTTGTTTTGTTTAATGTATTTTTATTTGATTTAACACTATATATTAGCTTGTTACGCTCATCATATAACGTTTAGGCTCTTTCAATTGAGATGTGTAGGTTTTAGAGTTTTAACAAACGAACATAAACAAGCACGTACATGTTGAATTTTTAGACGAACAAACATGAACACGAATATTTGTCTTATGAAAAAGGGACGATTGATGTGAGTGATGATGTTGAGGTGATGCATGAGAGGGGAGGTTGATGATGGTGGGTGGTAATGGAAAGTTAATCGTTGATAGAGAGGATAGAACGACAACAAAGAATATGTAAGAGAGAAATTAAATTACGGTTTAATGATGAAAAAGTTTCACAAATAAATAAGATGTTATAACCTGTTTAAGGGTTATTCGGGTTTAGTGAGACCCATGACCCGCGAAATTATTGTTTGATGATTAAGGGATTATTTCACAAATAAATGATATGCTTTAATCCGTTTAAGGGTTATGCGGATTTAGTGAGACCCATGACCCGTGAAAACTATTGTGTTTACTTATGAAAAAGTTTCACAAATGAATTTGATGTTATAACTCATTTAAGAACTATCCGAATATAGTGAGACACATGCCTGCGAATTCGGGTCAAATACATAAGTAGTCTCAAATACAAATCCAGCAATCTAGTGACTTTAGAGAGACGGGAGCAACTAAAGAATGGCACATAGGATTTTTTGGTAGATATTTATATAATTAGATAGATTTAAAGTCGATTTTTAGATGACTTTAACATCATGACATGCATCCCAATAAGCAATCCTAAACCATAAACGAGTATACCCACATATCTGATGGATAATGATCAAGTGATGCGTACCAAACAGTTAGATATGGGACCTGGAATTCTGGATTATACATAATTGTCTCATAACCGTAAACTCCTGCCAAAATATGCAAATCATCACCAACTACATATGGAAAATTTCGTGGATATATAGTTATTTTATCGATTGAAACTCCTGCCAAAATATGCAAATCATCACCAACTACATATGGAAAATTTCGTGGATATATAGTTATTTTATCGATTGAAGGGAATTTTGTAAATCTTGCTTGCAATGATAGTGAAACATGATTTATATTTTTTAACTAGCTTTTAGTCCGTGTTGCACGGGTTTATTTAGACTTTTCTTATATATTATTGTGAATGTATAATTTCCGGTTATAATGTGTAGTTTCAAGTTAAATATAAACTCTGTGATGTAGGTTTTGTATTAAAATCAAAAGTTACTTGAATCAATAAATTATTATATTCTTTTTATAGTTGTAGTTTAAGTTTACTTTGTGATTTTATCTAGAATTTTAAATATTTTAAATTTTACTGTATTACATGGGTTGTTTATGTTATTTTTATTATTTTTTTCTGAACTTTTTGAATATAATGTAAGACGTGAATAACGCCAACTGGAACGCACATGTATTTTATCTATCAATTTTTCCTCTATCACTCAAAAAAAACAAACTGCAGTTGAGGTTCTTTAATGTTTTTGTACGTTTTCATGTTATCCATAGTCGATGTTCTTAATTTTTGATGAATTTTTATTCACTGATAATATTTAATTTTCATAAATTTTATGTATTTAGGTTTGAACTTCAACATAAACTTTGAGGTGTCTTGTATTAAAATTAAAGTTTACATGAACATAACTAAATTATGTGTTGTTGGTTGCGTCTAGTTTTTGAATTTTGTAAACTAAAGTTTTAAGATTGCACGTTACAATGAACTTGTTTATATGAGTTGTTTTTAATAGATTTGTGTTGTTTATATTATTGTTTTTTATTTAGGCTGATTTTAAATTAATTTTTTGATTCCATCCTCCTAAATAAGGACAGGTAACCATAAAACATCCTTTAAATTCAACAAAAACTAACATTTAGAACTTATGTTTTTTTCCCTATTTTAACATAGGTTTTCATTTTTAATGACCTGAATACAATAACACTAATGAAACACTGAAAATAGAAGCAAAACGTCAACCTAGATCAGTTAACTATCAATTATACATTTATACCACAAGATCAATATATCATAAAACCAACTACTAACCTTGATAGCATTCCTTCTGTTGTAATTTGAGATTTCAGCAATAAGTCGCTTACATGTACTCTTGGAATCCATTTAGAAAAATGAGCCCACCACAATTTCAAATTCATAGCGTAAGAATGCTTTCAATTACTAACTTTTTTCGCTATAGATAATACATACCCAACCATACCTAGAGTCCAAGTAGCATTCTTCCTGAGTTATACATCATCATAGTGAAGCCATTCTCCAAAGAACTCACTAAAGAATGTCAAATCCCAATCTAATTTCACATTATTTTTATTAGGTGAAGCCGTTGTCATCGTTAACATCATTAATGAATTCGTGTTCATGTTTTTGTGTTATGAATGTGTGTGTGAATAAACAGATTATGCAAAAACGAATTCTTGAATGAACGAAAGGATATTATTGAATATCTTGGTAATTACAATGGATACAACATGTCTATATATATAGATATTTAAAACGGTTGGATTATGACGGTTACGGTTGGCGGGAAGCAATAATCGTTCTAATATTCTTAACTAACTAATATATAATAATAATGATAATACAAATTGTTACATATAAAATTATTAAACCTAAGTGTTTATTATTTCTAATAATTTTCGTCTATTATTTTAGCAAATATACATCAATCGCCTCAAATATCAACAGTATGGGTATACCATCTTGTTGTGATTACCATGAATAATTCAAAAAGATATGCATTATAGAACATGATATGCAATAAACCATTAACTGAATAAAAAAAACACACTACAAATCATGATATGGAACACATCCTTCAAAATCAACTGCACCTCCCTACAAATCATACAAAATAAGTAGACATAACTAAAAATAAGAAGAAAACAAAAGAGATAAAGTTGAAAATCTACCATCTCAGATCAGCTAACTTGTCAACCCTATATGTTAAAAACACCATGCCACAATAAACCAGCACGCACGTTCAATGCATTAGATGCATTACAGACAAAGCACAATTGCCAATAAAATCCAAGTTGTAATCTGACCCGTTACCAATAAAATACAAATGAAATGTGGTTTTAGTAAATATATGGAAGCCAAAAATAGCGTTTAATAATTAGAAGCGGTTGTTCTTAAAACCTGTTATCAAGCAGGCATTATTTATTTATGATAACTAAAAATGAAATATGAAATACTTATTTTACAACAATGAAAATGTCCAGAGAATGAAAGAATCTAACATTCTTTTAGAAGTTAATGAAAGAATCTAACATTCTTTTGAAACTCACTAAGTCGTTAAGGTAGAAATGACTTCTAAATTTTCTCAAGTTGCTCCAATCGATCTCCATGTCTATTTTCGACCCCTGCTTTTCTTTGTCTTGAAATAGAAACCTGATCAGATTAGCAATTGAGATTTAAAATAATGTAATAGGATATCTAGCTAAAAAGAAAGTATGTTTTAATAAAGTAACTAAGTATTAAACATTAGAATCACATCTACATTTCCTCAAAGAAGACATCACACTTTAAGCCTACAACAAAAGCCTATTAAAGATTAACTAAACACTTCCAGAAATTTTTGTTGTTTTGATTCAATGTAGCTTCAAAAAAATCTGTTTACCAAGATAATTCGTACACGTATGTTATGAGGCTACCTAATAAACAGAATAGAAATAAAACGAATAAGCAAAAATAAACTTAACTATTGGCTTTACACTATGATAAACAATATTAAGGGAGAATGAGCTCAATCAAAAATCCTACAAGTGTTAATTGTTAATGTGTTTTTTTTCTAAATAATTTTAACATCAACATATTTTAACTCGTTAATAATTTTGAATTGTTAGGTTTCATATATATTGATATAAAAGTGGTATGTATAAAGACAGATTATTTGCATAAAAGTATAAGGTAGTGTTTGTTAAATTCTTTTGGAAAATTGGAAATAAATAATCCTACTTTTTGTGTATTGGCCGATAATAATCCCATATTTAAAAATTACTAGCAATGGTCCCACCTTTTAACTATTTTTGTCTCACTGATCCTCCGTTAAAAAAATACTTAACGTCGTTATGGTTTTTCCCTAGTTTCAAACCGATGCTTTAGGGCTTTTGATCGGAAGAACTATACGAGTCGACCGATGTAAAACTTATCTCGAAATGGTGATCCAAACGACGATCCAATGTTTCAATTCGGGTGCTTGAATTTCCAATTAACAAAAATCAAGCCATTTGAATCACCGTTTCGAAATAAGTTTTACATCAGTCGACTCATATCGTTCTTCCGATCAAAAGCCCATAAACATTGGTTTAAAACTAGGGAAAAAACATAACGACGTTAAGTATTTTTTAACGGAGGACCAGTGAGACAAAAATAGTTAAAAGGTGGGACCATTGCTAGTGGTTTTTAAAAGTGAGACTATTATCGGCCAATACACAAACGGTGTGATTATTTATTTCCAATTTTCCAATTCTTTTCTCTCTAAAATGTATGACATTTTTCTCTATTTAATTTTTACTCCAGATCATGCTTGGATTCGATTCAGGTTTTCAACTTTATGTCTGATAAGTCTCGGCAATCCGCGAGCGTAACCCGTTTAACACCTCAAAGAAAAACTCGACAGATCAAGCAGGTCCCTTTCAGGTCAGCCAGCGAATAAGTTGGCCTTTAATGGGTCGATATCATAGGTTTATTAAAGACTTTGACAGTCATGTTGCTGAAACAATTGGTTTCTTTGGAGTACTTGTAGGTCTAGTGGCGGGTGGATCTAACAACGTTCTTGGATCAACCTAACTTAGTGCTAGCGGAAATCACACTAAGCAACCTAAGAGGTCTCGGATCTTGAGGTTATGTTCGGGTTTTAGAGAGAGAGACACGAGAGAGAAAGTGAGAGAAAAATATGTATGTGTTAGAGAATTTTGGCAAAGGCTGTTTTTCTCATGGCATGCTCCCTATTTATAGAGGAGCATGCATGAGAAATGTCTTTATTTCCAAATGCCCAATGGGCTTGATTACATTTCCCTTAGGCCATTTCCCTTAGGCTTTGTACATACAAAATAACATCTAATGCCCACATAAATACAAAAGATGCCAAACGGCCCAAATACAAAAACGAACCAATACAAAAGACTAAATACACAAAAAGGGACCTAACAATCTCCCTCTAGTCTTTAGTATTGGAACCCATCAGTGTCGTAGACCAAGCATTCGTCCTCGGATAGTGGAAGTTCAACAAGTCTTCGGACGAACTTGTTGAAGGCTTCAACTATCCGGTCTGTATTCTGACGACCCAAATCCTCGACAGTCCCAAGCGGTGAGTTGTAGAGCTTCTTCACATCGTCAATGTGAAATCCCATTAGCTCATGCTCATCAAACACTCTTATCTCGTGCATGTCACGACAGCGGATGACGGCCTCACCGGTTGTATTATCAAACTCCCAACAAATGAAATCTCGGAGAGTGTTGGGAAGATATGGCTCGCCATGATATATCTTGTGACAACCCTTTGGCGCCTTGTATCTCCACATAGTTCGAGGCTCTCCGGTGATTGGGTTGATCTCTCGTGGGTTCCTGTACTATCGACCCTTATTGAACTCGAAGTCTTTGTAATCCAACTTCGATTGACGATACAGGTGAGTGGTGACCCATCCTTCGAGTGTATCATCATACTCACCACGTCCTAGAGCTTTTGATAGATAGTGGAGGTCTAGCTCTGGAAACGACTTCAGCTCATGGTGGTTGAGATAAACGAGATCTCCGCTGTATCTACGAATGGCCCAACAACTGTTCTCCTTATTATACTTCGCATAGACAATCAGCGAATCATCATGATAAGGATAGTTGAGCATGCGGGTACAAGCACGACTTGACACAATGTAGGTCTTTCTCTTCTTCTTTGGTGGTTGGTGTGTCAAGTCGGTGGTTGGATCAGATACGGAATCAGCGGCAGGAGCTTCTGAAGCTTGAGCTGGTGGAGTGTCTGGATTCGGCGAGTAATTGATATTGTCATTAGTGGTGTCTATTGCCTCCTCCGTTGCTGCAAAGAAGTCTGCCAAGCTCTTCCCAGCTTCAATAAACTCGTCCATCATTCCTGTAACGCTATCTGCAAGAACATCTTCAGGAAACAGTTCTTTATACATATCATTTATACGCGAATCGTGTTCCCTGACTTTGCTTGCGGAGTCATGTGCAGCAAGGTCTTGAATATGTTCTTGAGTGTGTGGAGGTGATTGAGTGTTACCTCCACCTCCACTTCCTGCTGCACTAGTTCCAACGTCTCCACCGTCTCCACCGTCTTTATTATCATCATCATCGAAACTGTCGTGAACATTGTCGTCCGCATCATCGTCATCCTCATCATCATCACTGTCTTCATCATCATTATCTTTTCCTTCCTCAACACCACCAGCTTGGGCTTGCAGTTGTTCAACATGTTGAGGACCCAAGCTGGTGTTAACACTGCTGACGACTTGGCCACCCTCTTGTACAATACGACCAACAGTTGCTTCGCCTTCCGCACCCATAAGCTGAACTCCTGGCAGGGCCACACTTGGTCCTGCAGTGGGCTGTGATCCACCAGCCTGAGAAGTCTCACCAGACCTTCTCTAACTCCTGAAAACTGTATCAAGTCTATCCTCCATACCATGAAAATCATCCTCATGAATACCCATAAGGTCTGAGGCAGCTTGATACTTGCTCAACAACTCTTCATTCGTCTTCAATTGTAACTCATGTAGACGGTCATGCTCAACTTTGGCTTGAATGGCCTCCATATCGGTTCGCAGTGTTGCATTTTCAGCTACCCGTGTATCGAGGGAGGCGGATGATGCTAGCTAATTTTCTATACTCGAGACTCTGGAGTTTGTAGCCTCATTCTAAACATCCCATCTTCTAGTTGCATCCTCAATCTTCTTATTGAGACTTGATCTGAGAGCACTTGCAGTTGGTAAGTTCATCTCAAGTGTAGCCACTCTATCTACAAGCTTCAAGTGGTCAGCCCTGAGGTTAGCATTTTTTGTGGATTCTTGATCCAGCAGAAGATGTTGATTCTGCACTCGGGTGTGGAGTGTGTTGATCAGGAGGCGTTGACTCTCGATTTTGGCCTCATTCAGTTCTTTCTGCTCCTCCAACTCCTGAAGCCTTGTTTTTAACTCCCCTTTCTCCTTTTCATCATCAAGCTCCTTTTTCTTCATATTTTTAATAAATGTTAGGAGCATAATTTCTCATTCGGACCTTTTAGCATTCAAGTCCTCCAGTGCGACGATCCTATCGAGGATAGGATCGGCGTATACTGGAGGTGTCGAAGACTTCCCTCTTGTAATGGGCTTAAGTGAAAAGATAATGGTTGGTGGGGTGGTGGACAGGATGGGTGGTGAAGAGGTCTGGGTAGGTAGTGTAATGGATTGAACAGGTAGTGATAAGGGAGTGCAGGTGGGTGGTGTTGGCTGTTTTTCTAGTGGTGAGGTGATAATGATTTGGCTCCATAGGCTTGTTGATTTGATGGGTGAACTGAAGATGGATGATGTGAATATTGAAGTAAAGGTGGGTTCAGTGGTAGTTTTTGTGGGTGGTGTGGTGGTTTGTGATGGCTTAGGCTCGGTCTGGGTTGGTTGTTGTTTTGGAGGTGGTGTGGATACTTGAGGTGTGGTTTGGGCTGGTTCAGGTGGAGTTGTAGGTTGTGGTTGTGATAGTGGTGGTGAGGTTTGAGGTTGGTCTTGAGGTGGTAAGGGTGGTATTTGAGGTAGGAATGTTGAGATGGGTTGGTCTTTTGGTGAGGGCTTGGGTGTGGAATCGGGTGAGTCATGAAGCATGGTTTTGGTTTTCTTGGCCTTGGCTTTCTTTCTGGTTTTGGGTTTCTTATAGGCTGGGATCTTGATTTTAGCTATATCTAAGTCTCTAAGTACTTGGGCTATGGTTTCCTTGGTAACTACAGGTGGGGCAGAGGGTTTACCTTTGGAGGGAAGCTTGACAACGAGCCTGGGAGGTTTCTTGGAGTCCTCAAGTCTCTTGATACGTTTCAAAAGGGGCTGCTCCTCCTCTTCCACCGCCTTTCCCTTACCAGAAGCGCTACCAACAGAAGGCTTGTCAGTAGCCTTCCTCTTCAAATCATGTTTTCCCTTGGTTCTGACCTCAGCTGGTTCATCTGATGACACTTGTTCAACTTCAATTTCAGGCTCACTGTCAACCATTTCTCCACATTCAACAGACGCCTCATCCCTAGCAGGCTTTGTTTCCTCGAACAATCCAAATTTAGGCCCCGGTCTTGGTCCCACATACTGGTGTCCCCTGCCCTTGGTGCTCAACAGCACACCAAAAATCGATGTATTGATCTCATTAACGTGATAGGGCTCTGGAAGGGATTTCGTGTCTTTGGCTTTCTTTGATCCCGGCCTTGGAACATCTGGAATCAAATTATCTAAGCATCTGTACAAACCTTGGATACATGAGCCACCTCGAGTCGTTCTTTGCATTGGTGAACATGCATTAGAATATACTCCTTGAGTAGTTAAACTTCTTTCGAGTGGTCAACGCAAACATAATACGCACCCAATCTACCCTCATGCTATCATAACCCCCACGTATATCTTCAAAGCAATGAGTGACGATGTGAAAAAGAAACCTCCAATATGGGGGGAGGTGTTTCTTCTCCAGGCTCTTCCATTATGTGTCGTATCCCATCTGAGTCACAAAGTCTTCCAACTTCGCCCTGTCTCCTTTCTCATACTTGTAATTCGGCTCATCCTTTATCTTCAACACTCTTCTAATATCCCCCTCAATGATGGTCAGTTCTCTCCCAGCCACCTTTGTAGTAAATGACAAAGCATCATCAGCAAGCTTTGCAAACGCCCAGAAATCCAACACCCACTTGTAATATACAGCCGGGTTGGCAGAGATAGCATGTGCAACAGGAGTCTGTCTTAGTCCTTTCACCATAGAAGTGAAAACTTTATCCTTTTTGGATTTGGGGATCTCGAGAGCACAGAATAGATTATGACCCTGAAACCAGACGATAAGAATATGAGAATCATCATTAAATAATAACTGTACAAGATAGATATATATATACACAAGTACTTGACTTAGATAAATATAAACCAGTTTAAATATAAAAGGTTAACTCATTATGTTCCTTATAGTTTAATAGGTTGAAATATGATTTTAGTTTATTTACAAGTTCATTAAGTCCAAAAGGTCCAGACTATATAAGTTTTACATGTCCATAACAGTCCAAAGTCCAAACATTCCAGTAACATCAGTTTCAAATTCTGAAAAATTTGCTAAGTATGACTTTTTCGGATAAGAATTTCGCATCGGGTCCAGTTTCGCTTCGCATGGGCATGCGAAGCAAAACAGAACATTTCGCTTCGCATGGGCATGCGAAGCGAAACGGAAACCCTTTTCGCTTCGCATGGGCATGCGAAGCGAAACAAAAGCCTTTTCGCTTCGCATGGGCATGCGAAGCGTAAAACCCCCTTTATGCGAAAAAGTTAACTTAACTAATTTTTGTTTCCTTTTCCTTCCTTTGGTGTCGCCTAGCCATGAATTAGGTTTCTAGAATGCTTGGGTCAAAAACCCCTTGGTTTACATGGTCAATTGGTCCTTGAAACTTTGAATAAATCCTAGATCTACAAACTGTACACAATATCAAACCTAAAACTAAAAACTGATGATGATTAACATAAACCAAAGTCAAATTGATTATCCTAAGCCAAGATAACAACACAAAGCTGAAGATCAATTTCCAGATCTGGCCGACGGTTCATATGAACCGCCGCCTCGAACCCCTTGAACCCAGAAAACAAGAAGAATCAGATGATGATGAGGTTATGATGGTATACCGCGGGTGTATGCTATGGATTCATGATTAAATATGATAAGAGTGGCCGGATCTTGTTGATGCAAGATGAAGTTAGGGTTTGAAGTAACAGAAAGAGAGAGAGTGAATAGTGAAACGTGTTTGGTGAATAATGAATGAAAAATTAGGTTCCCCATATATATAGGGTCAGCCTATCTCGCGATAGGTCAAAAAATCGCGAGTGTTCACCGAAAATATACTCTCGGTCCTCGGTCTTTAAAAATATTTGCATTTTCAAACCCGAAAAACATTTACCCACGGAATCCAAGAGCTTGTAAATTTATTTATTTTTTTGTCGGTCCGTGACAATTAACGTTTGCAAGATCGATATCTTTGACAAAACAAAAACATAAAACAAAATAAACAAGGACGATAATAGTAATAAAAAGATATACTGAAGATAAAATAAAAATTAAAAAAAATAAAAATAAAAATAAAAATAAAACTAAAATAAATTAGATTAAATTAAAAATAAAACTTAAAATATTAAACTATACAAGTACTTAATATTTTTAGAAAATAAAAACAAAATAAAACAAAATAAGATAAAGTTAAAACAAATTTTGATAATGACGTTAATATTGAATTAATTTACATGAATTTTTTATTTGATTAATTCACAAAGAACGATCGCGACATGGAATCATATTGATTTGCAAAGTCCTAGATCGCGTTTCCATTTTGAAGTTATTGTGACACAAATTCATCATCAACTGCAGATATTGTCCACATGTTTAACTTGACAAGTTTTTGATGTTAGCGTGATACATTTAAGATTCAATTAGGCACGATACTTAAGTGGTCCCCACTTAATCAGACATGTTACTGATTTCGTCATACCTCGGGCCTAGTTTGTATTGACATATCACCTCAACTTGACTTAAACCTTTCTTAGTTGATCACAGTTATCTTATTAACATACTTGACACATAGTACTTTGTACACTCGACACTTTGTGCTTTGCACACTTGACTCGATCTAGAAAAGTTAAAATAAAGCAGAAGATTCAGGGCCTTAACAATCAGATCTTGTATGACTACAAACAGAGAAAGTCCAAGGCTTGAATCAAAACAAATGAAGAAATAAAACATAATTTAAAATCCTAAATGACTCTTTTCCTTGATTTTTCATTTTGTTCTTCTGTTTTTCTTTTTCTTTTCTTAACTCTTTTGTTTTTCTTTTTCTTGCCTTTCTATGAGTCTTTTCTTAACTCAATGAGAAAATGAAAAATGACACATATTTCATAAGATGACTGTGATCAGGTAAAGAGAGGCTTGGGTATGACATGTGTAATTACATTTCATCCTTCATTGATATGACTTTAGCGGACTCATGCAACCACTTCATAAACGTATAACCACTAGCATCGGCAAGAGTTTAGGTTTATATCACTCAACACTTACTTGTTTGTCAAGCCTATCTACATATCCATGAATGACTTTGTAGCCTTTTGTTCTACTCTTTTAACGTGCTAGGATCATTACATACCAATGTACTATCATTTTCCATATAGTCGGATCAAATTCTTAATTGAAATATTTTTAAATATCCGGCTTGAAAGGCCAAAGAGTGCTCTTTGCGCTACTACGCATCCTTACTCATAGTATAGTGCAAGTTAGGTTTGGGTATAGCAGGACTTGAACCTGCGACCATTAGGTTAAAAGCCTAATGCTCTACCAACTGAGCTATACACCCCAAAAAATATGTAGTAGTAAATAAGGATTGGTGCGGAAAATCAAAGAGGGCGGGGCCCCTCTTCATCATATTAAAGGGGCGCGGCTTTGTATGAGGCTCGTACTGCAGAGCAAGCAAAGAAAACGTAAGGGCGCGCGCTAGCACTCCTGCAAGAAAACGGCCTAGCTAACACGCCCCTTATTGAAAAGTCAAGGATATTGAATGATCGATATGAGAAAGAAGCGCTCAAGCTTTCGAAGAAAGCAACATCCAACTTTTATTAAATAATACATAATAGAAAGTTTGTTATTAACTGTGTGTCGTTAAGTTAGTCGTGTGTTAAGTATTTGGATAATATTTGGAGTAGGAATTGGGAATGGGTGGTGGGACCCATGAAACCCCCCCCCCCCTCTATATAAACCCAACCACTTCTTCCTTTCTTTTCTTTTCTCATCCAAACACACACACACACTCAAGAAACACACACATACTCTCTCTCTAGCACTCGGATTTAAAACACAAGCCAAAGAAGGGTGGAATCTTGTGTTTAACATCGTCAAGCAACAAGAATCACGTCCAGATTGTTTTATGGTTAAAATCGTCATGCAAACAGATATAATGATAGATCGGGTTGTAAAATGTAAGAAAAATATAAACTTGGTAAGTTATAACCTCTTGGGTGCACTTTAAGGTGAAAAGGTGGCGTTGGACTATGAGAGATATGGGTTCAGGATTAGGTGCATGGGGTCAGAATGTGTCGGAAGATGGCTTTAAAATAGTAAAAACGACGAAAGGCAGGAATTTCACATCGCACAGCCATGCGAAGCGAAAAAGCATGCGAAGGGAAAAAGTTCCATGCGAAGCGAGAAAGTTCCATGCGAAGCGAAAAAGCATGCGAAGCGAAAAAGTCATGCGAAGCGAAATTCCATGCATGCGAAGCGAAATTCTTCCATGCGAAATTTTATAAAATTCATTTTCTGATGCATTTTTGTTAAAGGACTGTTAATGAAAATAAAATTTTTTCGAGGTGACCTGGCAGCTCAACCCCAGCCAGGGGCGCTGCCCCTTGGACCCTACTAGGGGCTGCCGCCCCTAGACCCCGCTACTAGGGGCGTTGTCCCCGGACTCCCGTTAGTTGAGGGTTTCATAAATTTAGATGTAGGAAGTAGTGGTAATAGATAATTGACACGCGTAATGTATTGTACAGTTAGCCGTGCACAACTAAAGAAGGGAATTACCATTAACGGCGAGAGAAATTGACTCCAGGTGAGTTCTAGCCCCAATTCTCTTTGAAATGTTTTCGGGGCTGTGTGCATACTCCTATGTGATAGTTAATACATTTACTTAATTGATAAGTGTATGATATGTGTATGACTATGTATTGGGTGTTATTACTATATAATGATAGTATGAATGAGCATATATATATATATATTATATACATGAGACAGGTAAAATATGCACGTATGATAAATGTATGGTTATTCGAGGCAGTAGGGACCAGACCCTTATAATATCTGTGATGTTAGGGACCAGACCCTTATAATATCTGTGATGATAGGGACCAGACCCTTATAATATATGTGATGATAGGGACCAGACCCTTATAATATCTGTGATGTTTAATGTAGAATAGCTTATGATATACCATAGGGTTTTATGAAAGAAAGTATGTAAGTACGTATGCATGTATATAAGGTATATATGAATGGAGTAATAGAAAACTAAGGTATGAATACATATCTTCGGACGCGTACGAGTAAGGGTATGAATGTATTGTATGTTAATTGATTAACTAGAACTCACTCAGCGTAGCTGAGTTTTAGTATGCACGCAGGCAAATAGGTTGAGGCAGCTGGCTTAAAGAGGGACACAGGGCATGGACTGAAGAGGCTGGCATCCATGATGAAGTGTTATGCCTGTTTTAATTAATTACTTATGAAAAGACAATTTGTATGTTAAGACAAGAATGAATGTTTTGTAATGTGATGTTTGAAGTTTTTAATTATTCCGTGAATTTTTTAATTTACTCTGATTTTAGAACTGTCTTTATGAGTAAATCCAACACCAAAGTAGGGTTACCGGGAACGGGGCCTTACACGGCTCCCTTTATGAAGAAGCTCCCTCTAAATGGGAAAATAGTATTTGAATTTTCTGAGATTTTTCTTAAGTAGGAATAAAGATGAAATTAATATTATATATAAAAATAAAATCTTTTTCTTAAGTCAAGTGACTCGATTTTTGATTTTCTTAAAGTAGATTTAAAATCTTTTTGGTGAGTTAACATTAACTCATTTTCTCCCTCTAAAATTATGACATATTTGAAAAATATTTACAATTTTAAAAACAAAGATAAAATTTACTCAAAGGAAATCATGCCCAACGATTCAACGAGAAACAAAACTCGGGCACGACTAAAATCTTTGGTAAAGAGATCTGCAAAGTTATATCAGAATGGACCCTTTTTATATCGACAAGCTTACGATCAAAACAATCACGAATAAAGTGTATTCGGATGTCGATGTGCTTAGTCTTTGAGTGCTGGACCGGGTTTTTAACAATTGCAATGGCCGCCTCATTATCACATTTGATCATGGTTCCATAGAAATTCAAACCGTAATCCAGCAGCTGATGCTGGATCTATATCACTTGAGAGCAGCAGGTGGATACGGCAATGTACTCCGCATCTGCTGTGGAGGTGGATACAGTAACTTGCTTTTTGCATTGCCATGAGATCAACCGATCTCCCAGGAATTGACATCCGCCAGATGTTGATTTTCTGTCCAAATTGCAACCCCCATAATCACTGTCGGTGTAAGCATGAAGTTCCAGGGGAGACTCCTTTGGTTACCAAAGACCCAAACGTGGTCTACCCTTCAAGTATCTGAAGATACGCTTGACAGCCGTCATATGGGATTCTCTTGGGTCAGACTGATATCTGGCACACTGACAAACAAGGAACATGATGTCAGGTCTGCTTGCAGTGAGATACATCAGGGAACCAATCATTGTGTTGATCGGCTGGTTTTCTTGATGGATTAGGAGCGAGAACCGGTCGCGTAGCGATTGGTGTCATGAAAGCGGTTGAGTCCTTGAATCCAAATTTCTGAACAATGTCATGAACGTACTTTTCTTGGTGAATTAAAGTCCCGTCCTTCTTTTGTTCAACTTGTAAGCCTAGGAAGAAAGTCATCTCCCCTAAGGAACTCATTTCAAATCGCTTCTGCATAATCTAGAAAACTCCTTGCACAGATTCTCATTCGTGGACCCGAAGATAATGTCATCAACATACACTTGAACAAGAATTAAATCACCCTTAACCTTCTTGACAAAGAGAGTTTGATCAACAATGCCTCTTTTGTATCCGTTCTTCACTAAATGATCAGCCAATGTGGCATACCATGCATGAGGTGCTTTGTGAAGACCATAAAGTGCTTTGTCAAGTCGGTAAACGTAATCAGGATGACCTGGATCTTCAAAACCTGGAGGTTGACTGACGTAGATTTCTTCTTTTACTTTCCCGTACAAACAAGCAATTTTGAAATCCATTTGATACACTTTGAAGTTCATGTACGAGGCGTATTCCAGAAAGATGCGAATTGCTTCTAATCTGGCTACCGGTGCATAGACTTCATCGTAATCAAGACCTTCACGTTGCCAAAAGCCTTGCACAACAAGCCGTGCTTTATTTCTTATGATCACCCCCTTGTCATCTTTCTTATTTCGGAACACCCATTTCGCTCTGATTGGCTTCTTATGCTATGGCTTCTTCACTATCCTCCAAACATTCAACTTCTTGAACTGTAACAGCTCTTCTTGCGTTGCTTCAACCCAGGAGTTCTCTTTCAATGCTACCTTGTAATCCTTGGGCTCCACCTGTGAAATAAAACAAGCAAAAAGGCATCTGTTAATGTTCTTAGAGGTACTACGTGTCTGGATGCCAGCGGATGGATCTCCAATGATGTTCTCAGTCGGATGTTGACGATGGATCGGTAATTGTGGAATTTGCTCGATATGCTCAACTGGTGATGCCTCTAGTTGAATGGTCAAGCTCTCTATGAGATGGAAAACGTTAGTCGCAGGGACAGAAGCACTTGGTTGAGGATCAATTTCACCTTCTTCTTGATCAACCAAGTGTTCTGGAGCAATGGGACCTTCCCATAGGTTGTAATAGAATGGGACAACAACGGCTGGAACAGATGTTTAGTTGGTGTTATCAGAAGTTTCGTTCGGACTTGGATCAATCTGCTCATTTGATGCATCAACCTCCACGGCAGGACCTTGATAATCTTCTTCAGAGGGAGGTGTGGGGACGGATTCCACCACACTAGGTTCTACAGGAGGTGGCTCTACATGATCGACTTGAACGTTTTCTTCGTTGTCAGCTGACACATATGAATCAGTATCTGAATCAGTGATGTCTTCAACAACGGGCATCTCGGTGGTGTCTGCAGAGGGCTGCTCATTATTCACCGGGGCTGGTTGATTGGCCACGGGTTGTACATTAAGCACGGGTGCAGAAGCAGCTATATTAACATCTTCAAGACCTCTCAGTACAGCTTGCATCAAGATAGATTGATCATCAGCAGGTTGAACTGGTGTAGAAACAATAGGGGAAACCGTTGGTACAACTGGTGTCACATACATCCCACGAAACTGCTTGAACAAGATTTCATAATCAAACATCCAGTCAGGACCATTGTGTGCATCAGTAGGGTTCAATTCTTGCCAATCAATGTTGAACGACTCCAAGATCACTCTAGTTTTCTTGTTGTACACCCGATAAGCACTTTTGTCAGCAGAATAACCGACAAAATAGCACTCATCCGCCTTTTCAGCAAACTTGGAGGTCGTTCCAGTATTGGATTGGAGTATGGTACAGGGACATCCAAACGTTCTGAAGAAATTCACCCTTGGCTTCGTTCCATAGAAGACTTCATACGGAGTCTTATTCAATCTTTTGTTTAGAAGCACACGATTCTGGGTAAAGCAGGCAGCATTGATAGCTTCACCCCAAAAAATCAAAGGTAGTTTGGAATATGACAGCATTGTTCGAGCGCTTCAACCAATGTACGGTTTCGTTGTTCAGCCACCCCATTTTGTTCGGGAGTGTAAGGTGCGCTGAATTGACGAAGGATTCCCTTGTTGTGGCAGAATTCATTCACCACTTTTTTGCAGAATTCTGTACCATTGTCACTCCTGATACACTTTACTCTTTTGTCGGTTTGATTTTTAACCAGCACGATAAACCGGAGCAGAAATTGTGATGTCTCATCCTTGTTCCCTAACAGAAATGTCCAACTGAAACGCGAAAAGTCGTCAGTAATAACCAGACAATAGGCTTTTCGACCTATTGCCAATGGTTGAATTGGACCAAAGAGGTCCATGTGCAACAGTTAGAGAGTGGAATGTATGGAATTGACAGTCTTGGGTCTGTGAGGGAGTTTGTGTTGTTTGCATTTAGAACAAGATAAACACTTTTCTGCACAATGAAAAGATTTTACGGGTAAACCCCTCACGTGGTCACCTTTAACCAACGTATTCAAGTTCTTAAAGTTGACGTGACCCAAACGTCGATGCCATAATGATGAATCGTTCTCCGAGGCCTTGGACATCAAACAAGAAGAAGAACCCATGGAATAATTACTTCTTATATCCAGAATGTAGGCATCATTGTGCCTCGGAGTACGCAAAATGATCCACTCTTCAGGGACTTTAAAACCTGGTTTCAATATAAGACGTTCATTTTCTGTGAACAAGGTTGAGAATTTCTTATCACAAATTTGAGATACGCTGAGCAGGTTGTGGTTGAGTTCTTCCACTAGATTGGCCTCATCAAATGTCAGAGTACCATTTGAGACATTTCCTTGCTTTGTTATCTCTCCTCCAATGTCACCGGCAAAGGAAACGTGCCTGTCGTCGAATGGTTTTATGTCAAACAACAGTGACTCGTCTCCTTTCATGTGTCGGGTGCAGCCACTGTCTAAGTACCAAATATTGTTGACAAGCCTTCTAGGCTGACCATACACACACGAACAACCAGTTAGTGGAGGGTTTCCCGAGACGCACTTGTCTCAGGAAAATTAAACACAAAATCACCAAGTTTAATTTTATGATTTCTGAAAATATAATCCTTTGGTGAGTCAGAATCTGAAGAGCAATCCCTCGAGGAACTTGAATTATTATTTCCTCGTTTTTGAAACGGTTTTCTGGATTGCCTTCGTTTTTGTTTAGTCTTAACCACAAAATCTTCTTGATTAGCCTTAGTGAAAACCATTGAAGGGTTCTTGGGGTTTTTAGCTTCAGACCCCTTTGCTAACCTATTCCTTTTCCTTTGGGTTAGCCAGAAAGGTTTCTTGGGTTTCTCAGTTCTTTTGGATTTGAAATCCGTCTCACTGGCTGAAGTATGAGTTTGGTTACACATTTTCTTAGCTTTGGGATTAAACATAGGAAATATCTGACCAAATGCACTATTTCGTTCTCTTTGTTGCTTGTGCCAGTTCTTGCAATGTCTCGCAAGATAAGAAGGATTTCCACAAACGAAGCAACATTTTCTGTGGTTGCATTTATAGACATCTTGATCACTGATATATGTGGAATAAGGTGATGTGGTCGGGTTAACATGTTGGTAACATCTATCTGAGTGATAATTATAAATATTTGAATGATGAGTTGCAAAATAATTTGATTGCCTAGGTTTCTGTCGAGAGTAATAATATGCACTATCAAATTGATCATAAAATTGATAACTATTGTTACAGGTTGTATTTTGAGTTTATTGGGTGGCACATATTTACAGGAAGTGCTTGATTTTTCATTGTCAAAATTTGACTCTTGTTTTCTCAAATTCTCAATAACATGATCAGTTGATAAGCAACTAAGACTATCCTTTTCATCAACCTTAGCATCGATGGTTTCATCAAAAATTGTTTCACAATCAGAATCAGACGAAGAAGATTCATTAAAAACATCATTACAACTGTCATCATTATAGTTTCACAAAATACAGTTTTTGATCCTGACATCAAGCTTCCTAACATAGATTCACAAACTTCGTTACAAACTGGGTTGTTAATTGTTTTGGTTAGATCCACACAAGACTCAAAACGTGTTTCTAACCCTTCATTAAGCATACAACCCTGGTTAACCTTCCCACAATCACCAATGTTTACATCACCTACTCCACAAGACACGTTGACGTTAGATTTATCAAACATTTGAACTTGAGCAACAGTTGGTGGTACTGCAGGAACAAATTTCACAGGTTTTGGTATTTTACCAACCCCATATGCCATTTCTTCCTTGGGATAAGTATTATAGCTAAAGTGGGGCAAACTGGTGTAGTTATCATTAAAAGGTGGTGGTACGGCAGTGCAATCGTACCCCAGCCTCGCTTTAACTTTAGTACTTCTCTGGGCTCCAATAAGATCATCTAATTGCTCAGATGATGCTTCAAATCTTTCAACTTGTTTTTCTTTTTCCCTTTTATCAGAAGCATCAAGTTTCAATTTTTCAATTTCATCTTTTAATTCATTAATTATATTCTTATAATAGATGACATCTTGCTCCTTTATAAAATTCTTAAGTTTAAGATTTGCCACATCATCATGGTGAGTTTTAATCTTTTCAACATAAATCTTGTTAGCTTTTACATATTCAGTATTTAATTGACGAAGTTTTGCATTTTTTTTCAAAACTTCGTCCTGAAGATATCTATAATATGTCACCTTATTTATGCAGGCTTGAGTGCAGAGATTGTGATTTACCTCATCAATGGGTGACGCATCGGAATTTGCAGCTGTGGATGTGGATGCTTCATTGTTTGTTGTGAAAGCCATGCCTGCCATGTTGAGAGGATTCTGCAGCTCTTGAAATTGATCATCCCAATCCATACCAACTTGGACCTCCGTTTGGGAGATAAGGGCCCTTGTGTTTGAGCTTGAATTGCCCTTGTGTGGATGATTGCCAATTCTTGGAACTGAGCTGCTTGGCTTATGCACCTTATGCTTCTTTCCAGCAGCTTTACCATTTTCTTCGTCAGTCACCTCAGTCACCCGAATGTCATTGGCTATCTTTGAGGAATTCGTGCATTCTCGCGAAAAGTGACCCATCTCACCACAGTTGTAACACCGTAGCTTTGACTTGTTAAACCCGATCCTCTTCCTGTCTGAATCCTTGAAACTGTCTTTCCCATACATCTTTATGAAGTTTGTAGCTCTTTGCACGGCCATTGCCATTTGGTACTTGATATCCATCTTTTCGAGATCCTTTTGATTGATGTCTCTCATATCCCCAATCTCAAATTGTGGTGGCAATAGATTTCCTTGCATCAGCTCTTCATGGCTTGACAGAAAATCGTGAACTATTGATATGTTTGAGTCATTCAACAAGGGTAGTGCTTCACGGTAACTAGAGCTTTTGCTTGGCTGATTCTTTGATGACGATGAAATTCCATGGGCCTTCAATGCTTGCTCAACTGCACTATCGACTGCCTTTTGAAATGAGCTAGGCGCAGATGATGCAGATTGACTTCCCGTTGAGATAAAAGCAGTAGTTGTGGAGGAACACTTGAGAAGTACTTCGGAGTGTTCACAGGGGTACACATTTTGCTGGGTTTTGCTTAGAAAAGCAGTTGGAATAGAGGATGCAATACTCATCCCAGCTTGATTCAGAGAACTCAGATGATAATTCATTCTCATTTGCTCATCCATTTCAAATGACTTGATAGTGGATATCAAATCACTATTTGTCATGGCATTCAGATTGGTGGTTCTCTTAATTGTGATTGTATTTGTACTCCAACTATAAGGCAATGAATTCATCAACTTGTGATTGACCTCGGAGTTGGTGATGTTGACACTTGTAGCTCTAACTCTTACCATTAGCTTCTCAAATCTCTTCACCAAGTCCAACACAGTTTCACCTTGATGATGGTTGAACATATTGAATTCTTCTTTCAACAGGGCTTTCTTGTTTTCCCTGATTTCAGCACTGCCCTCAACCTTCTCAACAAGTGCATCCCATAAACCCTTTGCACTTCTGTGTTCACGTAAAGTCTTAGTGATCTCATTTGAAAGACAAACTGTCAAATTGAGATATGCTTTCTTGTCTTGTGCTAACAGGTCCCTATTGTTTTGATCATAATTTTCAGGAGTCTTTAGTTGTTCCCCAGCTTGTGTAACAGTCATGGGAACATGTAGACCTTGTTCAAAACATCTCATTAATTCAGTTTCAGTCAACGAGATATAGTTCATGAACCTCCATTTAAAGTCGGCAAAGTTATCATCTAGGGTCATGTACTTAGGAGGTTTTTGAGGTGTTCCCACTTGGTTTTCTAACAGCAAATACCCCTTCAACAATTCAGAATCAGTGCTCGTAATGCTCTCAGTAGTTTCAAACACTTAACAGTCTTTAAACAGTTCAAAAATCAAGCCGAACAAGTTTTTCGCGCGAAACAGTCTTCAACGAAGCGAAAAACTTAAGTCAAGCGAAGCGAAAAAGACATAACCCAAGCGAAGCGTAACGGTGAACAGTAATGCAAAGCGAAAATCTTCAAGCGAAGCGGAAAACTTTTATGCGAAGCGAAAAAGTTTCAGGCGAAGCGAATAACTTTTATGCGAAGCGAAAAAGTTTCAGGCGAAGCGAAAAAGTTTAAGCTTCCAGAAGCAATCTTTCTTAGGGATCTGTTCACCTAACGTGTCAGTTCTAGTCAAAGGTTGTTGCACTGATTTTTATGTTATGAGAAGTGAAATTTTAACTTGTCAATTTTAACATATTTTTCAAACCCGTAACAACAATTTTAACACCTTTAAACCCAAAACTTTTAGATCTTAGTGCTAGTATACTTGTTATTTTCACCAAGAACACACTCTAAGACATGATTATCATCTTGAAACCTATTCTTTTTATATTTTTGTTGTTTTTCTTGTTTTTGTTGTTTTTCTTGTTTTCTTCCAAAAACTTTGTCTTCAACTTTTCTCAAGATCAAAACCCAAGATTGTGATCCAAAAACCCTCAACTAGTGAGCCGAATCTCTGATACCAATTGTAGGTCCCGTAGCGGGTGGATCTAACAACGTTCTTGGATCAACCTAACTTAGTGCTAGCGGAAATTACACTAAGCAAACTAAGAGGTCTCGGATCTTGAGATTATGTTCGGGTTTTAGAGAGAGAGAGACGAGAGAGAAAGTGAGAGAAAAATATGTATGTGTTAGAGAATTTTGGCAAAGGTTGTTTTTCTCATGGCATGCTCCCTATTTATAGAGGAGCATGCATGAGAAATGTCTTTATTTTCAAATGCCCAATGGGCTTGATTACATTTCCTTTGGGCCATTTCCCTTGGGCTTTGTACATACAAAATAACATCTAATGCCCACATAAATACAAAAGATGCCAAACGGCCCAAATACATAAACGAACCAATACAAAAGACTAAATACACAAAAAGGGACCTAACAATACTTGCCATACACCGTAAATAAATTCATCAAACTAATACTAATATTTAACGCCAAACAATTTGCATTTAAAGAATTTAAACATATAGTGTAGCATCTGAAAGTAACTAACCCATACGCCATCTTCTAATTTGATTGCAGAATTTCCTTGCAGATGCTCAACATTATTGGACCAGGCCATACCAACTCCCTTGTCAAATCAAAATCCTATCAAAATCCTTGCCCCACAACATATAACAATCAGAGTCTACATTGCATATTAATCCAATCCGCTAGTCCATCAAAAGCAAATATTTTTGAGTAAAAATTGCAGCCAATTCTACAATAAGAAAGCAAGATGAAAATCAAAGACTATATTGATAAGTAAATGAGTCAAATATAATAATTAACTATGGCCGTAACAAACTAAATCCAAGGTGCAGGCCAGTTTCATTTCTTAAGAAGAGCTAAAAAAAATTTGAAATCCATAATTACCTGTTACAGATGTTGACCATGAGAGAATTATGGTCATAGTAGAAATCCTTTGCTGAGTGTAGGTCCCTCATAAAGAGTCACCTGCAAATCTGGCTTTCCGAGCTCAACAGAATGAATAATAATGTGCTACTCATTAGGTAAAGCCCATGACCTTCTACGATGTAAAACAACAAATACCTAAAGGGTAAAATGAATTTTCCATCCGCCTATGATATATAAACCAATAGTTGTTATAACAAAGGTGCAACTTATATATAGAATGAAAATCCATTTGAGTTGTAAAAACTCGAGAAAACCCTCTGTAACATCGGTTTTTTTTTTGTTATATGTAATATATGTTGTTACATTTAATACAAAACATCGAAAACATAAAAAAAAATATTTTGCTATTTTTTTATATTTTTTAGTAATTTTTATATATGTTTTCAAGAGAGAGAAAATATAAATAAACTTTTACATTTTTTATTAACTTTAATTGTGAACCACAAGATTTAATTTTTAATTAAAAACATGTGGTTGAAAACGAGTTTCTAGAGTTTTAACAACTCAAAAGGGTTTTTATTCTAACCTAACCCTATATATATATATATATATATAGGGAGAGGATTAAGAGAAAACTCACATTTAGAGAGAAAACTAAAAAACTCCTAAAAACTTTTAAAGAATTATTTTTAATTAAAAATAAAAAAATATTTTCAAAATTCTGTTTTAGCCATTATTCTTATATTACACTCGAAAAATATAAAAAAATAAAAAAAAAACAAAAAAAAAACCGCTGTAATGCACATACGTATTACTGTGCGATACCGTTGTATTACACATGTGTATTACTATTTATTTTTTAGTTTAATAGTGTTTTATTGCATATATTCAATATTTGTGTATTGTATATGTTTAGTTAGTAGTGTTGTATTATATGGAAAAAAAATAATAATAAAATAAAAGTCGATGTGGTGCACATGTGCGTTAATGTTGTATTACACATACGTACTAATGTGTATTCGATGTGCATATTAGTCCTATATTGCATATATACAATAGTGTGTATCAATATGTGTAATAGTGTTGTATTTTATGCAATACAAACACTTATGCATATATGCAATGCACACTATTACACATGCGCACTATACCGACGAGATTACCGACAATTTTTTTTTTGAACCAATAACAACGTATAAGAACAATGGAAAAAAAAGAAACTTCAAAAAAAAATTTAAGAAATAGTTTTTTAGAAGTTTTTAGGAGTTTTTAAGTTTTCTCTTTAAGAGGAGTTTTCACTAAAACTCACTCCAACATATATATATATATATATATATATATATATATATATATATAGGATTAGGATCATGTGAGAACTTTTTGGGAATTGAGAACTATGAGAACCATTTTGGACCACAAAAAAACCCAAAAATAAAATAAATCATAAACAAAAAAAACAAAAATAAAAAAAGTAAAAAAACCAAAGTTCTTATTTATCATCCCGGTTTCTAAAAACACGTAAAAAAAATTCTCGGTTTAGCTAAATTATACATATACATATATGTATAATATGTACATATATGTACACACATGTTTTTTTCCTATACACATATGTATAATTTAAGGTAATTGATAATGTACATATGTGTACATTACATAACTAGAGATTAAATGAAAGTATACATATGTGTATAGGTATAATACGAATTAAAAAGAAAAAAAAATCGGTTTTTTTATTATACATATATGTATAATATGTACACACATGTTTTTTCCTATACACGTATGTATAATTTAAGGTAAATGATAATGTACTTATGTGTATATTATGTAACTAGAGATTAAATGAAAGTATACATATGTGTATAGGTATAATACGAATTAAAAAGAAAAAAAAATTGTTTTTTTTTAATGAAACCGGAATGAAATATAAGAATTTTGGTTTTTTTACTTTTTTAAAATTTTCTGTTTTGTTTGTTTTATAATTTTTTTAATATTTTTTAGAGGATTTTTTTAGTGGTCAAAAATGGTTCTCAAAGTTCTCAATTTGCCAATGATTCTCTTAGGATCCTTACTCTATATATATATATATATATATATATATATATATATATATATATATATATATATATATATATATATATATATAATAGAAACCCTAATTGGAATCAATAAGATGAAAAATACAACCAACAGGAAATAGGAAATATTCTTCGTTTTAATAAACCCATATGGGCTGGGCCTTCTCATCTCCAGCTTTAGGTCCAAGCTAGCATCCAAGCCCATAAGTAGCCATCCAACCAATCATCCCAATAACACTCCAAAAATCCATAGTGTCACGACAGCATATTAAACATACAATACCAGAAAAATTGTTATTAAGTATTTATGCAAACAAATGTTTGACATTAAATTGAAAGTAAACACATATTTCAACATCCCCCTCAATTCAATAGGCAAACATATTAAAGAAATAAAAAAAAAAAACAATTCTCATGTCTTGTAAAACATGCGTAACTCATTCCTCAAAATTCAAACTTTACAAAACAAGCCGTCATTAAAAAAACTCTACTTTTCAAACAAACTCACTTTTCTTTTTCTAAAACATATGCCAAGTGATTTGAAAATATGAATTTTATGAGCAAAGAAGAAAAAAACTTTTACAACTTCACAACAACCATTGAATAACAAGATTAAAACAACCATTAGATTCTTATACAAGAAGACAAAAGTCACACGACTTTTAGAAGATTTTTATAAGAGAAAAGTCACACGACTTTTAGAATTCAGAAACACGTCGCATGTTTCTGAATTCTAAAAGTCGTGTGACTTTTCTCTTATAAAAATCTTCTAAAAGTCGTGTGACTTTTGTCTTCTCGTATAAGAATCTAATGGTTGTTTTAATCTTGTGATTCAATGGTTGTTGTGAAGTTGTAAAAGTTTTTTTCTTGAGTAAAAATTAGTGTTTATGTTCTTTACGAGGTATATGTTTCTTGTGAAGAAGTATTTTTATCAAGTCGAATTAGTCTTTAAGTTCTTCACATGTCTTGTTTTCAGATGTGGTTCTAATTTCTTTAAAGTTGTGTGGCTTTTATTTTACATGTTTCTGAATTCTAAAAGTCGTGTGACTTTTCTCTTATAAAATCTTCTAAAAGTCGTGTGACTTTTGTCTTCTCGTATAAGAATCTAATGGTTGTGTTAATCTTGTGATTCAATGGTTGTTGTGAAGTTGTAAAAGTTTTTTTCTTGAGTAAAAATTAGTGTTTATGTTCTTTACGAGGTATATGTTTCTTGTGAAGAAGTATTTTTATCAAGTCGAATTAGTCTTTAAGTTCTTCACATGTCTTGTTTTCAGATGTGGTTCTAATTTCTTTAAAGTTGTGTGGCTTTTATTTTCTTATCAAATATGTTTTTTGATAGTAATGTGGAATCCTATGATTCTTTCCTCTTGTGTTCTTTTTCTGTTGTGTTAAAGAAAGTTTCCATGTCTTGTGATATATTTGTCTTATAGACGTTTATCTAATCAGATTTGTGTCTGATATCTTTTACACATTCATACGAATCTATGATTCTGTGTTGATTGGAACATACTATATGTTTGTTCTCTTGCGTTATGTTTACTGCAATTTATGATGTACCATGTGGTATTCTTTGAAGTTTATTCATTTGTCAGTGATGAATCTAAACTGCATTGTTGATTTAAATGTTTTTGCTGGGTAACTGTGTTGGGAGAGAGTTCTTATTGTAAAAGTTCTAATATGTTGTTTAATATCTTGGTTTGTTTTGTATGAGGTATATTGGTGCATTGATCGTTAGGCTTGAAGCTATTTGGACCTGAAGTGGTTGGGATCATGTATGGGCTTAGGTCACACACTCACACACACCTGCCCTTATACTCAGACGTTCTTACTAGAATTGCAAGCTGTGTAAGTTTTCTTTCTAAAACCAAGCTTTAGTTATGTGGTGATTAGAGTTTTCTCTCAAACATCATTATTCATGTCTTTTGTTCTTGAAAGTTGGTCTAGAAATTAAAATAAAACAATTTTGAAGTTTTATATCTTCAAAGATTTATTGTCGCTTAATCTGTTCTGGTAATAGATTTGAGTGATCCTTTATGAATCATTTGTTAATATGTAGTTATATTGTTTTTAATGTTGTGAAATCATTAAAAGACAATGTTACTAAGGTGGTGTATCTTTGATCAGTTAACTGCTAGTTACCAACAAATTAAATGAGGATACTTGTTTCCAATTTTCAGTTTTTGTTTTACATGAAGTACTTGTCTTTACTCCATTGGCGCATATTTTTGTATCTTCAAATTCAAAGTTTTTGATGTTTTAGTGATTTGTCAATGAAGTATTGTAAAAATTAGTTGTTCAAATGTGCTAAAAATTTACTAGAAATGGGTTTAAGGTTCAAAGAAATATGTGTTCCAATTCGTTTAAAATATTTGAGAAGTGTAACGATTGGTTTAACAAAGGGTAGTCGACTACGTTAATGTGCAGCAATTAAGTTGTTGCATCTATTGATTAGGAAATGCCTTTGGTTATATATATATATATATATATATATATATATATATATATATATATATAGGATCAGGATCATGTGAGAACTTTTTGGTAATTAAGAACTATGAGAACCATTTTGGATCACAAAAAAACCCAAAAATAAAAAAAATCATAAAACAAAAAAAACACAAAAATAAAAAAAGTAAAAAAAACCAAAGTTCTTATTTATCATCCCGGTTTCTAAAAAAAAAATTCTCGGTTTAGCTAAATTATATATATACATATATGTATAATATGTACATATATGTACACACATGTTTTTTCCTATACACATATGTATAATTTAAGGTAAATGATAATGTACATATGTGTATATTACATAACTAGAGATTAAATGAAAATATACATATGTGTATAGGTATAATACGAATTAAAAAGAAAAAAAATCGGTTTTTTTTATTATACATATATGTATAATATGTACACACATGTTTTTTCCTATACACATATATATAATTTACGGTAAATGATAATGTACATATGTGTATATTACGTAACTAGAGATTAAATGAAAGTATACATATGTGTATAGGTATAATACGAATTAAAAAGAAAAAAAAAATTTCGGATTTTTTTTAATGAAATCGAAATGAAATATAAGAATTTTGGTTTTTTTACTTTTTAAAAATTTTCGGTTTTGTTTGTTTTATAATTTTTTTTAATATTTTTTTAGAGGGTTTTTTTAATGGTCCAAAATGTTTCTCAAAGTTTTCAATTTGCCAATGGTTCTTTTAGAATCCTTACCAATATATATATATATATATATATATATATATATATATATATATATTCTTTACCTATATATATATATATAGGTAAAGAATGTATACTTGAAATTGTTGGATACCTGATATCAAAGCCTTTAGTGTTAACTTCAATTATTTATTTTATAAACACATATTGATTTAATTAAATTATTACTTTCAAAATAATCATTTTTATCCTATGTTTATATAATAGTGGCAATTTAATATTAAGTTAATGGAACCGCAATAAGTTTTTACTTAATACTGTTTTTCTGAACAATGTATGGAATCACTTCCAATACTCGGGTAAGACTTCCTGAAACAAGATGTCTACCGTCCATGCTGATTTTGATACTACAAGCCTGACTCACCTAAGAACACCATCAAGGAGGAACCCCACAACTGTAGGAAAACCCCCTTACGTCAGGTTTCGAGTTTGAGACCTTAAAATCTAAATCCTTAACCATCACCCAATGCCATTGGACCATAAGCACATATGCTTAATTGATACCAAATATTGAAAAAGCAAATGAAACTAAAATTTAAGAAACTTTGAAATTTACCATGCGTGACCTTAATATCATCAAGTTGCAGTTTGTCTTCATAATTATTTTATGTTTTACTATGATAATAATTAAAAAGTACTTGATCATAAATATAATAAGCTGTAAATTCACCATGCTTCCATATAATGGTCGACATTCAGAAATTGTAAGGATATTATCTTTTAGGTAAGCTTTACTCTAAAACTGATCAATCACACTACAAAACAACATACATGAAAATGCCTTAAGATGAATTTGAGAAGTAAAAAATATATATTTTTTGAAAGCAGGACCAAATTACATAAGAACTTTGTATAATATGGATATATTGACTGAAGATGAAATATATTTATACTCTTTAAAGAAAAAAATCAAATCCATTAGAAACTCCATATTACTCCCACCTTAGCTTAAACTCGTCTTTGAGGCGGCATTACTAAACCCATGCAACCACCGAAACCCAACACCGGACTCGTAATCCAGCTCTCGACACAAAAAGATAGTAGGGCAATGGTATCATTTTATCAAAGGCTTGTATCGAAATAAAGACAGATACTTCTAACATTACATAAATGTAAAAACTTTACCTCTTTTTGACGGTCACGTGTCCTCTTCGCATCATAAAATGGATCTGTGTGATAATGATTTAAAGTTACAATTATTTGAACATTTATACCAGTTAATTAAACAATCATTATTGATTATACCAAATGATATGAACATACTCCATTGTTAATCCCAATGAATACAATTCTTTTCTTTCAATTTGGCTATGTTGACATCTTGCTACAACAATTGTCTTTTTATGAAAAAATTACAAATTTTGTCCTTTTGAATATGTAAAATCATGGATTGGATCCTTTTTAAAAATGAGTTTCACTCTTTATCCTTTATTCGCATGTTTCACTCGTTTTTTGTCATTTAAATTAACGACCATCCAAATACCCAGTTAAGTGTTGGCATGTGCCAAACATGTGAGGGCAAAAAGGTAATTTTCAATCTGTATTATAATAAAAAGAATAATATGTATATTTTAGGGTTGTGAACTTTTGACCCATCTTCATCTTCATCAAACCATCTTCAACCATAATCCTCCACCACCACCACTCCGACCACCATTGGCATGACCTGTAACCGCCACTTACACCACTCCAGCCATGATCTTCATCTTCATAAAAAGCCCCACTTCTCTTCTTTCACCATTTAACCCAAACCCACCACCACCACTGACCGCCATTAACAGCCACCCGTGGCAGCCACCAGTAACACATATAGAAAAATTAGGATAGTACCGAAAGTGCTTCCGATGACTTCATTTAGGTAGTGGTGGAGCCGATGGACAACGGCAATCGTGGAAGTGAACACCGATGGCCGTCAGAAGCTCAATTGGGGATCCTATTCCGGTGAGGATTTGAATTTTCTTGGGCATGAAGCGAGGATATGGAACAGTCAAGCCATTGGATACCTTGAATGATGTCCAGATCTATGATATGAACGGCTGATTCGTATTGGGGCTAGGGTTTTGAAATTTAGAGGATCATGAGAGCTATTGATATTGTGTTGGTGGGTTTAAATGCTGAAAGAGAAAGAATGGGGTTTTGATAAACATGGTGGCGGAGTGGTGATGGTGTAAACCAAGTGGTTGTAATGGTATGGTGGTCCAATTAGTGGTAGTTAGCTGATGGTTTGATGAATATGAAGAATTGGTGAAGATGATTGAGCCGGTTAGGATCTAGATCTTATGATGACATCGAGTTATTCGTTGATACGGTATACGATTAAGCTAGATTACGTTATGTGTGTGTACTGTGTGTGTTGAGAGTAAATTCCGGCAGAGAACGACTCAGAGAAAGGAATAATCAAAACTATTACATTAGTGAATAATCTTACAGGTATTTATAGGAGATGACCTCATTCGTTAAGATAACCTTAACGAATGAGTCATTCGTTACATTAAATCATACGAATGACCTACTCATTCGTTAATACATTTAACCATAACGAATCACCCTCATTCGTTATCTCATTCGTTAATCAAGGTTAACGAATAAGCTTACATTTAATACGAATGTGTTACATTCGTTACGGGGTAACGAATGTAACTTACAATAGAGCGAATGTCATATTTACATTAAAGACCCTACATTATAAGATAATTACATTAATAACCTAATAAAGACTGAGACGTACAAAACATATATCAACAAACTCCCCCTCGTCTCGAGCTCTTTATACTTTAGGGCTGGAACATCTTCGTTTTCCAGTCAGTGCAGCTATGAATCTTGTATGCATAACAAACTCGAACAACCTTCTGAAACTGCAATGCAAGATTGTAGTCGCTTACGTTAGCAAACCTGATCTGACTATGAAATAACGCATCGTTGTCAAACTCAGATAAGTTAACGAGCCACATCGGATCGATCACACGAATAATCTTCGTGTTATACCCAGAACCCAATACGATAATCGCTTCATCGTCGGAATGTCATAGTACCAACGGTTGAACGTGGTGAACAGACTCTGAGGGAATGTCTTCATCGTTGCCCTCTTCATCATCTTCGACAGCTTTACTTGTAAGATCATCTTCCTCCAGCCAGTGCATTGATCGATCTCGTCAATATACTTGTGTGTCGGCACTTGCGGCTTGAAGAACTTGAAACCATAACGGGTTTCATGTAATAAATGAGTATATAATCACTCAGCCCAGACATCTTTTCCTCGATTCACGAATGGTCTGTTGGCTAGTGTTCTAACATCTCACCTTGGCATAGATAATATATCGTGTGGGTGTTTAAAATAATAAATACCATGCTCCCACTTCACGATATATACCTTAAGCTCAGAATCAAATTGCCAATATCAAATCACCTTTCACATCTTTGAAAGGCTTGTACTTCTTCATCTGGTATGCAGGCGCTCGAGCCTTGGCCAATCTGACTTCCTCCTGTTCATGATAACGAAAGGCCTCGATCATCTTGTTCATTCTCTTCACATCATGCTCAAACATACCCTCCAAAGCACGTTTCCGTTTTCTTTCTTTAGCAGACAGGTGACATGTCTCTGCAGCTTTATTCCATTTCTCGATTTCTTTCGTAATCGACGTTCTGCTAAATCAAAATGTTCCGTAGTAAAGAATGGAATACCTGAGTCATTGTTGTTGTCCGTATAAAACTTAGGTTACTCCTCAGCAGTAACATCCTCAACCTCCACTTCATCATATTCAGGCACATTCCCGTGTGGAATGCCTGTATTCGTACTTTATTCAAATTCAATATCCACATCCACACTCTTTCATAATTCCTCAACCTTCTGTTCATTCAGATCCAGAAGCAGGGCAATTTGTTCTTTAGTCAACAAATGGTCAACAAACACACCCTCTTCAATCTCATCAGCATTTACAATACTCCTCACAATCCCATCCATACCAACAAAAATAATTCTATTCTCAGGAATCACATCAATCGGTTTAGCTTGAGAATAGTCCTTGTAAGGCACAATCTGCAACTGATTACCCTCTGACCCACCACCACTACCAGTCTCAGCCTGATCACCTGCTGACGGTGAAGAACTACCACCCGGTTGCTGATCTACACCTCCTTCTCCATCTTTATCATCTCATCATTCTTCAATTTCTTCAACTCATCATCTTTGCACGTCGGTTGAAGTATGATCTCGTCTTGTTTGTTTATCCTCTCCCCCTGAGCAGCAACAAGGGCCTTAAGTTCCCTGTTCTCACGCTGAATAAACTGAATATGTCTGAACAAATTCCTCTGCTCTGCCCTCATTTGTTCTTGAAACAAACGATCTGCTTGAATCTGATTTTGTTGCATATGAACCAGATTCAACAGATTAAACCACTGGGCATTGGGAGACAACTCATAGAAATGTGGATGAAGCAATTGCATAGGACCTTGCGGATGATTAAAAGTCATGAATGAATGCTCAGGTCGTTGCAACGGTGTAGGAGTAACTGGTGTAGCAGGAGTAGTTGGTTGCGGAGGAGTCATGCGTGATAACACAGTATTTAAGACATCTCCAAAATATGGATTAGACACAGACGTAGTAGTCAGCGTCATAGATGGAGCCACTAGAGAGATAGGCATCTGTACAGGAGTAGGAGATCGAGTAACAACAGGAACCGGAGATCTCGGAACACTCGGAGGTACTGGAGAAGTAGGAATATCTGCTGAAATAGATACTGGTACTGATACAGGTGGGGTAGATCGCTCAAACAGTTGACTCGGTATCTCGATAACCGAACCACTTCTGACACGTTGTTTCTTCGGTTTCTCCCCCTTATCTACCATTGGTTCTTTCCTCTTATGCCTACGTTTTTGCTCACATGTTAGCTCAGCTTGTGGTCCTGGACCACCATCACCACCATCTCCACCATCATTTCCACCATCACCACCTTCACGCTTAGATTCTGAATCAACATGAGCCCAACGATCATTAGGTGGTGCTACATAACCAAAGTTAGCGAGATGACCGATCAATTGCTTAAACCTCAGATGGTCCTGAATGCTTTGACCATGGTAAGATCTCAATCGTCTCATCGTCTCCACATTCATACGATCCAGCTTCAACACATCACTTGGATCCTTAACCAATGCAGGCTGTAAATCATTGATCATCATCTATAAGAATATCTGATACATCAGAAACTTGTAACGGCTAGTGATATTCTCCTTTAAGTGATAAAAAACCAATTCAGAGAAATTGAATGGTTTGTTTAACACTAAGGCAACAAACACAGATTGTAGCATCACACGGCACTCATCAACCCCTCCTTTTCGTCCACCGAGACAGTGTATCAACACGTGAAGCAGATACTTGTATTGCTCACACAAGTGTGCTTTGTTGTACATCAACTTACCCAAATCACCATTATACCTAACCCGTCCAAAAAATCCACGAATCAAACTTCGATCAAACTCACATCTATCATCCACTATATCAAGAAAGCCCAATGAATCTCTAATAACTCCAACATCGATCACCACTCGTTTATCCTTAATAACTGCCTCTATCTGATTCTTAGTCTCGTCAAATCTAGCAGTATCCCAAAAGGCTCGAATAATGCCTTGATAAACAATAGTATGAGTAGAGATGGCCTTGTATATCCTGGAGCGTATTAAGAAACGAATCATGCCTCCAAAGATCGTGGAGTCTTCAAAGTCCGTCTCTATAAAAGCACAAATGTTATGGCTCTTGTTCCATGATAATAGCACTGGAGCTTGTTCTGGTTCAGCTTGATTCTCTGGTTGTTGCTCAGGATTATCCTCTGGGTTTTGCTCGGGAATAGGGTTTTGAATAATCTCGCCTGTCATTTCTGTTTAAACAAGAATAAACATTAGTAAAATATTCAAAAATATTATCCTATTTAACGAATGTCCATCTCATTCGTCATAAAAGTTTAAACGAATGAGACATTTGTTAATGTTTGACATTCGTTACCAATAACGAATCTGATTTTTATTACATTAACGAATCATCTCTGATTCGTTATTCTTATTCGTTATCAGTAGAAATCTCCCATTCGCTACTATTAACGAATAAATATTCGTTACTTTTAACGAAACATATAGTCATTCGTTAACATGTTAACGAATCTCGCTATCATTCGTTAAAATAACAACGAATCTGACTTAAATAACCAATTTGACTAACAATAGTCAATTTTACAATTAATTTTGACTATATTACAGTTAAAGACGATGAAATTTATCTCAGAAAACCTATGATCTTCTATTACATTTGACAATTAACCTCAACGACAATGATCGGAAACATGTTTAAAGCATTAAACAATGATCATCTGTCCTAATTTTGATTCCAATATACGTTTTATGAGTGGTTAACGATTCGGTTAATATTCAATTAACAAATTGACCTGTGAACCCTTAAAACTCAGATGAAATTCCGTGAATCTCATATGGTTGTACTCGCAATTACCTGTTGAACAAGATCAGAGGTTAATCAATAGAGATAACAAGCAGGGATTTTGGAAAAAAATTGCAAGAGTTCTGTTAAAGAAGATAATGAAATAGGAAATGGCGAATGAAAGGTCATTCGTCTAACATTGGGATTATAAGCCCCAATAATTTCACGCCTCCCGAGGTCATTTGTTCAAATTTGAACTAACGAATGGCCTCATTCATTAACTTAAAATCCGATTCGTTCAGGATTTAACACGAATAAGATCTCCATTCGTTAAATTTTTAACGAATAATACATTAACTCTTCCATTCGTTAACTTTATAACGATTATTAGAGTCATTCTTTAAATTTTTAACGAATGATACATTAAAATCATCCATCGTTAACTGTTTAAGCGAATGTCTTCCATTCGTTATGCACAACGGAAGCGAATGTCATTATAACGAATGAGAGACTCGTTCGTTATGTTTAAATAAGGAAAGGCTTTACATTCGTTAAACCAAAGTTAACTAATCACTGATGCTAAACTGTCGCTATCTAGTCAAAAACTATTAAATCAGTGTTCCTAATCACCTAAGCAAGCTAGGGTAAGTAGGGTGTCGAACCACGAGAAGTATGTGGTCAGTGTGCAGTGACAATGATTCCTAACATTATGAAGATATTCAATAAACTAAGTGCTGATCACACTAGCAAACAAGTTGGTTTTAATATTAATTAAACAAGCAAACTACTTTCAACAATTAACAAAAGCAAATCACACCCGGGAATCCAAGCAGTTAACCTAACAGCAAACTCATGCAACTTAACAGATTAACAATCAATGATCAATACCGATTGACTAACTAGATAAACCTTAGGCATCCACGCTTACTAACACACGGCACTGGTTATCAAACAGTCCCTGCCAGTGTGACTCAACTAAGGGAAAGCGTATGCTTCATCACATTCAACTAGTCAAAACAACCCTAAAGCAATTATCATAGCAACTGGCACAATAATCGTTCTGATCGAAATAAACCTAAACTGACTGAGTGCACAATAATACTAGACATTAATACTCATAAATTAATCAAAGATAGTTACAATCAATTCGTTCTTAATACATGAGAAAAACTGAAAGATACAATACTCTACATCTCAGGTATGACTCGAAGGAACTAGCCGCGCATCGGCATCTCTTGGGCTTCGGTTATGATCTGGTAGGCCATGTATGATGCTTAGAGATGATTGGAAGTGATGGGGGCTCTATCTTCTGCTCTGAAAATCGCCTGGAAGGTGAAGAATGCCGTCTAGGGTCGTCCAAATGTGTTATATAATAAAACCCTAACTTTCACGATTCTAGGGACCATCGTGTAGCGCGATGGTCTCCTCTCCTGGTCCATCGCGCTACGCGATGGATCAAAAGTCAACGCAGTCTAATTTACAGGGCATCACGTAGCGCGATGCCCCACCTTCAACACCCATCGCGCTACGCGATGGGTCACTTCAATCAGCAAGTTCATATGATTGCCTCGATAAGCGTGCTGGACATCTCGGGTCTTCATTCCATGCTCATATAGGTCCAACTTAAGCGCGTTAAGTACCTGTGACCTGAAACACAATAAACATGTATGAAGTACCATAGTTCCTAAACTAAACGAGTAAAACAAGTAAGTTAACACACAAAATATGTACAAATAAACCGAACATCAATCACCGAAGTTCCTTAACGAATGAGATACAATCTCATCAAAAAATTAAATAATCAATTAAAACCAATTTAGGGTTTTAATCAAAAAATTAAATAATCAATTAATTTCATACATTAAAATTCCCGATCTATCATAGATCGGTACGGTTTAATTTAAACGGATTTTTACATTAAGAATCAACCGTTACTAGTTGATCATACGTTAAGCACGATTAACTTAAAATCGGGGTAAACAAACCTTATCTTTTTGTTTTTGGATGATTCGTCAGCTTGGAGAATCGAAAATAAAGCAGAGATAAAATCTTTTTGAATTTTGAAATTTTTCAAACAACAAACAAAATAAAGTAGTACTAACTAACCTAATAAACTAGTACATATTTTTGTGAGTCAAGCAGGGAATCATATTGATCAAAATTTCCGTCCATCACAGTTTTATTTCCAGCGTTTTATTATGACTGAAGTTAAGTCGATTACTGGTATTGTTGTCCACTTAAATCTTCAGACAAATTTTTCAGAACATTCGGTGATATATTTAATTGGTTCGATTAAGCACAACTATCAGAAAGAATTAGTTCAAATCTTGATTCAAGCGTAGTTTGATTTTCTCCAAATCATCCCAACTTGACTTAACCCTTAAAATTTGATAGTAAAATGATTATCTTTAAGTAGTCATAGTCCGTAATCCCCACTACAAGATATACCCCCGTTATCAAGCAATACCCTGAGGTCCGTTCCCATGGATGAGTATGCACGATTTCATCTGTCAGTTTGCAGACATTGTGTCCCTTGTGGTCCGTTTCTTAATGGTAATAAGACGCGAGCAAGGGGACAATATATGACTCACAACGTGGTTTGATCAAATCTGTAATTAATTTTGTACACGAAGTACTTTTTGCGATCAAGTTAGAGACTAAGTAGTTACACTGTGGGTTCGCTTTTACAAGCATTTTTTTAATATTAATCAAAATAAATACCAGATGTAAAACCGCATAAAGACCTAATGGTATCAGGAACCTTAAAGCATCCCATCGATACAGGATTTAAGGCCATAAGACCATACATCGTTGAAGCGTTAACCACCAACTAGACTCTTTTTCCTTAAACTTGTTTTCAAATTGATTAGAAGGCTTGAGTATGACCAAATTATTACATTTCTGCCATCATAATCAAGACCTTTTATAGAACTAAATATTCAGCAATTTTAGGTTTATATCACTTACTAGTTCATACTTGCTTGTCAAAAGATCTACCAATGCATCGATACAGTTAAGCATTCAGTCTTTTATTGCTTACTTTTTATTGAATTTAGGATCAAATGACCAATGTACTATCATTTTCCCTTTTTGTTTCAAAACTCATTTTGAGGAGCATTTTTCAATGTTTTTGGAATTTTCAATTTTTAAATGTTTTTGGAGTTTTTAATTTTTCTATACAAACAAAAAACACAATATATATATTTTTTTCTCTCCCCCTAAAACCAACAAAAATGAAACTTAAAAAATAAGAAAAAGGAAACTAAAATGATTCATCCAAGCTTTTGAATCGCAGTTAAAGTTTTCAAACCGTTTATACCCAGCAAATATTGAAAACGTGTTTTATCAAATGCTTTGGTATAAAGGTCAGCCTTTTGAAAATCTGTATGTATCTTTTCAATATCAATTAGTTTCTTTTTGAAACAGTCACGAATAAAATGATATCGGATTTCAATATGTTTTGTTTTTAAATGATGAACCGGATTTTTGGTGATACATATAGCGGCCGAATTGTCAATAAAAATAGGAGTAATAAGAAACTTCAAACCGTAATCCCGCAGATGCTGCTGGATCCAGAGAACCTGTGAACAGCAAATCGAGACCGCCACATATTCCGCTTAGGCTGTTGAAGTTGAGACCGTTGTCTGCTTCTTACACTGCCAGGAAATAAGTCAGTTTCCTAAGAATTGACAAACCGCTGTTTTAGACTTGAAGTTGATCTTGCATCCTCCATAGTCCGAATCAGTATAAGCGGTGAGATCAAACTTATCGTCCTTGGGGTACCACAACCCGATTTCGGGATTTCCCCTCAGATAATGTAAGATGCGCTTAACTGCCGCCAGATGAGTCACTCGGGGACTCGATTGGTACCTGGCACACAAATAAACAGCAAACATAATATCAGGACAAGAAGCAGTCAAATACATCAAAGATCCGATCATAGCTCGGTACAGGATTGGATCAACAATATCCTCTAATTCATCCGGTGATAAATTATGACCCACAAGAAAAGGTGTCGAAGGGATTTTGCCGTCGGATATCTTGAATCGGCTCAAGACATCGTTCACATATTTGGTCTGATGGATAAAGATCCCAGAATCAGACTGGTGAACTCGCAAACCCAAGAAAAAGCTCATCTCCCCCATCGAACTCTTCTCGAACTTGATCTGCATTGTCTTCTCGAAATCCTTGCACAGGCTGTCGTTTGACGAACCGAAAATAATGTCATCCATGTAAATTTGGACGAGGAGCAGATCATCACCAACATTCTTGTAAAACAAAGTACAATCCACAGCACCCCTCTTGAATCCGCTAGCTATCAAATGGTCGGCAAACGTGCTGTACCAGGCTCTCGGTGCCTGGTGTAAACCATAAAGAGCCTTGTTTAATCGGTAAACACGCTCTGGATAGTCTGGATCCTCGAAGTCTGGTGGCTGTTTCACATACATTTATTCATGAATTTGACCGTTTAAGAATGCCGATTTCACATCCATTTGATACACTTTAAAGTTCTTATAGGCTACATAGGCAAGAAAGATACATATAGCCTCCAGTCGTGCCACATGAGCATATACTTCAGTGTAATCTATTCCTTCTTGTTGATTGTAACCAAGAACGACCAATCGTGCTTTGTTTCTCACGATTACCCCTCGGTCATCCTTTTTTCACTTAAAAACCAACTTCGTCGGTACAGCTTTCTTTACACGATCGGGTTTATCAATCAAATCCCATACACCCAGTCTTATGAACTGTTGCAGCTCCTCCTGCATCGCCTCAACCTAAGACGGTTCCTTGAGTGACATTGTGACACTTGTCGATTCGATCTGGGATAAAAAGCAGGTGTATCTTGCAATATTGAGAATCTCCGTTGAGTGCAAATCCGCATAAGCACAAACAACCGGATCCTCTGTAGGAGATACATTACGAGTTACCACATCATCACATACATTAGCTAATTGGTTTCTCGTGCGAACCCCATCGTTCACATTCCCAATTATCTATTCCTGCGGATGGTTCGTGTGAATCCTTAAGGAAGGATTCGCAGGTACAGATACGTTATCACCGAGATTGGTGATATTTTCTTCTGCTGTGTCTAAGGAGACATTTGATGACGAATCTTCATTTAGAATTGGCTCATGTTGTTCTGGAGCTTCATCTAGTGGTATTGAAGATGAATCAAAATAATCAGCATCATCAGAAGACTCGGAAACATCGTTCGATGTCTCTGATACGTTAGGTTAGTCATTTACATCAACTGAAGAAGAACTAGGAATTGGAAGACATCGTTTTTCCAAATAAGCTCGAACAAGATCTTCAGATATTTCTTCAACCGCTGGTGCAAATGAATTAAATAACCCATCGTAATCGAACATCTAATCGGGACCCTTGCTAGTAGGAGGTGTGGTATAACTTTGACAATCAACGTGATACCACTCTTCCACACACCCCGAAGAGAGATTGAAGATCCGCTTCTTAGGAGAATTGTATCCCAACAAGTAACCTTCAAATGCCTTTTCATCAAACTTCCCGGCATCTCTCTTCAAAACAGTACAAGGACACCCGAACGGTTCCAAATACTTTAAGTTTGGTTTACGATTATTCGGAAGTTCGTAACTTGCCTTCTTGAACTTCTTTACAGTTAGTACGCAATTCAGTGTATAACATGCTGTATTCACAGCCTTGTTCCAGAATTGAACGGGAAGCTTAGAATCAGCAAGCATTGTTCTTGCAACCTCAATCAATGTACGATTCTTCCGTTCAGACACACCGTTTTGTTGAGGAACATACGGCGCACTGAATTCCCGATGAATTCCTTTCTAAACACAGAAGAAATCCAGTACATTATTCCTGAACTCAGTTCCATTATCACTACGAATTCGTCTCACTTTCAGTTTGTAAAGTGATTCGATCTTCGTGATAAGATTCTGAATTAACACAGGCGTTTGATCCTTCTACCCCATAAATTACACCCATGAGTATCGTGAAAAGCCATCTGTCACGACTAAGCAATAAAAATCACCCTGGATGCTAGCACGATTCACTGGTTCAAATAAATCCATATGAAGTCGTTCTAGGGGTGTGATAATCGAATTAATCGATTACACGGGTGTGACTTCTTCTTTTGTTTCCCCTTTTTGCAAGCGATACAATGATCATTCAGCTTGAAGTTCTTGAGGGTTACACCATCCACCAAATCATTTGAAACTAAATGATTCATTTTGCGAACATGGATGTGCCCCATACGTCGATGCCAAAGTATCGAGTCTTTCTCTGTGGCTTTGGGACAAAACACGTTGCTGAGGGAGAAACATTTACATTAACACCCATGTCGAGTATATAAATATCATTCGATCGAGGTGATCGCATGACAACCATATCTTCCAGAATTGTGTATCATGGTTGAAGGATAACACACTCCTTATCCGTGAAAACAGTGGTATACTTCTTATCACAAATCTGTGACACGCTCAACAGATTATGATCCACTTTTTCACAATAATTAACCTTTTTAAACGTCACTTTCCCGTTTGAAACCTCTCATTCCTTAGTAATCATTCCTCCGTTATTCCCAGCAAATGCCACATAACCCCCTTGAATCTCTTTGAAATTATTCAGAAGATTAAGATTGCCTGTGATATGCCAAGAACATTCACTATCCAGTATCCACTTGTGACCTGATACAGACCTGGATGAACTCTGCACAGAAACGTAACATGATTAGTTCAAAAAGGCAGCCCAAGCCTCAGTCTTGGGCTCTCCCTTCGGATTTTTTAGAGATAAATTTGACTTAACACTTGCATTCGGTACTTGAGAATAAGTGACGGATTTCTAGGTTTTCTTCTTTAAGTAACCATCACGTATTATTCCCAAATCAGTGTTTTTACAAATTGGTTGAGCACGATCAACAAATTTGTTTGATACATTAAAAGTTTCAACCCGAACGACTTTCTTCGAATTAAAATTTGAATACATTATAACACATTCATCAACTTGATTTTCGTTCAAGTTATTAATCATTTCAATCTTTTGAGTTGATGAATGTTTGAAATCTTCAACCTTTGCTTTACATTTCTTTGAGATATGACCAAGTTCACCACATTTGAAACATAAACGAGAGTCTAAAGATTTTAGCAGTGAAGTACTAGTCTTGTTTGTATACAAAGATTGATGAGTATCAACCTTGGGTTTATCAAAAGTTACCGGCTTTGGAACTTCATGTTTTAAACCCTTTTTAGTCTTATAGAATTCAAGATTTGTGGAATTCGAGGAATTCTCCAAACCTGACGATTTTACGAATTTAATGGGTTTGAAAACAACATTAGTTGATTTCGATTGATAGAATTTCTGTTCAAGTTCGGTAACCTTTGAAGTGTCATCCTGAAAGACACTTCCAATCATTTCGGGTTTTAGAAGGTTCAAAGGAACTTCCTTATCCGAAAAGACTTTGGATAACCCTTTTAATTTAAATACTTTCCCATTTGAAGATTCAGATTGAGGATTGATGAACTTCATCAATTCCTCATCAGTCACCGTAGGTTTTTCTGGCGTCTTCGCTTTAGGAATTACCTTAGATTGCTTCACTGAATCACCAGAGGGCTTTGAACCATATAATGCTTGTTCAAACTCCTCGAGTTCACACAGAATATGATTGTCAGCAGGTATGTTCTTGTTTTTGACAATCACATCTGGTTCAGAAAACTCCTCGATAGAACCATCCAATTCATTTTTGGTAAACACAGATTTACTTTTAATATGAATCGGTTCTTAAGTTGTTTTGGTTTGTTCAACATTATCAGATTTAACAGTAGGCATTTCTGGACATTGTTTCACATCAGGAATGCTACTGTAATCTCCTTTAAAAGGAGAAGGAATCTTGACGTACCCTAAACCTGCTTTCCCATTTTTCTTGTGAGAATTATTGACTTCAATAATCTCATTTAAAAGAAACGAGGAATCTCGAAATTTTCCAAGTTTATTTTTAAGTTCCAAAACTTCATTTTCTAAGTTTGAAATACAGGTTCAGAGTCTGAGAATCTCCTTGAAATGTTGATCAACAACAACAATCTTACAGTTAATTTCAGCTTTGAGATCATGATTGTTTTTCGACAGATTATTAATTTTTAAAGTCGATTGTTCCAATAATTTGGATTTCTGTCGATAGCATTCATTGATCATGAAATATTCTTTTGTGAGAGAAGTGTTCTGATGTAGAGCTGACTCAAGTTTGGCTTTGAGTACAACACATTCAGCACACTCTGTCACAACAGCTGAAGTTACTGTCTCTTTTACTTCAGATACATTAATTTGAGGTTTAGGACATACCTCTTCAATCTTAGCCATACAAGCATAAGATTCATCTTGATCAGGTACTGACTGTTCTGATTCGGTTTGTACAGATGAGCTCTTATCAGAGTCAGTTTCCGAATCTGAGGTGTCATTGTCTTCAGTCAGATTGTCTCCACTTACATCTTCAAAGTTTTCAATAGGTTCAACAACAGCAAGGTTGACTTGATTTCCCAATAGCCTTTGAGACCAATCAACACCTTCATTTACCACGAGAGCTTGAGTGGTTGGAGACTTGTTCTGCTCAACATCTGATGAACTCTTCTTACTTTGATCACTCCCAGATGAATTCTTTCCCGAAGGTCTCTCAGAATTGCGTGGACTTGAATACTCCTTTCTTGGTTTATCATACTCTTTGGAAAAATGGCCAAAGTCCCCGAAATTATAACACTTAACCTTCAGTTTGTCAAATCCAACTTGCTTGTTCAGAGTCGGAAGATCCTTTCCCGTTCTCTGCATGAATCTCTTCACCTTTCTCACAATCATTGCCATGTTCCACTTGAGATCCATCAGTTCAAGGTCATCGGGATCAATTTAGTCATAGTCTTCATCAGTTAACTCACTTGTTGCAATCTTGCTTCCAACAAGTTGTTCATATGAAGTCATGAACGCACACACAAACGCAAATTATTGTTCAGCTTCTTGCAGATTTACTTTAGGCAAAGAACTTGAAGCATTTGCATTTGAACCAGTATTGGCACAAGTTGCCATGAAGCATACATTAGGTGAACCACTTACATTAGCTGACTCTTCTTGTGCTTGAGTGAAGAATGCTGTGATTGGGACAGAGCTTGAAGAGTTGTTTGCAGGCATTGCACCACCATAAAGAGAAGGATTCTTGTTTTGATTATCCTTCAAAGAATTCTGGCATTTCAAATCAAATTCTCTTTCCTCTATCTTGTTTATAAATTGTACGGTAGTGAGCTCGGCGTTACGAAAGTAACTATTTTCTTTCAATACCAAGAGGACAGTAGAATACGAGGGTGGCAATGCATTCTTCAGTATATCAATCTTGTCTGTCTCAGTCAGCTCAAGATTCACAATTGCCATTTCCGCAACAAGATGACTAAACCGATTAATCATCTCTTCAACCGTCTCGTTTTTCAGCAACGTAAAATTTCAAAACTGAAATTTTACAAGAGTCTTTTTTGCTTTCCAGCATGTTTCCCAAACTTCTAGTCTTTAGAGTTGCAAACAGTGATGCACAAGTCTTGATCGTGCTATATTGGTGAAAGATTTTCTCGGGTAAAGCCATTGTGAGAGTTGAGTAGGCTTTTGTCTCACTTTCAAAGTCTTTGATTTCCTGTGCTTCATAGTGCTTATGTTCCTTTGGAGTCCAGCCCATTGTGTCACTACCAACCTGTGGTGCTGCATAAACATAATCGAGAAACCGTACACTGCTTAGATGTACTGATCCTAAATGAGCACGAAATCTCGGTTCCCACCGAGCAAACTCAGACAACTTCAAAAGTTTTGGACACTTGTTATGACTACCAATCTCGTTGTCCATCGTCAGCATTTGTTGCATTAAAGCATTCAGGGATGTTAATGCATAGTACGAAGCATTCTGAGAAGCCATAAGATAACAAGTTTAAGAAGTTAGGGGACCAAACTTGTTAAAACTTAAAGGTTATGGTTACTATTCAAACGAATCAGAGCAATAACAAATAAGAATAGTAACGAATGGGAAATATGAACGATTGATGACAGAATTAACGAATGAGAGGTTTAGCGAATGAGTTTCACAAATGGTGAATGGGTAGTGGATGTGATTAACGAATGTGTATTGGCGAATGAATGGTTAACGAATGGTGATTGAGAGGAACTAATGTGATTTAAGCGAATGTGAACACGAATGTAAGGTTTAACGAATGATCAGTTGAAGTTAACGAGTAGGTTTGAACAAAACTATAAAGATAACGAATCAGTATTCAACCATTAACGAATCAGAACTCATATTTTCAAACATTTAAAAATCCAAAACTTAGTCCAAACTTGTCCGAATTTCACAAAAATGGCATCAGGCTGCTCGGAATCCAAATCCAATCCTTACTACACCAGTCCGTAATCTCAAACAATCACAAATAAACTCAATTAACCAGTCTGTAACATAACTCATATCACAATCTCGTCCAATTCAAATCCTAATCAATTCCACAATAATCCGAACTCAAACCTCCACAATCATTCTCAATTACCTTATATCTATACCTAATTATTGTTATATCTGTTCAATTACAGTTATTATGTTGCTCTGTTTATCCGAAACTGAATCGAATTCAATTCAGATCAATTCAAACTCAGATTGACTCAATGAACCATGAATCAATACAATTAAACCACGAATAACGTCGAAGATCAGATCGATTGTCTCTGATACCACTTGATTGAGCCAGTTAGGATCTAGAACTTATGATGAAATCGAGTTATTCGTTGATACGGTATACGATTAAGCTAGATTACGTTATGTGTGTGTACTGTGTGTGTTGAGAGTAAATTTCGGCAGAGTAACGACTCAGAGAAAGGAATAATCAGAACTGTTACATTAATGAATAATCTTACAGGTATTTATAGGAGATGACCTCATTCGTTAAGATAACCTTAACGAATGAGTCATTCGTTACATTAAATCATACGAATGACCTACTCATTCGTTAATACATTTAACCATAACGAATCACCCTCATTCGTTATGTCATTCGTTAATCAAGGTTAACGAATGAGCTTACATTTAATACGAATGCGTTACATTCGTTACAGGGTAACGAATGTAACTTACAATAGAGCGAATGTCATATTTACATTAAAGCCCCTACATTATAAGATAATTACATTAATAACCTAATAAAGACCGAGACGTACAAAACATGTATCAACAGAAGATGACGATCTGATGGGCCCGCAAATTCTAAAATATCTTATTTTTTCTTATTATTATAATATAGGTTGGAAATTACATTTTTGCCCTCACATGCTTGACACATGCTAACACTTAACTGAGTTTTTGGATGGAAGTCAGTTCAATGGATAAAAAACGAGTGAAACATGCGAATAAAGGATAAAGAGTGAAACTCATTTTTGAAAAGGAGCCAATCCATAATTTTACATATACAAAAGGACAAAATTTGTAATTTTTTCTTTTATATATCTTTTTTCTTTCTAGATTAAGTTTAGAACACCATCTGGAGTTTCATCTAATAAGAATGCAGTACCAATGTACTTAGTTTCTAGATCAAGTTTTCACATTACACATCAAGAGCTCAATTAGCCATAAAAAATTAAGAAATCAATCATCAAATTAACATCACAGTAACATAGAACATCAAAAATTTAGATGAATCAACAAATTCAAGAAGCAAATTGCAGAACTTGAAGCGATGGTCCGGCTTATTATCCGTGAAATAGATGGTGTCAGATGGTAAATGTTATGATGTTTCCACAATTTTGAAAACTGAAAGAACATAAACAGTTTAATTCAATAATCGAGCAAAAACCCGAAAACGCAGACGATACCAAACATGCAAAGGGGTTGTTAAAATTTAAAGGCCAATTTAAATTTCCCAAATATCAAATTCACAAACAATTGCAAATTAGAGGTCGTTACATAAAGCATATACATTAAAAAAACACATATATGGACATAAATGTTAGTACATATGTTTTTTTGTAAGGATTGGGTTTCTTCCTTCATCAATTTGACAAAGGGGGTGCGTTTAGATTTAGAATATGATTCATTCAGTTTTTCTGTTGTGTATGATGCAGAACCTGTAATTTTCATGATTTAAAAACAACCATGTATACTAATACTATACTAACTACAATTATAAGAATGTAATTTTCCTAAACCAAGTCGAATTTCCTAATTTTATCCCTAAAATCCATGAAAACTATCAAACACTAATTTCAATCGAATTAGAACAAGACTCACCTTTAATTACTGAACAAAAGACAATGATTGTAAAGACAGACGGTGGTGGAGATAAGCCTTCAATTTAATTTTTGTTATTTTATTTTAAGGTGACGTTGAGATTGAGGTTAGAAATTAGAATTTTTATGGCCCGGGCTAAATCGGTGAGAAGTCTCTATTCACAAATCAAGCAATCGGGTGGCTCTAAAAGGGTTGAGGAGCAACGTGAGAGTGACACCTAGGATTTTAGAGATTTCGTTTATATATATAATTATAGATGGATATAGATATTTTAAAGACTACAAATGTATATATATAATATTTTAATAGATTTTCACCATGGTAAGTAGAGGCACAAATACATGTTAATCGATTTTTGAAATATTGGCTATTACCAATAACCAGTTTTTTGACTGCAAAATCCCTAACATATGTAACCCGCTTTGTTCGTTAAAAACTAGTTAGCCAGTTATAACATATTGAGATTAACCTTAATCTATTGAAATTAACCATATTATATCTAACCGTATTAACCTATGTTCAATTACTAGGTTAATAGGTTAACATGTTTTCTATATGAAAATCCATAACTAATTCCTAATCATCGGTTAATAACAGCTTGCTACTTGCTATCCTTATAGATGGGTTAAGCCAACATATGTTTCTAGTGGAGTATCGTACTATCCTCAAGTATCATATCATGATTTCTCTATTCCTGATTGATTAGATATGCCTGTTTGTCACGGATTATGTTTGGACTCATATAGGGAGTACATGGTGCATTGTAGAGAGCTCCTTGGGTCAACTACCGACACGATTTGGTTAAGGATGTGATTTTTGACAATTTCAGGCGTGTTGGGATTTCTGTTAGGAAAGAATCACTTGTGAATTTCTAGACTGACTCGATGGATGGACGTCCAACTCTTCAACCGGCTGACATTTTGGTCTTAGGGTGGATTTGAGGGAAACACGTATGAGTGGGTCTAACAGGGGTTGCCCCTCTGGTGGGTTTGGGGAGTAATGGTTTCACGACCAGCCAGGCTGCCCTAAAACCTACTTCATGAAAGGTGAATAAACATAAAAAGGCGTGCATAGTAATGTTTTGACTCCAAGATCTATGAATGTGGTCTTTAAAAATTTGGGGTTCACAATTCAAAAGAGGTTGGTGGCGCAGCTTGTAGTCGTTCACCTTCCCTCTTGATGTAACTTGATAAGATTTGCATTTCTAGTTGTAAGTAAGTTGATATTGCAACCAACTTTCTATGGGTCAAAGTATAAGATAATAGGCTACGGGTGTGCATGAAACCAAGAAACTAATTTGAAACCGTGAATCTAGAAAAAAAAAACAAACTGAAATAACTGAACCCAAACAAAAATCGTTGGTTTGGTTTTATGTTTTTTGAAAACCGAGCTGTTCTTATTGATTATTATATATTTATTATTTAAAGTAATTTATATGGCTTAGCATCTAGTTTAACCCTTATAGTTTAACCAAATGTATAATAATAATAACAATAATAATAATAATAACATCCTAGAAAATCTCCTAATTATTTTGGACTAAAAATGTCAACTTTAAAAGTTGAAGTATTAAAAATATTCTTATAACAGGTAAGAGAGAAAAAGGAGAAAAGAAAAACATGTAAGGCCCCAAAACCCCGGGATCCTCACAGTTGGTAATCATACAAAACACTTAAGAAAATAATTAAACTTGAAAACGGTTTCCTTCATTAAAACAAACATCTCAGAGTATAATTCAGCGGAAAACATAAATAATAAAATAAGTTCCCAAAACCGGGAATTTTGCCCAAAATCAACATAGTTATATTTAAATGAAAACTTTTAATAATAAATGTTTAATAGTAAAACTTCGGTTCCCGTATGCCCTTAACCGTCCAAGTAGCTTCGTGCACGTCCAAGCGATAAGGCATCCTCTTCTTAACCTGAAACTCACACTAACATGCACACAAAGTCAGCTTGAGCTGAGTGAGTTCAAGTTTTAAGTAAATAACATCTGTAGTAATAGTTAAGATAGTCAAACCAAAAGTTTTAAAAAGTAAAAGGGGTACATCCTTCAACTCCTCATTACCGAGAACTAAACATCCTCATACATACATATACAAAATGTATACGTAAACATCCTTTTAATTACATCTCTATATATATCACAATATATATATATATATATAACATCCACGTATAACATCAGGGTCGAGCAAACGTACAACCCAAACACGTAACATCAGTGCATGCAAACACAAAGTAGGCATACACAACATCAGAAATCGAAACGACTACAACATCGCCAGATATAGGCCAAGCAATAATGTATATACATATATATATATTTAACATCCCAAGACCTACCATATGCAAGCAAGCCTATATAAATCGTTTAAAACATTTAATCCAGTAGGAAAACACTTAGGTGTGCATGCTAGCCCAAGAGTTAAAAAGGGGCATCATGAACTCACCTGAAATCAAACGAACCCCTGCAATGAGCTAGGAAATTCCTAAGTGCACGATCACAAGCAAGGGCCTGTAAATTATACACAACACGTTACTAGACTAGACCATAGGAACACTCTTGCCTAATGGGCCGTTCAAGCCCAACACTTGGCCCAAGGCCCACCACTTGGCCCAAGGCCCACCACTTGGCCCAAGGCCCAAAGATAGTCAAATCGGGTCGAATGCGCGTGCAATAAGCCTTAAAACCATTTATTAACGAATCAGCCCCGAATGGACCAAATTCCATTTTAAATCTTTTCATTCATCAAGATTATGGCACCCGAGTTGATAGGGTTGACGGTTCCTTTTTACAACTCTTACTTTAACGTTTAAACAATAATTCACGCACCGCCGACTCGATTGACGAAGCACTAACCCCAACAGCCCCGAGCATCAAAAAAATAATTTTTCCACAGCCCTTAAACCCCCCCCCCCCCCCTAGGGCTGTACAAACTGATTCGGTCGGTCACCCGATCAATTAACGCATCAAACTCAACAATTTGCAATTCTACACCCGATAAACCCTAGTTTTCGAACTAAAATCGATTGACCGACCTAAACACCTCCATTGGCCATGAAATTATAATATGATGTACATGTCATACCTAGTGGGATGTTGATGCAAAAACCTCACTCGAAACAGCCCCGGAAAAGCTCAATTGGGCAGCCACCCGGTTAGCCTACAACACAACATTTTTCGATCAATACGCGCAATATGAGGACCAATTAACATGAAAAAGACTTGGGGAATCGTAGTACATACCTTGAATACATTACGCGTGTCAATTATCCATTACTACTACTTCCTACATCTAAGTTAATAAAACTCTCAACTAACGGGGGTCCAGGGGCAGCGCCCCTGGTAGCGGGGTTTAGGGGCGGCAGCCCTTAGCAGGGCCTAAGGGGCAAAGCCCCTGGCTGGGGTTGAGCTGGGAGGAATTTTCGTTAATAGGTCCATTAACAAAAACGCATCAGAAAATGAATCGGGTCACATTTTAATAACAACTTAAACAATTTCGCATGGGAGGAATTTCGCATAGAATTTCGCTTCGCATAACTTTTTCGCTTCTCACGACTGAGCGAAGCAATATACCCGTTTCGCTTCTCATGGATGAGCGAAGCCAAATACCTGTTTCGCTTCTCACGGCTGAGCGAAGCGAAATACCCGTTTCGCTTCTCATGGCTGAGCAAAGCGATATACCCGTTTCGCTTCTCATGGCTGAGCATACCCATTTCGCTTCTCATGGCTGAGCGAAGCGATATACCCGTTTCGCTTCACATGGCTGAGCGAAGCGAAATACCTGTTTCGCTTCTCATGGCTGAGCGAAGCGATATACCCGTTTCGCTTCTCATGGCTGAGCGAAGCGAAATACCTTCCTTTCTTCGCTTTTACATTTTAAAGCCATTTTACTTTGTGACTCTTCCTCAGGACCTGATTTTTACTCTTTTTCAACTTTCGACACATTCTGACCCCAAGCACCTGATCCTGAACCCATATCTCTTATAGTCCGAACGCCACCTTTTTATCTTAAAGTGCACCCGAGAGGTTATAACTTACCAAATTTATATTTTTCTTACATTTCACAACCCGATCTATCATTATATATGTTTGCATGCTGTTCTAACCATAAAACTTAACCATTTAAACCGAAACCTACCTTTTGCTTCGGGTTCGAGTTCAGATCCGGACAATACATAGATCTGGACGTGATTCTTGTTATTTGATGATGTCTACACACGAGATTCTTCCTCTTTTTACACGGATTTGGATCCGGAATGTAGAGAGAAAGTGTATGTGTTCTTGAGTGTGTGTGTGTGGTGAAAGGTAACAAAATGGTGAAAGGGTGGAGGGGTTAGGCTTTATATAGGGGGCCATGGGCCCCACAACCCACTCACAATTCCAAATCCAAATATTATCCAAACACTTAACACACGACTAACTTAACGACACACAGTTAATAACAAAACTTTCCGTCATTTACTATTCAAAAAAAGTTGGACGTTACAGGTGCTGACCTCGTAGTGCGTTCCAAACCCCGAAGTTCTGACGGTTAGAGCCTCGATATGCGATAGAGAGTAGAAGTACTGCCCGTACAAGCTTAGGCATATAAACTCCGAATACCCGCGTAAGGTAGGGGTTCTGCCTAGATATTATTTTATTATTATATTATATGGCTAAGACCATAGTCGGGGGCTATAGCCAAACCTTGATCATATTTAAGCAATAATATAACTTTTCATAAATAGAAAGTTATGATCAAATTAATGTATCTTCATGCTTAAGAAACGTAAGCATTCACATACAAAGGATATAGTCAAAAATAATATTTCTTTATGATTAAGAAATATAACATTCACAGGTTATAGTTAAGGTAATATTTCATCATGATTAAGAAACATAAGCTTTTCCATACAAGAAAATATAAGTCAGAAATAGTTTCTTCACAATTAAGAAACATTATATGCAAAAGGTATAGTTAAAATTTATGTTTTTTCGTGACTAAGAAACGTAAGATTTTACATACTAGGATTATAGTCATTCAATGTTTCTTCTTGAAGAAGAAACTTAATACTTGATTCGTAAACAAAGGAAAAGACTACGGGTCTAAATATTTTATACAAACAAATGATCAGTCAAGGTTTAAAGCTATTAGAACTAGACTAAAGGTCTGTAGCTGGATCAAGAGACGGTCCAGGTATTTATATAAACCTATTTTATGATAGGTCAATCATCATTCATTCATAAAGATTTTCAAACGAGATCACCACATCATTCAGACAGGCAATCACAATCACAGGTGAATACGTTCAACCTGTTTATAACATGAATACGTTAAACCTTTATAATCAGTCAAAACATATTTATACTCTGTAAGATAGACAGGTTGTTTGGTCTTATAGAGTCAGTCAAACGTTTACATGAGATTACGTGATCTCTAAAACGTTATAATACAAATTAGAGAACAAAACAACTCAGACCGAATACGCATGTGTCTGGATCCAAACATAACTGTTCAACCTAAACAATCAAAGGCTACGTGGCTCGGAGACTTGTATGTGTGTAGGGCAGTGTTACAATACCGGGTATAGCAATATATCTGCTGAGATATGTTGAGCAATCTATATTTGTATTATAATTGTTATTTAAATGTTTTCAGAGTCAATGATTCACCAGCATATCGCTAACGTATTTTTCCCCACATTACAGGAAAGCAAGCATAGTACAGATAGCAAGGCATAAGAGTCATTTATGGAGTTAGATGCTCGCAGATGGAGATGGCTCAGTTTTAAATAATTAAAACAAGAATAAACAAGGTTTGTAAATTAAATACTTGGATATTTACTATCCAAGAGATTTCAAATTAAATTATTATTTTATTATAAACAAAGAATTCCGCTAATAACCCGCAACTCTGATATATTTACAAAACAGGTACCAACTATTGGTCACACGCCTAGGCCCAGATTTGGGGTGTGACAGGTTGGTATCAGAGCCAGCGATCTTAGCGAGTTAGATATTTAATTATACCTAGGCTTTGATCAAAAGATAAAACCTCAGTCTTAATACATAATCATTGGTTTTAGTAAATTAGGTATTAATATATTAGTACCTAAGCTTTAATCACTTGTTTAATAAGTAGGGATAAGCAATAAGTTGTGGAATAAGTATCCCAAAGTATAATTATACAGATGTTTTATATATGAACTAATTTAGGCACAAAAATCGAGTAGTTATACGTTCAAAACCCTGCACCTGAATTCTAGCCGTTAGACATGGCCAGTAATACACAGTTGCTACATGAACTTTTTCGGTCAAGAGCAGCCGACAGTTCCAGTATGGAACCCAACCGGTGTATGAACTGGGAAATCAGCAAATGCCAATTGAAATAGCCGATGATACAATTGAAAACATTCACCCGTCGGAGATTTCATTTTCCTTCGAAATAGATGTCCATAGTAAGTTTAAACAGAAGACCAGTACAGATTCATTCAGTCAGATAAAACTACCATTCTAATTAAGGTTAGTGGCACTTTGGGTCGCCACCATCTAATTATCAGACTCTGCAAGTAACGGCAGAACCAAGTTGTAAACCGAACATGAGAGTTGATATACCATTCTAAATGCCAATCAGCTTTCTACCTGAACTAGAAAAAGAAAGGAAGAAAGAAGAAAAAGAAAATTGATCTCCTTACCATCCACCATGTCAAGGGGAAGAAATGCAAGCGTACGTGGAGAATCTACATTTGTACCCAAAGAAAAACAATCTACCTTTTCCAGCAGCGTCCACACCTGTATAGTACTTAAATCAATAATGTCAAAAGGAAAGGAAGCAATAAATCATCACAAATGTCCTAACACCACTTTAGTCGAGGATCAATGAAGCTTCCATTCAATAAAGATAAAGATATATTCCCAATTTCTATATCTGGTGGTGGGAATTTTATCAGACAACAATGAAGGAAAATTTAGACTCATCCGACATCAAGACCCCGCTAATCTCAAAGAATACAAAACCAGAATATACATGGATTAGGATCAAGTGGATCCAAGAAGCCAACAATATTAAAAGGAAAAGAAGTAATGACAGATCCAAAAAAATATCCTTAGGAACAAGAATATTTCAATCATTCGGCAATTCAATATCTATACTTGTTCCAAACGCAAAACGCAATGCTTTACTAAGGAATGAATATCGAAGAAAGATAAAAAGAGAAAGAAATAGAAGGATGACAAGGTTAAGGGATTTAACATTCATTGGAAGAAATAAGCATATCAGCAGTTATAGTAATTTTGTGCAACATAAACAAAAGATATGTTTTACTTCTTTGAAATAATTAAACTTATCTTTAAAAGATTTATGTCAAGAAAAGATGGTACAAAGTAATTCTTCTGGCAAATCTGGAAATAAAATACCAACAATAAGATGAAGGAAAGGTCCCGGTGGACAAATTTCAAAGAAAGATTAACATTGAGTCGACACCAGACAAAAAAAAATATTTAAAGGAAAACAGGATAGACCTAGAAAGATAATTAAAGAAATTCTCATGGTCTGTTGTACACATGGTATGTACTAGCCACTTCAAGAGTTTATGACAAAGGAATTTTTGCTACCTCTTTAAGGACATTCGTCAACCATCATTATATATGGTACATGATTATGAGACATCTGAATTTATTGTCTTATACCATTACCCTAACATCATTTGGATCGTGTCGTATATGACATAGAAAACCACAATAGGAAGTTAGTTGAGGTCAAAGACAAGAAAAGGAAACATTAGAAATAAATCCTCCCTAAATATTAAACGCTTCAGACCTTTCGTATTATATCAGTATCTCTGTCATACTAAATCAATTCCATTTTACAGAATGTCGAATCCTAACAATCAAAAGAATAATGAAGAAGTTTCAAGCAACGGAAACATATCAAAACCTGCATAGGAAATCCATGAGCAGTATTTTGACAAAATAAAGGAAATGATCCACAACACAATAACTTCATACATAGACACAATGAGAGAAGAGATACATGTAAGACCCCAAATCCCGGGAATCCTACAGTTGGTAATCACGTCCACAAATTCACAAAAATTTAAAACCAATCGATTCGTTTTATTTAAAACAAGTTCAGAGTAAATAACAGCGGAAAAAGTGTAAGTATTTAAAAATCCCAAATATGGGTACAAGTGTCCAAAGATCAAATATAAATATAATATCCGTTTTATTGGAAATCCTCGACCAGAAATGCCTTCAACCTTCCGAGTAGTCCCCAGCACGTCCAAGCGGTAACCTCCAATCCTTAACCTGAAAATCAATCTAACATACACACAAAGTCAGCTAGAGCTGAGTGAGTTCAAGTTTTTTCATAATCGACATTCATTAAACAATTTAAACTCCATTAGTATGAGATGTAAGGGAAAATCATGAGTAATTAGTTACATAATCTCCCTTGGTCAAAACATAACTCCATAAAATCATAAATAGCTTTTCTTATTCAAATCATAAGTAAATAAAACATTAAACATCTTTTCGCGCAGCACGGGACTCCTCACCCCGCGGTTTAACAAAACCATTAAAATCATGTAACACAAGCCTCCTCACCCCGGGTCATCCCCAAGTAATATATTTGACTCGGTTACAGTTTAAATAAAACAATTCACGCAACACGAGCCTCCTCACCCCGGGTCATCCCCGAGTAATATATTTGACTCGGTCGCGGTTTAACATACCCAAACACGTGATACGGGCCTCCTCACCCCGGGTCTTCCCCAAGTAATATATTTGACCCGACCACGGTTTTCAAAACGGCGGGCCTCCTCACCCCGGGTCTTCCCTATATTTGACCTAGCCGCGTCATAAACATGCAACATGGCCTCCTCACCCCGGGTCTTCCCCGAGTAATATATTTGACCCGGTCATAGTTTACCAACAAATACACATTCACATACAAACTTCTAATTCGAACATCCAACCAACAAGATCACCACATACAATCCATAAATAATGGATAATCTAGGAATCAATATTAAGCCTAATAGCAACCTCGTGGCTTAGAGCCCAAGTAATATGTATAACCTTAAGGGATATATGACCCTATAACGAGTCTAAAATATCCTAAGGCATAAAATATAATTTACACATGTCTTCATAAAGGCACAACCACAAACAAGATCATACAATACCAACCCAATAGTTTAAACGAATAAAATCGGTTAAAATCATAATAAGGTGTGTATGCAAGCCCAAAATGTAAAAAGGTTAAAAAGGGGCATCATGAACTCACCTGACACTAGGTATGATTTCACCACAAGGCTAGAGGATCCCTACGTAGCCCCACAACTCAAACTCCTGTCGGTTTACATACAATCAATACTATTGACATCAAGATGACTCGTTTATCCTACGAGACGTTCTAACATGGTTCAAGTTACCTAAAGCCTCGAACTCACCAAGTTCAATTAAAACAGCCCCCAGGGTCTTGTATTTACCAAAACCTCCCTTAGCTAATCCCGGTGACAAAGGATTCCCAAACTACCCTCAGAAGTTGCTAGTTGAACGAATATGTGCGTTTATGAGTTGTTTATGCTCTTAACAACCAACTCAGCCCCGTGTGGACCAAATTTAATAAAATCACAGCCAACAAGTCCACACGATACTACACGAGTTGGATGGGTCGGTAACTTGCAAGTACAACGCACTAACTATTCAATAAATGCAAATGCGCGTTGTACCGACCCGTTTGAGTAACCGACAACAAATTCAGCCCCAATACTTATAAAATCATTTTCCAACAGCCCGTATAATAAACTGAAGCTATCCGAACTGAATTGGTCATCACTTACTTCATCCCTCGCGTTAAACGCACCAATCTACCATTCTAGCTAACCAAAAACTATCTTTCGAACAACTAGTTGACCAATCAAACGAATACCAAAAGACGTGATTTTAAAGTATGTTATATGGGACATACCTAGGAATATTGTGGTGCAAAAACTTACTTCAAACAGCCCCGACAAGAACACAATTGAACATCCACCGGTTAAGCCTAAAACGAACTTATCGATCAATAAACAAGTAAAACGGGCAGATTTTAGCATGCGAAGATGCATTTAATTACATAGGATAACCTTTGAAATAAACTATTAAATTTTTACCCGACTTTCATAAATGTCTTAGATTTATAAAAATATTTTTATTATATTTTTCTATTGGACATAAAAATTATAAAAATTCCTCCAACACAGCAAGGTACGTGCAGCTATTTCAGTGCGCAACAAAATGGTTTTATTTTTATAAAATTCGTTACCGAACCAAATTAAACGATTCCAATTGGGTTTGATTCTTAACTTAAAATATTAAGTTCCAGAAGTGGAACCAACTAATTTGGACTTGTTGAAAAAGAGTTATGATGTCGGGAAGACAGACCAGAATCCGTTATCCCGCATCAGCTTTGACACTCGATCTTATAAATTCATAAAAACCATTCAAATATCGTCCAAAAATTACATATTATACCTTTCTGGAAACTAGACTCAAAGTAGAACATCGTAGAAACAAGAATCGATCAAAAACAATGGATTATCATCGCGTTACAGACCCTACAATAAACGAATACGAATCTGTCAGCAAACTGTTATCATCAAAACTCAACCCTAACGACCAATAAGCGCGTTAATATGATCAATTAAGGTGTATAGGACTTGGGGGAACATACAACTAACCTTCAATTTGAGTTTTAGACCTTGGGAGCGGCTGGAAAAAAGAAAAACGAAGCCCTAAGGCTGCTGCTGTGTTCCGATCGGCCAAGGAGAAAGAGGGGTTAGGGTTTTTTGTTTATGATATAAAAATCTTACACTCTAGCCCCTCCAAATGGAAATAAGTAGCAACTTGGTGAAAAAGTTAATTAGTTTAACTTACAAGAATGACGTGAAGGCCCCCGAGGAATGCCGTACAAGTCCCGAGAGATATACACAACGCTACAAGGTTAAACTCTTTTAACGGAAATTAACGGGCGTTACAATACATAAGATTCAATATTCAAATAAGACAATTAGAAATCATCCATACCGAAATCCTTCTCGACATAGTAAAATCACCAAAGACAATTTAGTAGCCCAAGGTTGTAGTTTTGAGGAATTCGAAGCCTTTAAACCAAAAGAATTTTATGGAGACCAAGGTGTCATACCAACTTTACAATGGCTTGATGAGATTGAGACAATTGTCATTATTAGTCAATGACAAAGGTGAAGCCCTAGAATGGTGGAACAAGCTAGTCATGATAAAGGGCAAAGAAACCGTATATCAAATGAAATGGGAAGCATTCAAAGAACTGGTGTTACAACAGGTTTGCCCCATTAATGAGATCAACCATATTCAAATTAAGTTTTTAGACTACAAAATGGAAGGCACAAATTTCAAGGACTATAATGCCAAGTTCTTTGAATATTGTCAATCAAATCCATGCCTAGATAATTCATAATACAACAAGGTTATTCAATACATATACGGGCTACCCGAGGAAATAGGAAACATAGTAAGAACCCATATGCCACCAACAATCTCTTTGGCCATGAGATTAGTCGAATACTTGATCAATAATATGTTAAAGGACACGGAAGTTATAGAGGAAAATAATGCAAAAAAGAAAGAAACAGCAACAGTAAAACAAATGAAAACGAACAGGGAAAGACCAACTTGTGAGAATTGTGGAAAACAACACTTTGGAAAATGTCGAAAACAAAACAAAAACAATACATCAGTCATATGTACCTACTGTAATAAAGTTGGTCATTTGGAGGACGACTGCAGAAAGAAAACTGTTACATGTTTCAATTGTGGTGAAATGGGACATTTAGCACAGAATGTCCGAAGAAGACGAATCACGCAAGTGGAAGTGGTATTAAGAAAAGAATGGTAGAGTAATTATGTTACACATAAGAAGAATATGGCAATCAAGAATAAAAAAGGATAAGAGTATGACAAAGGGAATGTTCAAGAATCCAAGGCATTTGAAATAACTAATAATTTAGTTAAACTTTTATGAACTGCTTGTAAACTCATTTTAAAACGAGAAGTTTTGTAACCATAGCAAGGTCTTTAAATCCCTAATGTAAATAAAGAAAGATATTAGCATACGGATCATTGTGATACCCAAGAATGCTCATATTTATTATTCCTAAAAGAAGACAATCAAATGGAAAGTTTTCCGACACTCAGAACAGATACCATATTGAATTAGTTCATCATAACAAGAAAGGAAAAGACAAATTAATTGTCAAGAGACATCAAATATATCAGGACAGTATATCATTGAGATAAATTTTTAGCTACAAGATCTGTAGGAAATATAGCTAACAGGATATCAACTATGGTTGATCAAAAAGTCAAAAATATTCAAGGAATTTGAAATTTAAACATGATTGATCATTAACGCAACATCACTGTTAGAATACAAGAAAATCAATGATCACGATCAAAGATGAAGTAGATTCAACAGACCGAATCCAAGGAACAAACAGAGTTAACATCAGTAAATATTTAGAATACAAAAAGTAAGATAAATAATTAAACACAACTGGCCACTGTGTTTAGCAATTTATAGATTACTTATGATATTCTGAATCAATGACTGATAATATCAATTAAGATGCAACGATTCAAGAGTTCCAATTATTCATCAACTCAAAATAAAATACGAAAACTAGAATCTAATCATCCGAACCTAAGTCAGCGAATCTCGAGGACGAGATTCATTCCAAGGTGGGGAGGATGTAACATCCTAGAAAATCACCTAATTATTTTGGACTAAAAATGTCAACTTTGAAAGTTGAAGGATTAAAAATATTCTTATAACAAGTAAGAGAGAAAAAGGAGAAAAGAAAAAAAAAGCATCTTATGTTAAGGAAGTAGGAAATTCCATCCCACATGGAAAAATGAAAGAAAAGGGAAGCATTCCCCATGGGTAAAATAAGGAATGGAAATTTCATCCCACACAGAAACAAGCAAAGAAATGGAAGCTCTTTAAAAGGAAGCAAGTTTCCATAGAAATGTTTTAATGTGACTAACCACTCTCCATTGTCTTATCGGAGGGTGCGAAGCACCCGACACGCACGCGCACGAACTCAGACTCGGGCGATGGGCGTAATGTGGCGTTTTGATGGCGCACTTTGCACTTCGCACGCTCGCATCGCCGCATAAGGTCCGCTTTAGTATTTTTGGATAAATAGAAGTATGACCAAGAAGTGAAAAGTTATCAAAGATAAGGGACCAAAAGTTAAAAATATGATTTCAGGACCCATCGCGCTACGCGATGAGCCCAGGAACAAAACCATCACGCTATGCGATGGGGTTGTATGAGTCACCAGACACGTGTCGCAAATGGGGGACACGTGGCAGACGTTAGGGCTGAGTCAGCATGCCACGCGTCAAACTCTGACATCGCGCTACGCGATGCCCTAAGCTAAGGGGCCATCGCGCTACGCGATGGTACCCCTATTTCGGCTATAGAAGGAAGGGGTCACGGCATTCACAACTCACACCTCAATCACACACTTTTACACACACTTAGCCTCGAGAAGTGTGCTGTAAGGCCCCGTTCCCGGTAACCCTACTTTGGTGTTGGATTTACTCATAAACACAGTTCTAAAATCATAGTTAATTTAAACTTTCGCGGAATAATTTAAACTTCAAGCATCACATTACAAACATTCAATTTTTGTCTTAACATACAAATTGTCTTTTCATAACATAACATAAAATAGTCATGACACTTCTTCATAGATGCCAGTCTCTTTAACTCGTACCATGTGTCCCTCCTCAAGCCAGCTGCCTCAACCTATTTGTCTGCGTGCATACTAAAAGTCAGCTATGCTGAGTGAGTTCTAGTTAATCAATTAACATACAATACATTCCTGTCCTTACTCATACGCGTCCAAAGATACGTATTCATACCTTACTTTACTCCTACTTCTTTCACACATACTTTATATACATGCATACATACTTACATACTTTCCTTCATAAAACCCTATGGTATACCATAAGCTCTTCTATCTTAAACATCTCAGATATTATAAGGGTCTGGACCCTAACAACTCAGATATTATAAGGGTCTGGTCCCTGTCATCTCAGATATTATGAGGGTCTGGTCCCTATCATCTCAGATATTATAGGGGTCTGGTCCCTATCATCTCAGATATTATAAGGGTCTGATCCCTATCATCTCAGATATTATGAGGGTCTGGTACCTATCATAAGCGCATACTTTACTTTTCTTATGTATATAATATTTACATGCACATTCATTCACATAACCATCATATAGTAATAACATTCAATGCACGATCATACACGCATCATATACCTATCACTTAATATAAGCATTTTAACTGTCACCTAGGAGTATGCACACAGCGCCGAAAACATAACAAGGAAATGGGGCTAGAACTCATCTGGAGCCGGTTTCGCTCGCCGTTAATGGCAAGGCCCTTCCTTAGTTGTGCACTGCTAACTGTACAATACATTACGCGTGTCAATTATCCATTACTACTACTTCCTACATCTAAGTTAATAAAACTCTCAACTAACGGGGGTCCGGGGGCAGCGCCCCTGGTAGCGGGGTCTAGGGGCGGCAGCCCTTAGCAGGGTCTAAGGGGCAGAGCCCCTGGCTGGGGTTGAGCTGGGAGGAATTTTTGTTAATAGGTCCTTTAATAAAAACGCATCAGAAAATGAATCGGGTCACGTTTTAAAAACAACTTAAAAAATTTCGCATGGGAGGAATTTCGCATAGAATTTCGTTTCGCATAACTTTTTCGCTTCTCACGACTGAGCGAAGCAATATACCCGTTTCGCTTCTCATGGATGAGCGAAGCCAAATACCCGTTTCGCGTCTCATGGCTGAGCGAAGCGAAATACCTGTTTCGCTTCTCACGGCTACCCGTTTCGCTTCTCATGGCTGAGCAAAGCGATATACCCGTTTCGCTTCTCATGGCTGAGCGAAGCGAAATACCCATTTCGCTTCTCATGGCTGAGCGAAGCGATATACCCGTTTCGCTTCACATGGCTGAGCGAAGCGAAATACCCGTTTCGCTTCTCATGGCTGAGCGAAGCGATATACCCGTTTCGCTTCTCATGGCTGAGCGAAGCGAAATACCTTCCTTTCTTCGCTTTTACATTTTAAAGCCATTTTACTTTGTGACTCTTCCTCAGGACCTGATTTTTACTCTTTTTCAACTTTTGACACATTCTGACCCCATGCACCTGATCCTGAACCCATATCTCTTATAGTCCGAACGCCACCTTTTTATCTTAAAGTGCACCCGAGAGGTTATAACTTACCAAATTTATATTTTTCTTACATTTCACAACCCGATCTATCATTATATATGTTTGCATGCTGTTCTAACCATAAAACTTAACCATTTAAACCGAAACCTACCTTTTGCTTCGGGTTCGAGTTCAGATCCGGACAATACATAGATCTGGACGTGAATCTTGTTATTTGATGATGTCTACACACGAGATTCTTCCTCTTTTTACACGGATTTGGATCCGGAATGTAGAGAGAAAGTGTATGTGTTCTTGAGTGTGTGTGTGTGGTGAAAGGTAACAAAATGGTGAAAGGGTGGAGGGGTTAGGCTTTATATAGGGGGCCATGGGCCCCACAACCCACTCACAATTCCAAATCCAAATATTATCCAAACACTTAACACACGACTAACTTAACGACACACAGTTAATAACAAAACTTTCCGTCATTTACTATTCAACAAAAGTTGGACGTTACAGGTGCTGACCTCGTAGTGCGTTCCAAACCCCGAAGTTCTGACGGTTAGAGCCTCGATATGCGATAGAGAGTAGAAGTACTGCCCGTACAAGCTTAGGCATATAAACTCCGAATACCCGCGTAAGGTAGGGGTTCTGCCTAGATATTATTTTATTATTATATTATATGGCTTAGACCATAGTCGGGGGCTATAGCCAAACCTTGATCATATTTAAGCAATAATATAACTTTTCATAAATAGAAAGTTATGATCAAATTAATGTATCTTCATGCTTAAGAAACGTAAGCATTCACATACAAAGGATATAGTCAAAAATAATATTTCTTTATGATTAAGAAATATAACATTCACAGGTTATAGTTAAGGTAATATGTCATCATGATTAAGAAACATAAGCTTTTCCATACAAGAAAATATAAGTCAGAAATAGTTTCTTCACAATTAAGAAACATTATATTCAAAAGGTATAGTTAAAATTTATGTTTTTTCGTGACTAAGAAACGTAAGATTTTACATACTAGGATTATAGTCATTCAATGTTTCTTCTTGAAGAAGAAACTTAATACTTGATTCGTAAACAAATGAAAAGACTACGGGTCTAAATATTTTATACAAACAAATGATCAGTCAAGGTTTAAAGCTATCAGAACTAGACTAAAGGTCTGTAGCTGGATCAAGAGACGGTCCAGGTATTTATATAAACCTATTTTATGATAGGCCAATCATCATTCATTCATAAAGATTTTCAAACGAGATCACCACATCATTCAGACAGGCAATCACAATCACAGGTGAATACGTTCAACCTGTTTATAACATGAATACGTTAAACCATTATAATCAGTCAAAACATATTTATACTCTGTAAGATAGACAGGTTGTTTGTTCTTATAGAGTCAGTCAAACGTTTACATGAGATTACGTGATCTCTAAAACGTTATAATACAAATTAGAGAACAAAACAACTCAGACCGAATACGCATGTGTCTGGATCCAAACATAACTGTTCAACCTAAACAATCAAAGGCTACGTGGCCGCGGGCTAACGGTCATATCTTGTCCTCCGGAATAGGCTACGTGGCTCGGAGACTTGTATGTGTGTAGGGCAGTGTTACAATACCGGGTATAGCAATATATCTGCTGAGATATGTTGAGCAATCTATATTTGTATTATAATTGTTATTTAAATGTTTTCAGAGTCAATGATTCACCAGCATATCGCTAACGTATTTTTCCCCACATTACAGGAAAGCAAGCATAGTACAGATAGCAAGGCATAAGAGTCATTTATGGAGTTAGATGTTCGCAGATGGAGATGGCTCAGTTTTAAATAATTAAAACAAGAATAAATAAGGTTTGTAAACTAAATACTTTGATATTTACTATCCAAGAGATTTCAAATTAAATTATTATTTTATTATAAACAAAGAATTCCGCTAATAACCCGCAACTCTGATATATTTACAAAACAGGTACCAACTATTGGTCACACGCCTAGGCCCAGATTTGAGGTGTGACAATAACAATAATAATGATAACAATAATAATAATAATAATAATAATAATAATAATAGGCCCAGGTTTATTATTTTAGGCCTATATAAGTCCCGGAATCAATGGATCTAGAATAATAAATCGGATTAATCCGTAATATAAGAGTACGAAATGCAACTATATTTACTCATATCTCGGATCGGCTAGAATGAATGACTCGAGAACAAACACGTGTGAAAGATGAAAAAATATTTCTCAAAGTGCTAAAGGTCTAGGTGCTAAAGGTGTTATTTGTATAAACTAAAATGACAAATAACGACTTATTTATTACACAAGCCTATATTTTATCCTTGCAGCCAACTTCTTTTTTCGTCCCAATTCAAGCTCAAATGGCAAATGCGAAAATACCAAAACAGAAAACTAAAAACCGGAGTGTTTTTAAATACTCAAAAACCGAAATTTAAGATTCAGGGTCGTATTTAGTCTAAAATCGTACCGAACTAATCCATTATCCATCCATCCACATTCCACACGACCACACCTACAAAAGCCCATTAATGATGTACATAACCCATAGCCCAGGTAGATGGTTGGCCCAATCTTCATGTCTGTTTGTTCTTGTTCCGCCGCCGCATAATCGTAACCGATCGTATCATCCGAAGAAATTGACTCTTAATAGTAAGTCCTTCTTTCATTTTAATTCACGGATTTTAATTCTTATTTCACGCTTTCGATTATTATTATTATTATTATTATCGGATTTTGTTGTAGAATACACAGAAACCTAGAAGAAATAATAATAATAATAATAATAATAATAATAATAAAAAATTGTTAACAGTTACTGATTCAGGCTGTGGTAAATGCGACTGATATGTTTGTTGAATGAAATGAGAAAATAATAATAATAATAATAATAATAATAATAAATTGTTAACAGTTACTGATTCAGGCTGTGGTAAATGCGACTGATATGTTTGTTGAATGAAATGAGAAAATAAGAAGATTTGACATTCAAGTTTCATTATTATTAAATTCTTATAAATGTTAAAATGAAGTGGCCTAAATGCACAGATTTCAAACTACAGTGAACTATTAACCGTTTGACGGGAAGTTCTCGTCCATTTAGTAAATGAGCATGAACAAAAAGTTTGTGTTCATTTTAATTAAACAAATAAACATTAGCACATGTTTCATTCGTTTATTTAAGTTCGTGATGTTCGTTTTTGGATGAATGTTAGAAGCGTTTTATATTTGTTCATATATGTTCGTTTATCTTTGTTCATTTATGGTCGTTTATGTTTTTGAACTGTTCGTTTAGATTTTAAATTGAACAAACATAACAAGCACAAACATGTTCATTTTTAAGCGAACGAACATGAACGCAACTATTTGTTTGATTAAGTGTTTTGTGTCTGTTTTCGTGTTCGTTTAAACTTAATGAACGAACACGAACTTGGCCTTGTTTGTGTTCCTTTACAGGTTACATTTAGTGATATTCTTTGCATGTTGAATATGGAGGCAACGTGCAGAAAAAAAGTTGTGAAATAGTAATCAAGTTTCCTAATTATTTCATTTAGGTCACAGTTTAAACAATTATGTTGGAAAAATATTGAAACTGTTTTGGTATAATTATGTTTTTCCTAATTAATTCTATACGGTTCTGAATCTAAACTACCGTACCTATTGTAACACACCAATTTACTAAATTTTCAGGGTATAGACCAATGTCTCGGTTGAAACCAATTGTTAGTTTAATCAAACCGATGAGTCAACTCGTTACATCCCGAGTATCAATCTCTAGATACACTCAAAACGCGACACACTATATCATCTACACACCTCTACTTGTAAAAACCAAATTCATGGCCACTTGAACAAGCAAACCACAAGTCAAGACACTGAAGGTACACAAAAAGTCAAAAACGCAGCCAACATGTCAAAAAAAGTCAAAGTCAACGATCTGATAGCCACACTAGTTGACCTTGAAAACACGAAAGAATCAGTTTACAGTACCCTTGATGCGTGGATTGCAGAGGAAAAAGAGTTCCCAATCGGTCGGGTTAAAACCACATTGATTACACTTGAACGTAAACACCAATGGCATAAAGTTGTTCAGGTTATTAAGTGGATGTTAAGCAAAGGGCAGGGTGTGACAGTTGGAACCTATGGGCAGTTGATACGCGCGTTAGATATGGATAACCGAGTCGAAGAAGCAAATAAGTTATGGGTTAAGAAACTAAGTAAAGATGTGCAGTCAGTGCCTTGGAAAGTATGTGATATTATGATATGTGCATATTATAGAAATGAAATGTGGGAAAATGTTGTGAAGCTTTTTAAAGATCTTGAATCGCGTGGTCGGAAGCCTCCAGATCGGTCTGTTGTACAGAAGGTGGTTGAGTCATACGAGAGACTCGGTTTGGTCAAAGAGAAGAATTGCGTTATGGAGAAATATGCGAGTTTATTTGCCAAGACGCGAGGTAGATATGGAAGGGTTCCGGGTAAGGAAGTAAACAATTTCGGGGTAGACGAGTGACTAGCTTGCTTGATGATGAGAAACTTACTAAACACATTTAAAGGTTCATTGTGAGGATTAAGAGACAATCCTCTTAGTACAGATTCTTTAATGAGATGGAATGGTACTTAGATGTAGCAGATGATGTTCATCATCAAAATGAAAACCAAGATGTATTTAAATCTTGTGAGGCTTTTGGAATGGTTTTGGTCTTGGTTTATGGTTTAAATTTTGGTTTAGGAGAATACAAAGGTGTGACAAATTTTGTAGTTTTGAAATGATTTCAACTTTTGTTATGATTTTGTTTAGTTTATAAAGTGAGTGTTTCAAATGAATGGTGTTCAGCGTCTACAATATGAAGATGAAGTAAAATGTCAAAGAAAAGTGAAGGTATATTCATTTTCTTGTTTTTGTTTTCTTGTGACTACAGATGTACAAAATACCCGGTTCCGAATCTAACCTTTCATACCTGAATCAGAATTGGGCCCGCCCTATCCGGAACCAAATCGGAACCGGTTCCACCTCAACTTGATCAAAACCTTGACCCGAACTGGCCAAAAACCAATAAAAAAACAGGCCAAACGGGTCAAAATTCGGTCTAAAACCCGAAATTACCCATAACCAGTTCTTAAAAAACCCAGGTTGTGCACCTCTAAATGTTGAAGATGGCTGCTCCATCGCTAAATGTTGCAGAGTTTCATTTGAACACGACATTAAGCAACACCCATTAAACAAATCAACTTGAACATGACGCTTTTAATTAGATAAGTTTAAGATGAACTCAACACGCCCCTTTGTTTAAATGTAGCAATCAACACTAATTTTGTAAATTATACTCATCATGTCATGTATTACCAGTTTACCACCCCTAAAACAGTATAAGCCCCTAATTATAAGGCTGTGCATTGATTTTCGGTTTTTATAAGCCCCTGAATATGTTTTAGGCTTTAGAAACAGTTTGATTTTGGTTTTTTGGTTTACATATGGGATTGGTGCGGCTATGAGGCGGAATGGATTTTATATTTGGACTTAAAATAATGACATAAAATAATATTTTGAGCACAAAACATTTGGCCTAAGCATTTATCAACTGCTCATTAATGAATTTAGGCCAAAAACCTTAACAAATAGTGAGTTTGGAACTTATAAACAAGTCCATTGTGGTTCAGTTCTGCGGTTCAGTTTTGGTGTGCATTTGTTCAGTTTCAATGCAATGCAATGCAATGCAATTCAGTTTTAGAACAAAGCATAACCGAGAAATCAAACACTACGTTGTGTAGCACCCATCATCCAAGAAACATTACTAAACAGTCAAAGGCTGCTTCCAGTTTCCACATTCACAAAATGAGAAGACTTCACCTTTTTCAAATCTATAATCTAACACAATATATACATCCACCATTCATATCAATTTTTACCACCCAAAAAAGATAAAAAGACAAACTTGACAATTAGCTTCAACTAATATGTAACTAGTATTTTGATGACAGGAATCTTTTTTAAAAGATCTTCCTCTTGATCTTTCTAATTCTTCAACTTTCTGCACCAAATAAAAGTAAACTGCTATTTAACACAATCATAATTTACATGTAACTAAATGCAAAACCTTTCATTAAAATAACTACCATTGCTGCTGTTGATCTCCCTATCATCAACATCATCATCATCATTCACTTCTTGAAGCACTTTTGAATCAGAGCCCTCTAGGGTGTCATTGCCATTAATTTCTTCTGCATTCCAACATCAAATATCATTTACCACTTTTCACTCATTTACTTATGAACTTGGTTTTAAAACCAAGCTTATGAATCAGATGTGCACAATCCCTCACAGGTTAAATGCGTGTTAAAAAAAACAATTAAAAAAAAAAGAGGGAAATGTAAGGATATAAATGAACCGAGCCAAGTAGGGTCGCTCATGACTCATGAGCTACTCGAGATCGGTTCGCTAAAAAGTCAATTCGAGCGGAGCTTAAACGAGGTCAAACCCGAACCTTGAGCTTTGATTCAGCCTCATTTATTAAACAAACCCAAGCTACAGCTTCACATATTGAGCTCAAGCCAGCTAGCAAGCCTAAAAGAGTCTTTTATTTATATAACTTTTATATTAAAATTTAAATGTGTACATATATAATAATTATTACAGATAAAATTATGATAAAAATAATTAAGTGATATATATTTTGTTATATATAAAAATCTAGAATTATAAATATATCAATAAATAATTAAAAATTGAATAATAAATAAATCTGACGAGCTCAAGCTTAAAAAACTCCTCACAAGCAGAGCTCAAGCTTTAGACATATAGCTCTAAACAAGCCGAGCTCGAGCTCTCTTAAGTTAAACAAACCAAGCTTGAGACTAGGCAGAGTTAAGCTCAGCTAGGTTAAGCTCCTAGAAAAATGGGTCAAACAGATTGGAAGACATCCAAACTTATAAACGAATCAAACGTTCAATGAACCGTCCATGAACAGTTCGTTTATTTAATAAGGAATAGTGCTTACCTCCATAAACATTTAAATTATGATGCTCGGTTGTTAAGCACATGTTCATCAACTTTCTTTCCTGAAAATCAATCGCTTGTTGGAACTCATCCTGACCCTCTACATTTCTTCTTGGCATCATATCATGATTAAACATTCTTGCACCTAATATTCATAAACTATTAACAACGAAACACTGCAAACATAATCAGAGAAAACCAAAGGTCAGCTCACCATATGGTATATGATCAAACGGCTCAAGTAGATGCTGATGCTTCCTACACACACAAATTATTCACAAATGTTAAACAAAAATCAACAAATTAAAAAACTCAATAAAAAAAACCAATATGCAAGAAAAAGGCATGTAGTACTTGATTGGAATTGTTCCTTTCTCTTTATACGGTTTAACAAGAACACACGAATCGCAAATGAAATGAGGGTTCCCTTTAGCCAAAACTGATTTAACTGTTTCTGGATAAACAAATGCAACAAACCCAAACATCCGCTTCTGTTGATACGGGATCCTCACATCTTCAACTGGTCCAAACATACTTGTAAACAAAAAAAAAATTAATCCTTTAGTTCATCAACTCATAACTTCGTATCGGTCTAGGGGTGTACTGTGCACCAGTCGGTTTTGAACTCATATCAAACCGAAAACCAAAAAATAAGTTTTTGAAAACCCAAACAAATGAATTTAGGCCTAAAACTTTGGGTCTGAATTAATAATTAATTGATGATTATACATTAGGCTAAGATTTGTAACATAATTTATTAAACTCTTATTAATTACTTCAACTCAAAATGAAAATCGATAAATTCGGTTTGGTTCGGTTTTCAGTTACATGCAAACTGAATTGAACCAAAAACTAAAGATTCAGTTTTCGAAAGCCCAAAATAGTGAATTTGGGCCTAAAACTTTGGGTGTGAGACCTTTAACCTGTTAATTAAATTGAAGGTAGCTAAAAGTTGTAGGTAACAGTATTTATTAAACTCATATACATTATTTCAAATTCAAAACAAAAATCCATAAATTCGGTTCAGTTCAGTTTTAGTTACATGCAAAACCGAAACCAAACGAAAACATATACCTGAAATAATTTGACACATCATCTCCTGTAAATGTACTATCTGCAGGAAACGTCAAGTAAATCTGTCGAGAACTCGAACCCGAACCCGGTCTCGAATTCCCGAACCCCATTTCCGCAGACCGACCCAATCTCCGCTGCTGCATTGCTTTAATTCGCAACAAATCCTGAAACCCATCAATTGCTTCAACTGAAGAACCACCCAAACACATTGCGTCTTCAAAACCCCTATCGCCGTTATCAGAAAACCCTAGATCAAAGTGCATGCAAGACCACGGCGAATGAGGGGAAAGAGAGGTGTGGGTGGTGTGATGAAAACCCTTATTCGGGATTACGAGTTTTGGGGGTGTTTGGTGAAGAAACGGGGATGGAGACAATGGTGCAGATGAGGTGTTCGACGAAATGTCTAAGAAAGCTTTGGCTTGTTGGATGACGGAGAGAAGGAGGGTTTCGGGGCCGAAAGCTAGGCGGATCATGTCGTTTTGGCTTTGGTCTTGGATGAGAACATAACCCATGATTTTGGAAGCGTTTTGTGGGTCGATGTTCTTGATTCTGGACATTACCAGTTCAGTTGCTTCGATGGTGTCCATGGCGGACTGAGAAAGGTTTGATTTTGAAGAGAGAGAGAGAGAGAGAGAGTAAGTGGGGGAAGAAGGATAGACGAGGTGGGTGGGTTTTAAATTGGGGGTAAAACATTTCATTTGTTATAATATTAGGGTTAATTACAACAATATTATTGAAGTAATATCAAAGAAACAAGAGGATAAAAGGAAAAGATGAGAATGTGTACTGGGGATGATATTTCATTTATATTGTAGTATTATTTATACTACGTAAATGTGAAATTGCCGACAAACTCAAATTATTATATTTTTACTTGGAGTGTTCATGTGACCATAATTTAGACAATTGTGAAAAAGGTGTCATACAACTTGCACAATTCGTCGGTGGATTCATAACACTCCCCCTTGGGTGACACATTTTCAAAACTTCGGGGTCTTGAAGTACTGCCTCATTAAAAACCTTGCTAAAGGAAAACCCAATGGGAAAAAAAAACTTTAGCTAAGGGAAAAAGAGTGCAGTATATAGCTCCCCCTCAAATTGCAGGTCGTTACATTGTTCGTACATGGCGCATGCCAATATCATGAACATGTTTCCTGAATGTTGCTGTGGGAAGTGCTTTTGTGAAAAGATCAGCTGAGTTGTTGCTGGACTGGACATATCTCATTTCAACCTGATTGTCTTTAATAAGGTCTCGAGTATACTCAAAGTATCTTGGTGGTATATGCTTTGTTCTGTCACTTTTGATATATCCTTCCTTCATTTGCGAGACACATGCTGCATTATCTTCATAGATAGGAGTTGGAATTCGATCTTTCTCTAGTCCACAAGAAATCAATATGTGTCGTGACATAGATCTTAACCATACACATTCTCTTGAAGCTTCATGCAATGCAATGACTTCAGCATGATTTGAAGATGTTGCAATGAGTGTTTGTTTCTGAGAACGCCATGAAATCGCAGTTCCTCCATTCTTAAATACATATCCAGTTTGAGATTTTGCTTTATGGGGATCAGATAAATAACCTGCATCTGCATAACCAACTAACCCTTCTTTTGAATCGTTAGGATAAAATAAACCTAAATCAACAGTTCCTTTTAAATACCGAAAAATATGTTTAATGCCATTCCAATGTCTTTTAGTAGGGGATGAACTGAATCTTGCCAATAAATTAACTGCAAAAGAAATGTCAGGTCTTGTACAGTTAGTAAGATACATAAGTGCTCCAATTGCACTGAGGTATGGTACTTCGGGACCAAGAATCTCTTCATTATCTTCGCAAGGACGAAATGGATCATTGTCAACATTGAGTGATCTAACAACCATCGGTGTGCTTAAAGGATTTGCTTTGTCCATATTGAAACGTTTTAAGAGTTTCTCAGTATAAGTTGACTGATGCACAAGTATCCCATTATGCATATGCTCAATTTGTAAACCAAGACAATATTTGGTTTTTCCAAGATCTTTCATTTCGAATTCTTTCTTTAAAAGAGCAATTGCTTCATTAATTTCTTTTTGTGTCCCAATTAAATTTGTATCGTCAACATACACAGCTATGATCACATATCCTGATGTTGTCTTCTTGATGAAGACACATGGACAAATAAGATTATTTGTGTATCCTTTGATTATCAAATAATCACTCAAACGATTGTACCACATCCTTCCAGATTGTTTCAGTCCATACAAGGATCTTTGTAATTTGATGGAATACATTTCCTTAGGCTTTGAGCTTATTGCATCGGGGAGTTTAAATCATTCGGGAATTTTCATATAGATGTCACTATCTAGTGATCCATACAAGTAAGCTGTGACAACATCCATAAGGCGCATCTCTAAATTTTTAGAGACTGCTAAGGTGATTAAATATTTAAACGTAATAACATCCATGACAGGATAATACGTTTCTTCATAGTCAATTCCTGGCCTCTGAGAAAAACCTTGAGCTACAAGTCTTGCTTTATATCTTGTAACTTCATTTTTCTCATTTCGTTTTCTCACAAAAACCCATTTATATTCTACAGGTTTCATTGACTTTGGTGTAATGACAATATGTCCAAAAACCTTTCGATTGTTTAGTGAGTTTAATTCAGCTTGCATAGCATCTTTCCATTTGTTCCAATCTTGTCGATTTTTACAATCATCTACAGATTTTGGTTCAGGGTCATCATTTTCTTCCATGATATCGCTTGCCACAGAATAAGAAAATATATCATCAATATTTTCCATTTCATCTCGATCCCACATTATATGTGATTTACCATAGTTTATTGACAATTCTTTATTGGAATCATTTATTTCTTCCTGAGGAAATGTTATATCATTTATTCTTTCCTGAGGGAATGTTATATCATTTATTCTTTCCTGAGGGAAGGTTTTGTCAATCATTCATTCCTTAGGGTCAGTATCCTTCTCAGAACCCTTTCTTTTTCGAGGATTTTTATCCTTTGAACCGATTGGCCTTCCACGTTTTAAACGTTTTTGAGATTCATGAGGTGCATTATTATGGTTTTGCTTGCTTGGAATCTCAACTCGAGCTGGAGCATTAGCAGCTGGTATATGAGATTTAGTGACCCTGTTTATATCAGTAAATGCATCAGGTAACTGATTTGCAATTTCTTGTAGATGTATTATTTTTTGAACCTCTGTCTCACTTTGTTTTGATCTTGGGTCTATGTGTAACAATGATGGCACACACCATGATATATCTCTTTCTTGCTTTTTCATTTCTCCCCCTAATGTCGGGAACATTGTCTCGTTAAAATGACAATCAGCAAAACGTGCTGTAAATACATCACCTGTTAAAGGTTCAAGGTATCTTATGATGGAAGATGTTTCATATCCAACATATATTCCCAACCTTCTTTGGGGACCCATTTTTGTGCGTTGTGCTGGTGCAATAGGAACATACACAGCATAACCAAAAATTCTAAGATGAGAGATATTTGGCTCATTTCCAGAAACAAGTTGTGTGGGAGAGTATTTATGATTTGCACTTGGTCTCACGCGGATTAATGATCCAGCATGCATAACTGCATGACCCCAAATAGAAACAGGGAGTTTTGTCCTCATTATTAATGGTCTAGCTATTAGCTGTAGGCGTTTGATCAACGACTCGGCTAAGCCATTTTGTGTATGTACATGAGCAACAGGGTGTTCTACAACAATCCCCACAGACATGCAATAATCATCAAAAGCATGTGATGTAAATTCTCCCGCATTATCAAGCCTTACTCTTTTAATGGTATAATCCGGAAAATGTGCACGTAATTTGATAATTTGAACAAGAAATTTTGCAAAAGCAACATTACGAGTCGATATAAAGAGATATTAGACCATCTGCTGGATGCGTCTATTAAGACCATGAAGTATCTAAATGGTCCACATGGTGGATGAATTGGTTCACATATGTCACCTTGAATTCTTTCAAGAAACATTGGTGTTTCTTTATCGACTTTTAATGGCGAAGGCCTTGTAATTAATTTTCCAAGAGAACAAGATGTACATTGAGGCATTTTATCTATTTTGTGGATCTTTTGACCTTTCAGTGGATGCCCATGTGTATTTTCAATGATCCTTTTCATCATTGTGGATCCTGGATGGCCTAATCTGTCATGCCATAAGTTTATGATACCAGAATCGCAACAATTTTCTTTGACTGCCATATGTGCTTGAGGCACATTTATATATGTATAATGCAAACCAGAATGAAGCATTGGCAATTTTTCCAATATTTGATCTTTGCTTATGATATGCAAATATTTTTCATTACTAACAGTCCTTGACTGAGTATCATATCCATTATGATATATGTTTCTGAAACTCAACAAATTTCTTGTTGATTTTGGGGAAAATAAAGCATTTTCTATTTTGAGCTTTGTACCATTTGGTAATGCTAAATTAGCCTTTCCCACTCCTTCTATCAAGTTTGTAGGACCTGATATTGTATTGATGATCCCTTTTGTTGGTTTCAGTTTATAAAAATATTTTTTAGATCTAAGTATAGTATGCGTGGCTCCACTATCCGCTATATATATATCTTCTTCATTTGTTTGATCTTGTGCTCCGGTGATTTTCATTTTAAATCTTGAAAAATATTAAGAAAAAAAATAAGTGTATAACGAAGACATATGATATTTTAATAAAAACTTTATTTAATTGAAACACAAGTAGTACATGAAAGAGAAACTACATAATTAAAGATAATGAGAACACACTTAATAACTGCATCTAATTATAGTAGTAAAGCAACTTTGTTTTAAAGTTCTACCCCAAAGTCTTCAATGCTCAGCTCAGCATTGATATTATTAAAGTTATCAACATGGTTCACTTCTTTCTCTTTTCCTTTTAGAGAGGCTTGGTACAGTTCACACAGATGTGGAGCTGTGCGACAAGCCTTTGCCCAGTGGTTTGTACTTCCACATCTAAAACATGAAGTGCCATTGTTTTCGGACCTACCAGCTTCATTCCATTTATTTTGGTGGTTGGAATTGGTATTGTGTGGGACATGATAATTATTGGCTCTCTGGTTACGACCACGACCATGGCCACGACCACGACCGTAAGAGTTATTGTTCCATTTGAATGGATGCTTACGATCATTAAAATGCCTTTTGTCAAAATGACCACGTCCACGTCCACGGCCTCGTCCTCGACTTTGTTCCCATTTATGATCAGAATTTTTATGAGAACTTTTGTGAGCAACATGTGCTTCTGGTATTGCTAATGAACCCGTGGGACGAGATTGATGATTTTTCATCAATAACTCATTATTTTTCTCTGCTACAAGGAGTAATGCATTTAGATCAGAGTATCTCCTAAAATTCTGCAAACGATAATGTGTTTGCAAGTTTATATTTGATGCATGAAACGTGGAGAAAGTTTTCTCTAACTTTTCTTCCCCTGTTACGGGATACCTACAAAATTCTAGCTTTGAGCAAATTCGGTATAAAGCAGAGGTGTAATCATTTACCCTCTTAAAATTTTGGAACCTAAGACTGTTCCATTCATCTCTAGAAGTAGGAAGTAAAACTTCCTTTAGATGACCGAATCTGCTTTTCAAATCTTCCCATATCATATATGGGTTATCATAATTAAAATACTCATGCTGTAGTAATTCATCAATATGTTTATGGATGAAAACATCAGCTCTTGCTTTATCCTGGTCAGAGCAATCATTGTGTTCTTGGATTGTGTCTAACACATCCATAGATTTTAAATGTCTTTTGACATTTGCTGTCCAAGACATATAATTTTCTCCAAAAATGTTGAGTGTAGGGAATTCGAGTTTTGCTATATTTGACATTTTGTTGCTAAACATAATAGAGCAAATAATAAGATAAATATTAGAATCCATATATATCAATCAACAATGAGATACAATACATTGGTAGAGCTATAAACATATAAAAGAAAAAGAAAATGCCGAAATCTTCAGATGGGAGATTAAAAATTAGAATGAGAAGTAGTATAAGCATTACAGTGACCAACAGCAAAACCGGGTGAATCATTTTGAGAATTTTATCTTGGATAAATTTAATAAGAAGAACGTTTGTTGTAAATGAAATGGGGTTAATGATTGATTATTTATAGTGAAAATTTATAACCTTTTACAACGGTTATATTACCGTTTATAACGGTAACATTACCGTTTGTGTGTGTGTATATATATAATATATAATATTAATTATTTTAAAGTAAGATAATAAATAAGATATTAAATACAGTTTATTTTATAAAATATATATAATTAGTATGCACAATAATAAGAATAGAATTGTTAGTGTAAATAAATATAACTTCTAAATGAGATATTAGTGTGCATATATAAATAAAAGTTAGAATAGTTATCAAATTTTAATAACAATGTTTATACATATTATTGCTATTACTCAGTATATTAGTTAGTATATGTATATGCATAGATATATATCTAATGTACATAATTAAAGAAGTGTTTATGATGCTTATGTAGATACCTTTGTGTCTATTACCTTTCTTGGTTAGGATATAAGCGGCTCGTGCTGATAACGTGTTATAATATTAGCCTTAATTACAACAATATTATTGAAGTAATATTTGAACAAAGAAACAAGAGGATAAAAGGAAAAGATGAGAATGGGTACTGGGGATGATATTTCATTTACATTGTAGTATTATTTATACTACGTAAATGTGAAATTGCCGACAAACTCAAATTATTATATTTTTACTTGGAGTGTTCATGTGACCATAATTTAGACAATTGTGAAAAAGGTGTCATACAACTTGCACAATTCGTCGGTGGATTCATAACATCATTGTAATTTTGGGTTTTTATATTGTTTTTCCTAAATATTTAACTAAGGTTACGCTTGTTTTTGTTTAAAAGGTGTGTAAATGGCTTATGTTTACAGGCGTGTATACATAAGCTTCTGAAAACTATTTGTTTTTTTTAAAATAAAAGGATCTAAAAAATGCTTTTAGGTAGCGTTTGGTGTAAGGGAATGAAATGTGGAATGGAATGTGTCATTCCAAAGGAATGAAAAAAACCATGTTTTGTTATCATGTAGTAATGGAATGAACCATTCAATAGTGAATAAAATTCCTTTCAAATATAGGATTTTCATTCCTTAAAGAGTAGGTGCTTTTTTTTTATTTTCCTTCAAGAAATGGAATCAACAACAACAACAACAATAATAATAATAATAATAATAATAATATTATGATTATGATCATTATTATATTATCGGATTATTATATTATTGCTATTATTTTTATTAAATTATCATTATTTTTTATATTATAATATAACAATTATTATATTAAAGTTACTATCGCATTATCAATATTATTAAAGTTTTTTGACAATGCAACGGTCATAACACGCATGTGTGATTCAATATTTTTATGATTATTTTTATTCGGTTTAGTGGTCTCGTTAAAACGCGTAGGTCTTAAAAATGAGTTAATATGAATATTCATATTATTAATATTATTTATTACTATTACCACTAGAATAATAATAATAATAATAATAATAATAATAATAATAAAGGGATGATCATTCCATTCCTATATGGTAACCAAACATGATAATGAAATGGTATTGGTCTATTTCATTCCCAGGTCCATTTCATTCCCAAGTCCATTCCATTCCATCATTCATTCCATTACGTCATACCAAACATACCCTTATGGTCTTAAAAAATAAGTTATTGTTCAACTTATTCACACTTTTTCACATCCTATCAACACCCAACGTCCAACACCACCACCACGTGGGCCACCACCATCACCGTCCAGCACCACCAGCCACCGTCCGCCACCACCACCACCACCAGCCACCGTCCACTACGGTCCATCACCACCACCACCCACCGTCGGCCACAACCACCTTCCACCACCACCACCCGCCGTCCGCCACCACCCACCATCCAACACCACCGTTCACCGCCTACCACAATCGTCTGCCACCAATCGTCCACCACCACCCACTTCCAAAGTTCGTACACCACCACCAATTATTTTAACAGTCTACAGTCATTAAATAAATCCTGTCTACTATAATATGTATGATAGGCAACTAATTTTTAGCTTATGCAGACGATATCCAGTTTATAAAACAAGAAGTATTATATTTTCAGATTGCAGATCTTCAGACCACATCTTCAGTTATAGACATGAAATCAGATGAAATCAGATTGCAGACAGTTTTTGTCTTCAAAAACCGCACCTTAACAATTAGGGCTACTAGTTTTATCCGTAATGAAAACTCGATTCTTAAAATATTTGTTGTTTCCATATAATTCAAACTCAAATTCATGCCACGTCAACTTGAACTGTTCTAATTCTGCTTCGTTACTGGTTACTTGTTTTTGGGTTTTGGATCAACCTGAAAAACCGTTATATGTTTGATGCTTAATAGTATGTGTTCATGGATTTGTTGAAACGGAAATGTTCAACAATTTTTTTGGTTACAGTAAGTTTTTCAAGTGCCGGTGCCGTACTAGTAAAGGTGATGAACAGAGCATATTCTAACTAAGCAACGTCGATATTGTTATCGATATTAAATCTAATTCAATTTTTGAGCACCCTTAATATAAGGAAAAAAAACAATTTGTTTAAAACAATAATAAAGCAATAAATAAAAAAGAACAAAGATTAAAAAACGCAAAAATATAATAATATGAAACTGTTGTTTCAAATCAGTGTTGTAAAATAATAAAAAAATTATTAAATTTTAGAACACAATTTTAAAAACATTTTTTTTCCAAAGGAAGCAATATGAATGATAAAAACCTAATTTCATTATTCTATAATTCATTTTTTATTAACTTTTCAAATAGAAAACTTTTAATAGAAATGATTTTTACCCAATAAAATTATGAGTAGGAAAAGATAAATCTATATAAATCACCTATTTTGGTAAATAACTTTCAAACCCTCTATTTTGATAAATACTTATTCCTACCATCCCAATTAATAAAAAACTCTCTATTCTTTAGTTGGTTGGTTACTTAGATCTTGCAATATAAGAATCCATCTTATGGGTAATATTAGTCGAATACTCAATTGAGAAAATGTGGGCATAGTCGACCTATACATCCCGTCGGGTACCCAATAGTTAAGTACTTATCAAGCATCGGGTATACATATTATTTTACTAAATGTAACTTGTTGGACTTCCAAGTAAACTTTTTATAATTCTAAATTTCATACAATTTTATTTAACAAGAAAACAAAAAATTAAAACAAAGTAGTGGATTAGTAAAGTACTTATTATTCATTGGCAAAGAAAATAAAATAAAAGAAATGTTTAGGAGAAATGATTCGAATAAACGAGGTTATATGTTTTGGATAATTGGACGGGTATTACCTAATATTATTATGATCTTATACTAAAAAAAATTAATCAATCTGGTACCTAAATATCTGTCTCAAATACTTTGAAGTTTGCCATCGATTTCAGATTGATTTGCCACCTCTTATTCCATCTTACTGACATTCGACAAACATGTTGTTTGAAGGGAAGAAACTAACAATTTCGTTTGGGTAGCCTTGGTCATTGACTTGGTTTTAAAACGCGGGAAAGTTGTTGAATTCAAGTTGCGAAAACCAGTGGAGGAAACGGGGAAAAATGACAGCCTTTAATAACTGAGTGAAATGACCATTAATGGTTGCCTTCAATACCAAATACAAAGAGTCCGGTAGGAGTAATGACGAGACGTATAGTTAATTTTACCAGTGAACACACACAATTTTTAATGTATATCTACATATACTCTTATAATCTTCACACATGACACAACATGATTTGAACCCACAACCACTTAATGAGATAGACTATTCTGCCACCAGCGTGTCACTTTTCCGACACGAAATATATAAGGTAGCGTTTGGTATAAGGGATTGAGAGGCGGAATGGAATTGGTCATTCCAAATGAATGAAAATAACTATGTTGTCATGTGATAATGGAATGAACCATTTCATAATGAATGAAATTTCTTCAAAATATAGGATTTTTATTCTTTTAGAAATAAGTGTTTTTTTTTTCATTCCTTTAAAAAATAATAATAATAATAATAGATTATTATTATTATTATTATTATTATTATTATATTATTATTATTAAATTATCAAGGTTACTACTATCATAATATTATTATTATTATTATTACATTATCAAGTTATTATAATTAGTTTTATTATATTATTATTATTTTTCTATATTATAATATAACTATTTTTATGTTAGAGTTATTATCGTATTATCAATATTATTATTACTAGTTGATGAGTCAACATTTCACAACACGTATGAGTGATTCAACATTTTTACAATTATTTTTATTTGTTTTAATGATCTCGTTGAAACGTGTTGTTCCTAAAAATGAGTTAATATGAATATTCATATTATTAATATTAGTTATTATTTTTATTACTAATAATAATAATTATAAAGGAATGATCATTCCATTCTTACGTGGTAACCAAACACGACAATAAAATGGTAATGATCCGTTTCATTCCCACGTTCATTCATTCTCACGTCCATTCCATTCTCTCATTCATTTCATTACGTCATACCAAACCAACCCTAATAATGATTAGGGATGAGATCAATACCCATATTAAAGCACCCATACCCACAAAAAAAAACCCAACTAGGTAGAGAATTTCATACTGAATTTTATAGTACGAGTATCTGTACGCTACCCGATTTAGTACCACTTTGTTTTTATATTTTTAACTCTCAACTGAACTTGATATCGGCATGAGTAACAAATAAATTGAATCAGTCCGGGTCCTGTTCGTGATGGCTACCAAATTAGTAAAATCAGTACGAATACTGTTATAGTACCAACATTTAATAAGCTACAATACCAAAATTTTAATACCACAACCAAAGCATAATACCAAAACTAAAACCAATAAAGCATAATACCAAAGTAAACCATAATATCAAACAGGCACCAAGTACTGAACTATCGCTTACCAAAACTGTAATACCACAACCAAAACATCATACCAAGACCAAAACTAAAACCAATAAACCATAATACCAAAGTAAACCATAATATCAAACTGGTACCGAGTACCAAAATATCTATATCCAAAGGGGTACTGACTACCAAGTATCGAAATACCCGCTTGAAGATACGAACGGGCTAGACTTCCCAATAAAACTCTACATATTCTAAACGTGTACCGAGTACTGAAATGCCCATATCCTTACCCGAACCAGCAAGTTTCGAGTACCAAATTTATTTGATCTTGGTAGGGATGTGCATGGGTCGATTTGGGGCGGTTTTGAGCCAAACCCATAACCATAACCGATATTTCGGTTAATGGATAATTATAACCATAACCGAGCCGCTATGGAGGTTTTGGTTAATCGGTTTGTAAATTATAGTGAGTCGGTTATGGATCGGTTAACCGTAACCAAAACAATGTAATTGGGCCTAAAAGTTTGGTACCAATTATTACAAAAAATGACATGACATAATCTAACAAAGTATATAATCCATATTATTAATATTAAATATTCATTCAAAAAAAGAATGAAATTATATAATCCAACAATGAAATTCAACTTAATTTATAACAAACGTTGAACCAAAACCATAAAAAATGATATAACCCAACAATATGTTTGGTGGAAGTTAATCTAAACATTTGTTGGCTAAATTAATGGGTCGGTTCGGTTTAAGCGGTTGTGAAATTATCTTTAACCAAAACTAACCTGTATTTGGCGGTTTTATAAATTCATTAAACTGGCCCACCGGTTATGTCGTTTATCGGTTAAAATCGGTTCGGTTATGTCGATTATGGTTCGGTTTAACGGTTATGACGATTAAGTTGCTCATCCCTAGATCTTGGTACCAATATTCGGTACCAAATATACTAGTATGGGTATGGGTATTCAAGAAATAAATAGCATACCTAGTAGTAACGAGTGTTATGTGTGGGTTCATCATGCTTTTCTCTCTCTCTCTCTCATACACACACAAACATACATATGTATATGTGTATATATATATATATTGTGACGGTAAAGGACTTGGAACCACAGCGGGACGTTATGGAGAAATGACTTTGAATCCTCATTTCCTACGTGACGATGATGTGGAGAAGCTTTAAAGCCCCTCCATAGTGAACAGCCTAACGACAGCAGAGTCAAAATTTTAATTTAATATATATATATATAATATTTTATATTATTGTATTATTATTTAAGTAACATACATAAATGGTCTTTTCATATAAACAACTAATTTTACTTGCGCGTTCCAGCATAGCGAATTAACTACATCACATGTTCAAAATCTACCGCGCGTTGCGGCAGATACGTGATGGGAAGTCGATTGATATCCGTTCTACTCGTCATGGTAAAAGTTTTATGACAAAAGTTTAATCACCAAAGTTAAGAGAGGGGCGAGGGATAAAAAGTAAATATGTAAAACTTTAATGATAAAAGTTTAATTAATCAAAGTTTGTAAATAAAGTTGAATAGCCAAAAATTTAATAGGCCAAAGTTTAATGACAAAAGTTTAGAAGGAAACTTGTTGCTTTTTAAATATTTGAAATTAATTAAAAGAGCAAAACTGCTTATTACATTAATGTACCTAAATATCCAAAAGCTATATTAAGGTTTGGAGTTTGTATTGATTAGGTGTAACACCCTAACCCGGAACAGGCTGACGTATCACTATTACAGATATCATAAACCAAACATAACCCATTTAAAATTAATAAAATAATCCAAAAGCAAACAAGTTAAAACCAAACCTAAAGAAATTTCTAAGTCCAATTTATTAAATGCAAAAATAATTAAAAGTCCTTATTCTTGAGCTTCATTTCCCTGATTTCCCGGATTACCTGTTAACAAATAAAACAAACACAAACAAGAAAATACGGCTAAGCAAAAAATTGCCAAGTAACGTAAAGACAATAGTACATGCAAAAACGGACATACGTAAAGCAAAATGCATACAGAACTGAAACTGAAACTGAAACTAAAACTGTTGCGAATATAAACTCGCGCTTAAGACCGAACTATAACCAGATACGTGATCGGAACATAATCAAAGTGCACTCAAAACGTGTCCAAAAACACCTATCAAGCGGACCGAAAATATAACCAAATATATATAAATACTAAACTACACGACTGTAATGTAATAATAAATAGGTCGTGTAAATACAGAAACACCCAGAGCCTAAACATAGAGGTACACAGCTAGCTAGTCCATGCACCAAGGAGTGAGGTGGCGTGCACACATCGTTCCATCTCAAACAGAAGTCAGGAGTCGGATCTAAGATCGATCTATACGCCTCTAAGTGGCCAAGATACTGCATAAGTATAGTCAGAGACGCCGTGACTTTGATTACGCAATGTCACGAAAAGTGCCATGTTGTTGACGCCTCAACGACAAGTCAAAAAATGCTCGGGTAACAGAGTGCTAAGTTAAAACCATATAACTAAACATATTCAAATAGGAACATGCAACAACGAGTACAAAATATATAGTCATTTGCACGCTATAAAAATATATTATATAAAATAACTGAACTCAAAATGTAACTGAGGCGTAACGAAAATCCGTACTACAAAGTAACGGTATAGAGTCAATACTATGAGTAAGCGAAATCAGAATCCGTACTACGAAGTAACGGAATATACTAAGAGGAAACAAAAACAAAAACCGTACCTTAGTTAAGAGCAAAAGCCACACAAATAAAGTCTAAGTTTTCCACAAGCCGTTTGATAATCTACGGTTTAGTTACATTTAGAATTAGATATGCGAATTTAAATATCGTTAGGTGACTCGTTGATTTTATCGCGACATACATTTTTTAGAGTTGTAGATAAATCGTAAAAAATTTATCGTCATATTATATGCTCGTTTGATTATTGATCCAAAAACTTTTAGGTGTCCCATACATATATAAGATTATAAATTACAAAATTTTTACTTACTCGTTATAAGTGATCAAAAATATAATAACTTGTCTCAACGCTTGTATTAGTAGACTTTTATGTTCATTTATAGTATAACACTAGGTTAGAACCTGTATGATACACGGGTTGGGAAAAAAAAGATAAATAGATAAAATGACTATTTTTCATAATTTTAACAAAATTAAAAAAATAAATTTTTAAAAATAAAAGCAAATCTACTATTTATCTATTACCTGAATCTACCTTTCAGGTTGGACCCATAAATAAAAACTGTTTAACACCCATAATTTAGTCACCATGGATTTGAAGCCGTAATATTTAGGTGTCGAACTTCTGTTCTACATGACTTGTGGATGCCTATGCATAATAAAAACACATGTCATAAGATTATTACAAACAAATGAAGAAATTATAACTTTATGTTGCATTAAATATCCATCAAACTTTGCTGCTAAATATATTCATTCAAATGTGTTTACACTGGCTTTAAGAACCTATTTTATCACAGTTTTATGAATACACTGGTTTTAAGAACTTGTTTCATCACAAAGTGCATAGAGTTGAAGCCTATTGGTGTGCTAAAAGTAGTTTAATATTATGAACTAAACTTACGCTAATCTAGACACTAAGTAATAAATTCTAGACTCTTAAACTTAACTAAACTACTAACCGGCAAGTGAACCGGTCGACTCTAGTACAGCTAAGTAAGTCCGGATATCGAACCCACGAGACTCTTTTAATTACGTTAACTAGCTAAATTAGACTCAACTACAGACACGACTATTTATTATTATTATTGGGGGGTTTTACTTAAAACTAAGATTAACCTAATATTAAAACTAATTAATAAAACTAAAGACGACTTGACTTAGGACTTAATTCAAATGATGACAAACAACCACCTAGGCTAGAATCCCTAATGCATCAATTATCAAATAGTAGGAAAATGCTAAATTATGGAACCGGGATCTTAAAATAGTCACTTAAAGAAAACCCGAACAGGACCCTGACCCTTCTCAAGAAGACACCTATGGATCTCTATTAAGTTCTTAAAAACACCAGTTTAATTAACTCGCTTACGGTCGCTAATTATTTTATGACAAGTACCTCTATAAAAAATCCTACCTTACAATACGGAAATCAAAGGTAGTTTAAAGTATTCACTTGAAGTGAACGCCAAAAATGAGAGGTATAACGAGCATCACGGTCAGAGATAATAATCAATGGTAAACCGTGTCGGCACACGATTTCTCGAACATAGATTTGAGCAAGCTGCTCGACAGAATACTTCTCGCGGATAGGAATGAAATGAGCAGATTTGGTCAAACGATCGATGATCACCCAAATGCTATCGTTGCCCTTTTGGGTGTTGGGTAATTTAGTGATAAAGTCTATAGCAATGTCTTCCCATTTCCAAACGGGAATCGGTGGTTGCTCGAGTAGACCAAAAGGTCTTTGATGTTCGGCTTTAACTTTTGAGCAAGTAAGACATTTAGATACGAATAACGCTACGTCCTTTTTCATATCCGGCCACCAAAAGGTAGCACGAAGATCGAAATACATCTTATCCGCACCGGGATGAACGGAATACCGCGAATTGTGAGCTTCGTCGAGTATACAAGTACGAAGGTCATCGCGATTTGGAACCCACAAACGATTGAGAAAGTACAAAAGACCATCGGGTTTGTATCGAGTTGAAGTTCGGCACCACATGACATTTTGTCGTACATGTTACCTTCTTCAACGGAGGTACGTTGAGCTTGGAAGATTCGAATTTGAAGATCGGTTTGAACGACAACGCTTAGAAGCAGAACGGATTTAACATTAACCTTTCGACTTAGGGCGTCGGCGACAACATTCGCTTTACCGGGATGGTAACGAATTTCGCAATCGTAATCACTAAGTAATTCGGCCCATCATCGTTGTCTTATATTGAGATATTTTTGGTCAAAAATGTGTTGAAGGCTTTTATGATCGGTAAAAACCACACATTTCGTACCATAAAGGTAATGTCTCCAGATTTTGAGGGCGAAAACAACGGCACCAAGTTCGAGATCATGAGTCGTGTAGTTCTTCTCGTTGACCTTAAGTTGCCTTGATGCGTAAGCGATGACTTGACCTTGTTGCATGAGGACACAACCAAGACCTTGATGAGAGGCATCGCAAAATACCACGAAATCGTCGTTTCCATCGGGAAGGGTTAAAATGGGAGCATTGCGAAGCATGTCCTTGAGAGTATAAAAGGCTTTTTCTTGCTTCTAACCCCAATCAAATGGTTTTCCTTTATGAGTGAGGGAGGTAAGAGGCAAAGAGATCTTGGAAAAGTTTCGAATGAAGCGTCGATAATATCCGGCTAAACCGAGGAAGGATCGAATTTTCGTGGGAGTCGTTGGAGTTTTCCAATCCTTAATGGCCTCAATTTTAGCGGGATCAACATGAATACCTTTGTTGTTTACGATATGTCCCAAAAATTGAACTTGCTCGAGCCAAAATTCGCATTTGGAGAACTTGGCATAAAGTCGTTCGTTTCTAAGAAGTTCGAGAATGGAATGCAAATGATGCTCATGTTCGGCTTTGGATTTGGAAAAGATGAGAATGTCATCAATAAAGACAATAACGAATTTATCGAGGAATGGTTTGCAAACACGATTCATGAGGTCCATAAACACCGCGGGTGCATTTGTTACCCGAAGGGCATAATCAAAAATTCGAAATGTCCATATCGAGTACGGAAAGTGGTTTTTGGAATGTCTTCTTCGCGAACACGCAATTGATGATAACCTGATCGAAGATCGATTTTGGAGAAGCAAGTTGCACATTGAAGTTGGTCGAATAGGTCGTCGATTCGTGGCAAGGGATAACGATTTTTAATGGTGAGTTTGTTAAGTTCCCTATAATCGATGCACATACGAAACGAACCATTCTTCTTTTTCACGAAGAGAACAGGAGCGCCCCAAGGAGAAAAGCTAGGACGAATGAAACCTTTATTGGAAAGTTCTTCGAGTTGGTTCGATAATTCTTGCATTTCTGACGGGGCTAAACGGTAAGGAGCCTTGGCCATGGGCATCGCGCGCGGGCACAAAATCGATTCGAAATTCAATCGGACGAACGAGTGGAAGACCGGTGACATCATCGGGAAAGACATCGAGGAAATCACGAACAATAAAAATATCTTGGATTTTCCTTTCCTTTTTGTCTTTTGTCGCCAAGAGAGCTAGGAGCGGAGCATACTTTTGGCGTAAGTATTTTTGCGATTTAGAGCACGACATGAGATTAGGCCTTCTCGAAGTAGCTTTTCCGAAGACCTTAAGGATTTTACCGTTGACAAGCGGAATGCGAATGAATTTATCGAAGCAAACAACTTCGGCACGGTGCAAAGATAACCAATCCATGCCTACTATGACATCGAAACTTCCCATTTGCATCGGGATGAGATCGATGGAGAATTTATGGTTAGCAAGAACGAGAGTACAATCGCGGACGACAGAATTTATGGTGATGGAGTTCCCATTGGCGACTTCAATAGAAAACGACCGGGAAAGCTTGGTTCGAGACATGACAATTTTCGACTCAAATTTCAAAGAAATGAAACCTCTATCGGCACCCGTATCAAATAAAATGGAAGCCAAATGTTGGTTCACTAAAAACATACCGTTCACAATATCGTTTGCCGCTTGAGCTTGATTAACATTCATCATGAAAGCTCGTCCTTGATTGCCTTGGTTGACTTGAGGTGCTTGCGGTGGTGGAGGAGGTGGTGCTTGTATGGCTTGGATGGGTTGGATGAGTGGTGCATTGAGTTGGGAAAGTTGAGGTTGGTAGGTTTGAACTTGGTAAGCTTGAGTTTGGTAGTAAGGTGCGGTCATGGTTTGGTTAGTAAGGATGAGGCAAGGACAATTGTTGCGGAAATGGTTAGGGTCACCGCAATTGTAGCAAGCTCGGGGTTGTTGAGGTTGGTTTGGTGGGTAGGGTGCATATCGGTGTTGGGTATTTTGAGGAAAAGTTCTTGGTTGGTTTGGTTCGTTAGGTTGGGTTCGTTGTGCGGATCGGCATGTGGTGTTGAGATGACCAAGTCGGTTACTAATGGTATAATGGCGACAAGGCATGTTTGGTGGGTGATGGAGTTGGCAAATGTTGCATAGTGGGGCAGTACCGGTATAGGGTTTTCGGGTTTGGGGTGGAATTTGGGTTTGTTGTTGAGGTTGGGGTTGGGTAACGGCATAGTTTCGGTAGTTGGTTTTGGGTTTCTTCTTGTTGTTGTTATTGTTGTGACGGGAAGAGTTGGAGTAGTTAATGGCTTGTGGTGCGGGTTCAACCTTGGCTTGTGGTGCGGGCTCGGGTTTGGCCTTTTCGTTTGGTTTCTTGAGGGTTAGGGTACCCGCTTTCACATGATTCTCCGATAGCGCACCGGCTAGAGTAATGGCATCCTCAAGATTCACGGGTTTGCTACTCATGACTGAGTCTCGGATTTGCATAGGTAAACCCCCAATGTATTTGTCAAGCTCACGCTCAGCCGGGGTAACCAAATGAGGGACGGGAATGCTCAACTCGTGGAAACGGAGTGAGTAAGCAGCGTTATCACCACTATCTTGCTTGAGGTTCCAAAATTCCTCCTCAAGCTTTTGAAGTTCGTGTTTGGGACAAAACTTCTTCATCATGAGTGCCTTGAGGTAGGACCATGGAAAAGCCATAGCCGTTTCCGACCCTTGGAGATGCATGACACTACCCCACCATGTTAGAGCGGTTTTTCTAAACATGCTTGAAGCGAAATTGGTCTTTTTCGCTTCGGGGCACTCGCTATATCTAAACACATTCTCCATAGACTCGAACCATTGCAACAAGGTAGTCGCACAGTTCGTACCCCCCAGAATTCGGTTGGGTTGGCACTAGTAAATTGCTTATATGGGTAGGATACGGGTTTGGGTTCAACGGGTGCAACAACGGGTGGAGGAGGTTGGGTAGCTTGGATTTGAGTTACAAGTTTGGGAATCACAGCGGCCATTTGCTTGACGATAAAAGCAGCCATACGTCGGTTGGTGTTCTTGCGCGGTCTTAGTGGAGGCATGCTAAAAGATTATAAAGAAATGGAATAAGTTTTAGGTAAAAAGAAATTGATATGAGAGTGTATAAAATAAGAATAAGGTGAAGTTAAATTTTCTTTTTGATTGTGAATCCTAGAGTTAGTGAGGAGTAGATGTTAGTGTTAGATAAAATATAAATCTTTGTATATAAACAACAAACCGGAAACAATCGTAAATGATTTTGAGATTTTGAGGGGTTAAAGCTTAAAAATTTGGGATTTTGAGGTTTATAGAGTCGGAAAATCGTACATGAACCACCATGATTTAATATTCCAACTCAAAAAAAAAATTATAAAACACAACGTTGGAGTCTAAACATGTGCACGAATCACCACAACTTTTTCATGTTTTCGACTCAAATAACGATAATAACACCATAAATCGGGATACAACGTCATGTCAAAGCACTAGTCCACGAATCACCGTAGTTCTATTGTTTTGACACCGAAAAATTAGGATGGCGACCGGAACGCTCGCATTCGACTACTTAAAGTATTGACATGTATAACACGGTTTGTGGCCTAGAAAACGAGCACTATAATCCCACCATTCCAGGTAAGTAAATCACCTTCGATTCTTGGAATCTTTTTGTCAAATGGCCGTCTTATAATGTCTCGCTTCCTATGAGGGCTACGAACCCGATATAAATGCAACCTTTAAGGGATTATAAACAACGGGATCCAAGTTAATCTTGTAATCCATAAAACACAATGAAAATCTACTTTTTGCGTTTTAAGGTAAGGATACCTTGGAAATACTATGAAAGTGTGTGTATGTGAACATTTGGGATATTGGTGAATTTTAAACAAGTTTATAAATAATATGCGATATGAACAATCAAAATAGAGTAAACACGTATGAGCACACGTATAGGACCCTAAGCATAACAATACTAGGTCGTTACGTCTAACCACCTATCCTCTCTGATACCAATCTGTCACACCCCGACCAAAGGCGGCGGAACATGCCGAGGTGTAACGATTGTCCATAAGCACATGACACTAATTAAAGTGACAGTATTTAATAAACTCATTTCATTTCACAACATCGAAAATGTCACATAACAATTATCCATAAAATAACCATAAACAAGATATCACAAAATATGGCAAATTTGATGTTGTTCATTTTTACTAATATCCTAAGGTCTTTGATGTCGTTTTCTTCACAATCATAAATCAACCAAGATGCAAACCTGCAACATTTCATGAAATAAAGTTTGTCAACACAAAGGTTGGTGAGCAATTCATAAGTTTAATCATATTAGTATATAATAAAGATAGCCACAAAACTTGCATACGAAACGATAAATAAAAGTGGTAATTTGGATAAATAGATATCGCTAAACACATTAGCGACACCTAGCTATAAGGGGATGCCAAATAGTCTAGGATTTTATAGTTATCGTTAATTGCATTACGTTAACGACACCTTGCTATAAGGGGATGCCAAACTGTCTAGGATTTTATAGTTCCACCAACCAAAAGCGATAAACACATAGGCATAGAACACCAAATCGAGCAATTATTTAGGTAAAGTATACAACTACGTTTGTGGTTTAAGATTCAAATATATAGCATTTTGTTGAATAAGTATGAAATGTCACCCCCAAAATAAAAGATGGAAAATGGGGTATGAAGTACTCACCTTCAAGTCGTAAACTTGAAAGATGATGATTTGGAGATTTGTCGGAACGACGAGTTTAACGCACAATGCCTAAAAATAAAAGAAGTCTTGAATTTAGAAAGGTTGTCTTGAAGGTCTTTAAACAAAATAAATGTTGAGAAATGTAAATAATTAAAGTTCAAGGTTTAAAATGTAACTATTTAAGAATTTATAATAATAACACTTTAAAAATGTAAGTTTGCTCGAAACCGGGTTAAAGTATCTACCCTTAATATTTACTCAACCTATGTTAAGTAATAAGGTGGGTAAAATGCAAGAATGCAAATCCCTTTGGAATAAAGATACTAAAACGGTTTTTTTATCGAGTGTTCGGGTTGTCGGTTCGGGTCTTGATAATTGGTCAAACCCAAAGTCAACTTTCCAAAATATTGAATGTTATGAGATAACTCAATAAAATTTAATAAGACTTAACCAAGTATGTAGTTCCATTGTTTTAGAACTAACAACGCACGTTAAGCGAGTGTTCGGTTTTGTCGGTCCAAACTTTGTTATGAGATCAAGTTGGATCCAACATTTCCAAGTACTTAAGAAAATATTTAAAAATCAATTTGTAACTATTTTTAAAGAAATATACAAGTCTTGATGGCTAAAAAAAAACACTTGTGTGTCTTAAGCGAGTAAGAATCGGTTTGGTTCGGTTTCCATCTCACAACAAGTTCATAGATGGTTTCCACATGTCCAAACACTAAATGACTTGTATAATAATGTACAAATAAAAATACTTTAAGTTTTACAACCAAAAGTTAACAATAAAGTCTTTAAACAAAAGTTCGGTTTTTGGTTCGGATCGTGTTTCGGGTTAAGACCGAGGTAAGATTTCACAAACCCATAACCATAGAATTTGTAAAAATGATTTTAGAAACTTAGATCTAACAATAAGTAGGTTTAAACAATTATTTAACAAAACTAGTAACAAAGTTCGGTTTACGGTTTAGAGCTATTTACGGTTAAACCGAAGCATAGACTCTTAAAAACCCATAACCATGGAACTTGTAAACATGACCAACAAACTAAAATAAGCAAGATTAATATGTATGAACAAGTTATATAGATGTATATATATCAAGGACACGAAGTCCTCCATGAAGCCTTGCCTTATGAGGTCCGAAACCTCACCGACCGGAATCGAAGAAGTAACTACCAAAGGTAAACAAGGGGTGTATATTATATATATGTTGAACAACCATAAACAAGTATTAATAAGGCTACATAAACTAATTAAGATGAAAGACTTAAACCTTCAAGAACACTTAAGAAGATAACCTTGAATCTTTTATGTTTGAGAGAGTTTTTTTTTTTTTTTTTGGACTTGTAGCAAGGGAAAATGAAGAGGGAAGGTGGTGTATATATAAGGTAATGTTGGTGGTCAAATGTGGGTGTGAGACACAAGAGTTTTCATACAAAATGGATCAAGACAAAAACACAAAACAACATATAAATAAATAAATAAATAAAAATAAAAATATGATGTTTTCAAGACCCAACAAGTGTGAAATAATATTGTAACATAAATCCATCATTTTGATTACAATATAAGCTTCGGTTTACAAATCTGGTCGGTTTACATAATAAACAAATACAAAAACGAATACAAACAAGACCCGAAATTATCGAATGTCACAATAAAACCTGTCAAACAATCCTAAGCACACATATATATCGAATAAATAACAAGAAACCTCTTACTTAATCATAAACCATAACAAAAACATAATCCAAACTAAAATCCAACGTCAACAAAAGTTCATCATAAACCTAGCTGGTCTAGGGGTTTAGCCAACAACCATACTAAAAAACAAATCAAAATAAATAAATTCAAATAATAAGTTCATAACGAAAACAATAAATTCAAATTTTAAATAGAAATCAAAATCAAAACTTGAAGTTAAAGGTCAAACATCAAAGTCAATAATAATTGTAATTATCATATTTATACTTTTGTAAGTTAACAATTTATTTTTTTAAGAAAACTTAGCCAAATAACTATAAAATTATAAACAAAATACCTAAATAACAAAATAAGACGTTAAAATTGATTAAAAATCATCTCTCGAGCAATATGTACTCTAATGAATAATAAATATGGTCATATTGTTAGAAAAAAATCTGATTTATGTGTTATCAAACTGGGTTAAATTAGATCATCTAGACAAAAAAGATTTAAAAGTAACAAAATATATATATTTTTAACACTAAAATGTAAAGGAAAAAGTCACCTTGCAAACACCTCTATTGTTAAGTTTCACGCATAGCTTTTGAAATCCAACTACAGATAAAAAACAACATTTAAACAAATATATATAATACTTAACTACTAAGAAACTAATTATATGCGTATGCAAAGCCTATAAATGTGTACCTTGATTCTTTCATGCCATCGTGTCAAACTTGTCGTCCATTATTTTTTGCCATAACAAAATATAATAAGTAAGCTTATAAAGACCACGAACAAATAGACATTTGGTTGGTTCGTATGAACACACTGCTATTAACCGGTCGATTTGAAGAAAGATTTTTATTAATCGATGCAAGTAAATAAATAATACATTAAAGTAATTGACAAAAATTATTTTAAATATTACATTTAAAGTTGCTACTATGTTCAAATGAGATCATAAACTTGCCACTATAAAAAGATGGTTTTTAGTAAAAACATAATGTTTTCATAACATTACAACATTTAACATATCATTTAAAATATATAAGCTGGTTCATAATAAGTAGCTGTTACTTGAAGGGTTGTAGAGTTGACTCCTTACATGGTGTAATAAATACTTCAAGAAGAACTTGCTAATCCACTCTAAAACATGTAAAATTTCTAACTAAAATACTTGTTTAACATTATAAGAAAAATTTTTATCGATTTGTTAACAAAGATGGTCATACTCAACAACATTAAAGCGTTATTTGAAGACAAAGTATTATAAGAATAAGACATTCATCATATCATATGAACAAATTATCATCTAAGATGGTCCCAAAATCCATTATTTTTAACCATATATAGCATCGTAGCAAGAAATGATATATATCAAACTAAAAGAATGAAAATATCCAACACCTTGTGCAGCTGCATATAAATCATAAGATACACATTAAGCCTTAAGATGCATCCCACGTGGCCACGTCTAAAATAAGTAGCGAGAATTTTGATCTTTGAAACATAAAATTAGAAATCCTATGCTTATAGGTTAACATAACACTAAAATCAATTAGCGGCATACGAACATACAATCTAGTAATATGGCCGAGATCTGGAATTTTAGGGTTTGTTTAAAAGGAAATAATGAATTACTGTAAATGCTTCAAAACAAATTTAGGGTTCTCATAATTAAAAGGTACTTATTGATGCAAAATTGTTGGCAATAACAACTTTAAACCAGAAGATGATGATGGACGATTGTTGCAAGCTATGCATATGAATATGACTGTAATACCTTTTTTGTTCAGGTTTTGAGTAGAACTATTGTGATTAAAGAACGAAGGTTTTTTTTTCAAAGGATCGTGATTTTTGTGTTAATAAATAAATAATGAAAGGAACAAATCAAGAGTTTTGATGAAAAGTAATTAGAAAGATTGAATTTTAAATTTAAATTAATTAAAGAATTATAGAAATTGCCACGTGGCATTTTGAAGATAAAAAAGGAAGGTTTTTTGAAAACTCACTCTTTTATTACAGAGGTAGATTTGTGGGAGGTTTTGTTGTAAGTTATGCTTAAGGAGTTTTTTCCGCTTTGCGTGTATTAATTCTCGCACAGGCTATTGTACAGTAGCTTTTTACAGGTTTAGTGTGTCTCTTTAGCTACAGGGGTCCCATGCTGTCTCTTTTATTTTGTCAGTGATATAGCTATTCCACCATCTTCACAGCATGCTCCGTCTTCCTCGCCGTCGTCACTGTTGCCGGGTTTGGTTTCCCGACTCTTGGTGGCGGTGGTGTGGTGTTAAAGGACGGTGGCGATGGTGGTGGCCGATTTTTTCGTGTTCTTATGGCAGTGCGTCTGGTTGGGGGCATGTTTTTAACCCAAATTCAACTTTGATATTTGTTTTGTTTGTGCAGATGGTCTTGGAAGCTTCGATTGGACAGGACCATGGTATCAATTTCACCGACCTTCAAGATATGGTACACTCTCAATACATAACTTATTTACATGTTATGTTAACAAGGTTTTAAAACCCTAAAAAAGCACAAGTTAATTTAAGTGTGTCAAAGGACACCCAAGTATTCATTTTACAAAAGATCAATTTGTTCTTTTTTGTATTTGGATAATATTAGTTTAGTGTTAATTTTGCTTTTGCTTTCATAACTAAGTAGGCATGGTTGTTTTTTAAGCATTTGTTATTAGCATGTCATTCAATCCATTTCAAGTGTGTGTTGGTTATAAAGACCAATTTAAACTGTGTACAGGTCAATTAACCCATCTCAAGTGTGTCCGGGTCATTCGATCCATTTCAAGTGTGTTTTGGTTATAATGACTAATTTAAAGTGTGTTCGGGTCGTTTGGATTATATCAAGTGTGTTCTGGTAATTTAGATCAGTTTAAAGTGTCATGGGTCCTTTTGACTCATTTCAAATGTTTTGGTTTTTATTTTGTTATCCGCAATTCACCACTTAATGGTTAAACTCTTGAATATTATTTTTTTGGCTGCTGCCAAGAGAGAGCAGAATGCCAAGCTTTATGCATTTATGCTACGTGTTGCCATCGTCAAAATGTACGGTTTTTTTGTATATAATTGTTGTCAACAACAAAGTTTTTCGCTGCATATAACTGTTGTAAAAAATGCAGTTTCGCTGCAATTTTTGTGTTGTCCAGAAGTGTAGTTTTTATGTACTTATTTGCTGTAAAAAAAGTGCGGTTTTTATGTATATATTTGCTGTCTAACAGAACAATTTTTACCGCGCATAATTGCTGTAAAAAAATGCAGTTTTGCTGCATTTGGGTGGTGTCTAAAGTGTACTAATTTGTTAGAAATCATGTATTAAGTTTTAGGGTATACCAGATTAAGCGGGTAAACAAATTGAAATAAAATAAAACATTGTTTGACCATGACCTAACCTTGAATATTAAAAAATGGCACGTGACTTATCTGTAGTGAATTAGTGATTGCCACCCGAAATAGCTTCTGTAGAATGTAGTTATAGTATATAAGGTTTTGAACAACTTTGCAAACTAAATACATACAAAATTGCATATACATATATGCATGTTTCTCAAAGAACAAACTAAATAGATATGCTATCATAAGGGAAAAAATGCACATATATGTATGCTCATGTTATAGTGTTATGTAGTCCGTTGACTGTAAATATATACTTCACATTATGATAGGTCAAATGCATTGTGACAAGACATGGAGGAAACTAGCTTTTTGGAATGCCACCATGAAGCATGACAGAGCGCTTCCAGTCAACAAAAGATCAAAACCAAAGGTTGTGTCCCTGAACACCCCAGATCCGAAAGCAGCTGTAAAAAGCAAACAAATACGTCTTTAACAGGTACCAGAATAAAAAACACCATTTAAACAATTTTGACTAAAAAATCAACTGTAGTAGAAATAAAAGGTCACATGAGCTTGCGTTTGAATTGGTTGAAGGGGTAGTTTGGTGATGAGGAAAATTTATTGCATCTTGATGTTAATCGTGTTGCTAATTGAGATTTATTTCACAGATTAAACGGGTCAGTTTCGAAGATTCCAAAGCCATTTTTATTTCTTTCAATTCTTCTGATGCCCAAAAGACAGTCATTCAGGCAGGTTTGACTTTTGGGATCAAGCATAATGGTTGACCTCTTGAAACTTGAAAGTCGAACCAGCTTCGAGATTAATTTGTAAAAGATTAAAGGTGTCAAAGTTAACTTCAGCAGCTAATGTCAAAGATTGGTTGACCTCTTGAAACTTGAAAGGCGAACTAGCTTCGAGATTAATTTGTAAAAGATTAAAGTTGTCAAAGTTGATTTCAACAGCTAATGTCAAAGATATATATGAGTAAATAAACTATTATCAGAAATACATGATTGCTTTCAGGATAAAGCAGGGAAACATGAATGTGTATGGCTAATTTAGTTGAAAGGACAACCATTATCTTCCCTGAACAAAATTTAGACGGTTTATATGATCAAACTGTGTAACTTTCATGAAATGCGTGTGCGCCATAAATAAGTAAAATCATAAGTGACATTAAGTGTTGTGGACCTTGATACACGAAGAAGTACAAGAACATCGTACTCCGCTGCATCGCGGCGGGTTCAAACAACTAGTTACTATATAAAAAGATCATTTTTTTTCCATACTCTTTAACTTCTTCTATCTACATATGTTATCATTGAAGAAAAGCACCTACAACCTTAAATTTATTATTCTTTTGAAACCAACTAACTCTTTATTTAATTATTATAATAACTCTTATTTAATAGCGAAGTTTCCAATTACAAGTCTAGATAAACAAGGTTTCGCCTCCGGAACACATCAACGAGCACACGCCAGCACGTTAAAAGCATACACATACACAACCATAAGCGGAGGATCAAAATTCAGAACTATTACCTCACTAGTCGGATTGAAGGAAGTGGAAACGAAGACAACGGAGGTGATGCGCGTTGCGTTTCTATTTCTCTAAACAGAACCGATCGAAAGCGAGAGCTCAAACGATGCTAGACTGTTCGCGCAACCGGAACAAATTAATAACTGTTCGGATCAACATCCTATAGAGCAGAATAGAAGGGTAAAAAAAATAGAATGTTTCCCGTATACGTGACTGGAATCGGGAGTAACAGGAGGTTAGGACGATAGTGGCGGTACACGTTGCGTGATAGTGGTGGCGCAAATCTTTGGAATTTGAACTGAAAGTTTTGAAAACCATATACCATATTAAGATGTACATATAGTATAAAATCAAAATCAAAATCAAAAGTGGGTTCTTTACTTACCGAAACAAACTATAGATTGCAAGGAGGGGAAGCGATGGTATACCGTCAGTTGTGATGGTTGTCGGCAGTGGCGTCGCCGGCGGCCACCTTGTAGCAGGGCCGAGTCGTCACACGCGGAGAGGTGGGAGAATGTGATAGTATGCGGTAGGGTTTGATGGATCCAGCATTTTTGGTTGCAAAATAGTCTCAATAGAGCAACTGCGACCGTTTTGCGACCGAAATGACTGTCGCAAATGCCTATTTTTCTAGTAGTGGTAGTAGTGGGAGTTTGAGATCCAGGGGCTTAAAAGTTAAAAATAGTGATCGTAATTGAAGGCGATGACCTCGGAGCTTCTGATTAATCCGGTGAAGTTTGAGGCCGTGGATGGTGAGATTGGTTTGAGAAATTATATATATATACAAATAGCAACTTTGGTTGCATAAAATTTGTACATGGTGCAATATAATTTGTACCTTTGTTTGCCTTAATATATTTTTATTATTTTCAATTTTATTTTCACTTATAACCCTACACTTTTTATATTTTACATGTTTGACATTAAACATTTTTCATTGTCAATCTCAACACTTCCACTTTCAACTTTGGTTACCAATACTTTTCATATTTGATCTTTTTTCATGTAATATTTCGGTCTAAATTTTTTGAGTTTAAGCGATGCAATACGCGTGTGATTCAACGTTTTACGTATTCCCCCCCCCCCTTTAATAGCATGTCGTGACACGCGGTTCTTAAGTTGGCTTAGTTATTATTTTCTATGTTTTATGTTTCGATTTATTTTTTACGTGCTAACACGCCGTAACGGTTGTGTCTGGTCAAATATTTTTACATGTGCTTTTCGTTCGTTTTAAAAGACCCGCAACAAAGCGTGGGTACAATCCTCCTTTTAACACATGTGCTTGATAAAACGTTGCCCCTTCAACATACAGATTCGATAAAACCTTTCAATGTTACTTTTTACATGTCTTTACGCCTTCGCCACAACGCGAGGCTAAATACTAGTTTGAAATACAAAAGTGAAAACTGGTGATCCGGAAATTGATTTAAACCTCTTTTTTTTCTTTCTTTCGTATGTTCCTTTTTCTTCTCACTATATTATAATTTGGGTTATTATATTAGGTGTCCAAACAAATTGAGTCAAGTCCAAGTTTGACTAGGCTCAAGCTCGTGTGGTTTAAATTATATGGAGCTCGAGTTTGGTTCGTTTCGAACTTTATTTTCAAAGTTCGAGTTTGACTCGTGAGTAGATTTTCAAGCTCAAACTCAGCTCGTTTACTATTTTTAATAATTTTTTTTACATATTTATAATTATTTTTATATATTTTGTTTTCATTTATAATTTTATGTATAAAATCATATATATTATTTAGTTATTTTTAGTTACCTTTTCATAACATATTATATATATATATATATATATATATATATATAATTATTGAATATATATTTAAAAGTTATATAAATGGCATGCTCGTTTAGGCCTGCGAGTCAGCTTGATCTCAATAAGTGAAGATTGGGGGGCTCATTTATTAAACGACCTTACTTTTAGGCTCAAGCCTGCGCTCGGGCTTGGCTCAATCGAGCTTTTACATGAGCCAATCTCAAGTAACTCGTGAGCGGCTCGGCTCGTTTACACCCATAGTATTGATATATCCCTTCATTTTGTCCTATGTTTCATTAGGTCTTCATAGTCGCAAGGTTTGAGATTTGTATTGGTATATATTGATGGTAATGGGTCGAGTTTGGGCTAGATATTGGTAATCCCTTCTCTATTCCCGCTTGTAAATCTGTATATGATACCTGATCTATTATTTATCGAGTATCCGGTATACCTCTTAATTTGTTAAAGAAAAAAGTTGTTTAGATTTTCATATAGATATTTTTATCATTAAAATTTTTTATACCTTTTATATTCATATAACACTCTACAAATTAAAAGATGATATATAACATACATATTAGTGTTGTAATAAATAAATAATATAATTATATTTTTTATATAACTTTATATATATAGTTCAAGTATACAAAATTTAAATAATATTAGCAATTACATATTCCATAAGATAACTAAATATTTTTAAGGTTTATTGGATTTTAATAATTCCTATTAACTGGTATTGACCGATAATAATCCCTATTCATTTTGTCACCATTGGCGGTTTCAAATTTTAAAAAGTTGGCCCCCAATGGCCCCCCCGTTAAAAATGACTTAACGACGTTATACTTTTTTCCGAATTTCAAACTAATGTTTTTGGGCTGTTGATCGAAAGGAGGATACAAGTCGATTGGCGTAAAACTTATCTAGAAACGGTGATTCAGACGACTTGATTTTTGTTAATTGTAAGTTCATATACCCGAATTGAAGCATTGTTTCGTCGTTTTTGAGCACCTTTTCGAACGAAGTTTTACATCAATCAACTCATATCCTCCTTCCAATCAAAAGCCCTAAAACATTAGTTTGAAATTTAGAAAAAAGTATAACGTCATTAAGTCATTTTTAACGGGGGACCATTGGGGGCAACTTTTTAAAATTTGGGACCGCCAGTGGTGATAAAATGAATGGGGATTATTATCGGCCAATACATGTCAATAGGGATTATTAAAATCCAATAAACCTATTTTTAATATTGTATATGAACCTATTAAAATGAAAATTAATAGACAAGGGTTAATTAGGGGAAATACAAATTAAAATTACAAAAGTTTTGGACTATGATTTGGGTAAACGGGTATGTGGTTCCGAGTAATTGGGTCGGTATCATCTAATCTCATGTCCGTGAAAATTTTTTAAATCCTAATCTCATACTCGACCCATACCCTTAGATTTAGAATATACGCGCCCCACATGTTTTCGGTATACCCGTCTGACTCGGGTTTTTTTCATCCCTATTGATATACCCCTCTAATATGTCTTTTTTTCATCCCTATAAATAGGCTGTGCTATTTGGCTGAACCGCTAACCGTGGTTTAACAAGTGTTTAATATTTCATGAATCTAAGCTAATTTAATTATACATTAAAACAACATGATTTTTTCACATGACATAATTCTAGGGCTTTCACGTAGGATGCCACATAGATGCCATGTGAGCAGTTTCCTATTTTATCATCTCTTCTTTCAAACACAATATGGAGCATGAACCCGTTTAGTTATGTTATAACTCATGACCCGATTTCTCTTCAAATACAACCATCTTCATATGAAGATAACATTTTGTAAAAATTTGAAAAATAAATTATTGTATGATACAAGTCTCGAACCAAGACCTCATGTTTCAACCTAAAGATACTTACCAACTTCACTTGAATAGTTATTGTGTTGAATTTCTTGACTTCTAAATGATATATTGTTAATTCACTTATAATTAATGTATTACATATAACAATTTTTTATTTTTATTATATTTTTTACCCGTATAGAACACGGCCTCTAACCTAGTGTTTAATATTTGGGACATTAATTTTAAATATCTATTACAGAAGAGCCAATTTATTTAAACGAATAAAACAAGTAATAATTCATATACCATTATCTTCAAACATTCAATTTTATTTAGACGAATACAGATGTTGAAATAAAAGTTTTATTTAGACGAATACAGATGTTGAAACAAAAGTACACAAACCACAAGTTTAGTATCACACGCAAATTGCAAAAGGCTAGAAAAATGAAACGTATACCTGGACACTTCTGTGTATTTGTTATGAAGCTATGGAATTGGTGAACCAAGGCCCTCTTGTGAAGACAGTGACTGGAGTTTTTGCTGCCTCCTGGAAGACGGGAATTTCGTGAATGATGTTCGTTTGTTTAGGCGATAAAGCGTTCTTTTTGCATATATTCTTTCGAAAAATGGTGAAACTCTCTCTTTGAACTTAAGAATAAAAAAGAATAAGATGCGATATACAACCAAAATAGCGAATATTGCACACAAATCCCACCATTTTGAGTGATCCAAAGGTAATCGAAACATTTTTTTGATAGCTTCTGCACCTGTAATTTTGGGGTCCCCAGGTAATAAGCCATCGAACTCTAACCCTAACATCTCGTTCTTGTATGCACCCTGAATTTGCATACTCAATAAGATATAGTTACGTATTATATATGTTATAGGTGGCCAAGCGGCCACTACGATTAAAGGACCACGGAATACAAGTTTTGGTAGCCTTATAAAGGATCAGGTTGTTTGAGTTGAAACACTTGTAAGTAGAAGAGTACTTGATTACAAAACACCATTTTGAAAAAAAACCAAAGGATATTTTGAACCTAAAAAGATGCATTTTACAATACGTGTCAGCAATCTGCTGATTGTGACAAATAGATCAAATACTAGGCAAGACTAATAGCCTTACATGTAGTGACCATGATCCGTAGTTTACGTACGACAATGGGTAGCGCCAAAACAGCTTTGGAAGATCTGGTAATTGGCGAAAGAAACCAGATGTCATCATCATGGTACCCTGTAACAAAAGTGCATTATTAGTCTCGCAATATGAACTATTATCTAGTGTTGTATGTGTGTGTGTATATATATATATATGGTCAACACTAGCTAATAATATTTAGAAGTGAACTCATGTCATGTATAGGAACTTGTTTTCTTACGATGACTCCTGCACCGATAATAATGCCCATCAAGTAATTGGAAACAATTGAAGAGACAAGCATCATGCAACTTTCGACAACGGCTATTGATGCAAAGAGATTGAGACAATAGTAAAGGTATCGGGAGAATCCGTTTCGAAATTTAACTGTGTTCCATGTAATTGTTCCGGTGACAAACGGAATCAATATCATAAGTGGCAGTGAGGAAACCAGGTTTGATAGGACGAACACGGAAACACCGTAGTACCCATTCCGCTTTTCTCTTGTAAATATCTATCGCAACATAAATAATATTAATAAAATAATACAACAAAGCTTTAAAAAGAAATAAACATTTCAAGTTTAAATTGCGGAAACGTTTAACATCTTAGAAAGTTCATATAAAAAAACCAAATCTTCTATGTAAAGCCACGCGTTATAGCAAGGATGTTGATAACATCCGAAAACTTATGTAAAAAAGTTAAGCGCATTATGATTGAATCGTTAAACTAAACAAAAATTAGATGTAAATATGTTGAACCGCGCACGCATGTTGCTACGTTTTAACTAACAATTTAGACTGATTTGAATTAATATAGTATGCAATAATTATTACAATAGTTAAATAAATCTATAAACAATAGGCTTTATTATTAGCCTTTTTTTTAAGTCCACTACTGTGTTTGAATTTTTTATTCCTTAAGTTGTACTTTATTATTTGTAATTTATATATGTTTTAACTTTTAAAAACAATGTAGCTTGGTATACTATTAGATGGTTTTTATTCTTTTTATTTTACTTTTTGTTTCAACTAATTATAATATTTAACAAAATATGTTTCTAAACCTTAAACTTGGGCAAGTGTTGGCTTTACATGTTTTATTTGTCGATTAAAATTTTCATAAACTTTGCTTTCGTATTTGTTATGGTTGATTTTAAAATGACCGAAACTTTTTTCATGATTTAAAATTATCACATCATCTTATATTAGCATTTCGACGTTTGATACCATGCCGATAAAATATGATTTTTTGGCTTATTAATTCATGTTTACAAATTTTTTGCTGGTACTGCCGATACTAACCGAATTTGCATTGGTTCGTAACTGTAACTTGTTGGTTTTTTTGTTCCACATATGATAATTTGTTATATTTTGGCATGGGCTGGTTTATTTCTTTTATTTACTTTCAATGTCGTAACCCGATACGGGATGATTTCGCATCGACTCACAGCGTGCTAGTGGTTTAACGTTTTTACGTATGCTTTTTGTTCAGTTTAATGGTCTCGTCACGAAGCACGAGGCCCTAAATCCTAGATAAAGTTAAAAGTAAAGCATTAGGGTTACTTAGTACTTTTACTAAGTAGAAAAAATAAATATATGATATGCAAAAGAAGTTCTGATTTCGCTCGTAAGTATATGAAAAAAAGAAAACAAAAATAAAAAAAAAATAATTGAACCAATGAAATACCAACATTAGAGCATTCACAACATCTACTTAAAAAAATATATGAGTGTATTCGCTATATTATATGAATGACAAGAATTGTGAGTGGTTGTGAGTAAATGAAAGAGAAACGTCATTGTTATTGAGTAAATTTGAAAAAACACTTTCACTATTTATAATTTTTTAATACTTTTTGAAAGTGGCTTTGAGTGAATGAAAAAAAATATATAATGATCGAGATATAAAAAAATATTATTTAAGTAAAAATGAGAGAGGAAAGATAGTGGTTTTTAATAAAATTATAGAGATAGAGATAGATGATATGTTGGGAATGCTTAGGGCATTCACAATCCATTCTCCATCTCTATAATTACAGTAAAAACACAATCTTTTCTCTCTTATTAATTAAATAATATTTTTTTATACTTTTATCATTACATTTTCTCTCTTCTCCACTCTCAAATAGCATTAGAATAAACAGTGATTCTTCAAATTTACTCATTAATAGTAATTTTTTCTCTTTGGTCCTCTCATAATCACTTACAACTACCTCTAAATAGAGAACCGTACTCACATAATTTAGAAGATGAATTGAGAATGCTCATAGATAATTCCCGACAAGTTCTTTATCTCCATCTCTATAATTATACTAAAAATCACTATTTTTTCTCATTTAATAATACTTTTTATACATTTATCACTACATTTTCTCTTTTATCTACTCACAACTAGGGTGCTCAAAAAAATTTGAATTCGAATCCGTATCCGAAATATCCGAATTACTTGAAAATTCGGATCCGAATTTTCTAATTCGAATAGTGATTTTGAAAATTTTCTATACTTCGAATATCCGAACTATCCGGAATATTTTTTTGAATTACTAATATATATAAACTATAACTTTGGTGCCGCCAAGTGCTCTATTGGACCACTTGGCGACACCGTATCAGTCATCGAATTTGGTGGATTGTTTTTTTTAGTTAAGTTGCCATAACGAGCGTAAAGAAAACCGATCAAATGTTAATTTTTTTTTGTTCTGGTATCATAACGAAGTTGACGGAGACCGACCAAATTCGAATATACTTGCCATCTCAACGTCTGTGACTGACAACGCTCGGGTTTTACCAACGCACAAGTTTATCTTTTGACGCTCCCCCCCATTGGCCATTGGTCCACCTTCATATTTATATTTTTTAGCTCCAGTACCGTAATGAGCATAATCAAAGTAGACCGAATTCGTGTCAAATTACTGCCACAATGGCTGAGACCGGCAACACTTGTGTTTTACATCGCCCAGGTTTGCCGAACAAATAAACATCGTTTTAAATATTTTGTTTTTTTATATATTAATCTTTTTATATGTTCATTTGATGGATTAATTTTTTGAGCTTTAACGCTCAACCTTTACCAACGATTTCTCTACCCTAACGAGCGTAACCGATACTGACCAAATTCGCATCGACTCATCATCGTAATGCTCGGGTTTTACCAATGCCTGGGTTTCAACGCTGGAGTTTTGTCAGCTGCCCCGGCGCAACGCGCCGGGTAGAAGAACTAGTTATTAATAAATACTATTTATAAAATTCAGATAATCTATGGATATTTTGGATAATTTTCAAATATTTCGGATACTTTTCGGACATTTCGGATATAATTTTTAGACACTTCGGATAGTATTTGAATATTTCGGATAATTTTTCGGGTATCAGAAATATTTTTAAAAATAGTTCTTTGTTTTTTAATAATTATTATTTTTTTGTAGATTTCGGATATCCGATTTCGGATATCCGATTTCGGATTCAGATAATGTATTCCACTATCCAAAAGGTTCAGATATCCGAAATTCGGATATCTGAGAGTCCGGATATCCGACTTTAAACACCCCTACTCACAACCACTTTTAATAGAAAATATAATAGAGTATGAACAGTGTTTCTCCAATTTTACTCATAAACAAAAATATTTTCCGTTTTTTCTACTCACAACCACTTACAATCATACTTTAATACTCACAAATTATGAAAAACCTGTTGGAAACGCTCTTACGATCCTCAACCATAATCTGAAATTTTGATTGGTACTTCTTTGAGAAAAAAAATATATATATTATATGAAAAAAAAGGTTGTACATTTAGCTTGCATGTAAATAAATGAAAACGAAAAAGAAAATAACTGAACCAATGAAATACCAAACATTACCCACCACCACCGATCATAGCCCACAAAATAATAGGTAGATAATATAACTACAATAGTAATATAACTAGTTTTATAGTCCGTGTGATTAATGAAATGCTTAAAAAAAATACAATTAAATTATAGAAATTAAATGATTAAATTTTTAAAAAAAACCTATATTTTATCAAATTAAATAGTTTTATAAGTTTAAATTATTTTTTCTGATAGAATATTCATATGAATACGTGGTATATTCTTACGCAATTTATTCATAATCACGAAAAAGATGCACCTATTGATTTTATAAGTTGTTAAGTATATTTTTAAATGGAATAGCGAATTCTAACAAAATATGATAAGATGCTTCATTATGAATAACATAAAAAATGAATATTATATATAAAATTAGCATGAATAAAACACGTTTTTGTATTACAGTTTCAAAAGAGATGGATCAAAACTTCATAGATTTATGAAGGTTGAACGAATATGATATAATTATTGTTCATTTATAATTTCTTCTCGTCTTTATTATCTTAGACCTATAAATATAGTTTATTGCCGTTTATTATTTGACATGTTTATGTAAAGAAAATTTCTTAAATTTGTAAATTTTATAGTCTATAATTCTTATTGTTTAGGGCAACTTCATAGAATAGTAACCAAGTTTCAAAAGTGTTCCAAATTAGATCACACAAATTTAAAATATGTTCTAATTAAGTCACTCAACTTTCATATTTTATTAAATTAAAGGTTTAAAGATGTTTTTTTAGCCTTTTTTCTTTTTTGTTTCATATAGAAAATCTTTTTATCTTTCTTTTGAAGTTGACGCTGAGTGGGGACATGTATTTTATTTTTTATTCTTAAATTTTAATATAATTAACGTTTTTTAAGTTTTTTAAAATTAACTACATATATTGCAAATTCCGAACCCCACATCTTATCCTCCATTTCTTTATTGACGCACAAAAAAATCGTCGAGACTTGATTTGAAGATTTAGTGACCCGATTTGAGGAAAATATGCTTGAGTGACCCAATTATAACACTTGTGAAAGTTGTTTATTATTCTATGTGATATTCCCTGTTTTGTAGTTTATAGTTTGACTATATTTGTAGTGTTTTTCTTATCTTTGTTTTCTTTTTGTATACCTAATGTAGGTTTAGATAAGAAGTTTGTTTTTACTAAGGGGCTGTTTGGTAGCCTATTAATAGTCATTAAGAGGCTACATCTTAATGGTTCATAGCCTCTTAATGGTTAAGAAGCAGCCTTAAGTCTGAATGGTTAAGAGGTAGGCTTTTAACCATTCAGACTTAGGGTTACCTCTTAACTATTATGGTTAAGAGGTAGCCTTTAGTTTTGGTACCTAGCTCGAACCAAAACCCAAACCCGAACACAAGCTTAAGCTCAAACCCAAGCTCGTGGGATCTGAGCCGTCTGTGGTGGGCTATTTTGCTCGCAAATAACGTCGACCATAATAACCTGTTCTATGCAAACCAACAACGACCCCTGATGCCTCCACCCATGCAATCGTTTAACTCTGACATGTTCTTTCGATCGCCAATGCCGTATATGTCTTCGCAAGTACCCGAAACCCAAATACCCGACACCCAAATACTGGAAACCCAAGTACCCGAAATGCAAGACCGTCCTAAAAAAAGCAGTTATAAAAAAAAGAATCCGGCTGACGATCAAACAACCGAAAAGGCCGAAAAACAAAGGTGGGAAGTCGAGGAATTGGCGTTAGCGTGTGCGTGGATCGACTCATCCGAAGACTCAATTCAAGGCAAACTATAAAAATATTTATATGTTTTCCATGTTTTATTTTTTTTTGTTTACTAATACTAAGCTTTTATATGTATCGAGGTGACGGTAAACATACCCTGGAGTTTTGGGACGAAATATGCACTAAGTTCTTTGCTACAATGGGTCGAGGTGCCTACCACGGGAATGATTCCGTCAACAACAAATGGAAGGCAATACGCACAAAAACAACCAACTTCACCAACATTCACACCTACGTTAACAACCATAGAAAAAGCGGCATGAACGATGCCAACGTGATGGGAGGCTTTCTTAAAACAATACAAGCCCATTTATCATAGAGATTTCAATATGATGGAAATTTGGAGACAATGCACAAGCTCACCAAAGTGGCATCCGGTCCCGACATCATCTCCGTGACCGTCCAACGGTCAAAGACAACCTCTACTTCGGCTAATCAATCACCGTCTCAACCCATGTCGGATGGTCGTGCCAACTTTATCTAAACGAGTTGGAACCCGAATTTATTTTTGATGAACCGGATGAGTTTCCACGTCCGGTAGGAAGAGGTAAAGCCAAGGTGGCGGCTAGAGGTGGATGATATTCGTCTATAACGACATCCTCAATGAGTTCTGAAGTGAGCTCGCGTTTTGACAACATAGAGCTCAAACTAACCGAGACTGTCGATGCTAAAAAACACAAAAAAGAGGAACTCATGAGAATGCATGAAGAAAGAAAGGCAATGCATACGGAATACAAAGCGATGCATGAAGAACGAAAAAAAGTTCACTTGGAGCGGAAACGAGAAAAGGATTCGAGCTCATCGCAAAGGATCTATCGAATCTAGGTCATCCCACGCAGGCGTTGTTGGAAAAAAGAAAACGAAGGATATTGGCCAAATATGCAAACGAGAACGAGGACGAAGATTATTAGTTATATGTCGGTTATGTTATTTATTTTATTTTTTTCTTTGTATGTTTTTTATTTTTATTTTTTTATTTGTATGGTTTTTTTTTTATTTACATTTTAATTTTCGTATTACTATATTATTATTTAATACATTTAATTTTTATTATATTTTGTTAAAGGGCTTCGGTGCCCCCTCACCATAAAGGGGTATTATAGCTTGGGGCTTCGATGCCCCTAATGCTCACGTAGCACTGACGTGATACTGTGGAGGGGCTTTAAAACCCCTCACCATAAAGACCAGTTTAATTATAATAGCAACATTACTTAATTTAGAAAATGGGTATAAATTCCAAATAATTTAGAAAGTAGAATGAAAATGTTTTGGACAAATCGGAATTTAATTCCGACCATGAAACTTTTTTATTCAATACACACCCACCACACCATCTCTAGACGGTTGCATGTATAGTCTCAGTGTTAACTAAATTAGTTTTTATCAAAAAAGTGATGTTAGAGCATTCTCAATCCATTTCTTAAAATTACATGAGAGGGATTTGTAAATTATATGGTATGGTTATGAGTGGTTGTGAGTAGAGGAGATAGAAAATTTATATAGAAAAGTTAAATTTGGGGTTTCACTGTAAATACTGTATAATTTTTTAATATTTTAATAAAGTAGCTGTGAGTAAAAGAGAGATAAAATATGATGATAAAAGTATAAAAAATATTATTTAATTAAACAGAAGAGAGAAAATACAGTATTTTTTAATGTAAATATATAATATATATAAATATAGGGTAGGGAACGGACGGAAATGCTCTAATATGGACAATTTCGTCTCTCTCACCATTTTCCTTTCTCTTTCCTCTCTCGCATGTTTGAAGCATTTTCAAATTATGATTTAAATATTATGTTTTAAACAAGTAGAAAGTGAGAAATATACCCTCATTAACCCTACAAACTAACTGAGATTAACAGTAGGAACTAAACGTGCAACCTCTCACAAATGTGTGAACTAAGTTTGCAAATTTTAAAATCTGGGGACCAAACATGCAACATGGTCAAATCACAAGGACCGTTGAGTGAGGCTAATTAATCTTTCACGTGATAAGCCTGAGATGATCTGGCGTGAGCCGGTTTGCGTGTTCGAAACAAGACGTTTTTTTTTGGAACAATTAATGACTAGAAAAAAATAATCAATTTTAAAGCATATAACTTAGCCGTGAAAGTGGAACCAAACTAATGGCGTCAACAGGAACGCACCTTCATATCCTCAATGAAAGAAGGGAAGCTTCCAATGGACATGAAAACCATGAACCCTGTAATAAAACCACCACAAGCACCTCGTGCGTGAATCGCGGTGTACCCGGTTCCAACATCATAGAAGATTGTACCGACACACACAGAAACGACCGAGTAAACAATTAGCCGTAGCCAATAATATCCAATGTCGCGACACATGTTTCCGAATGACCTTCGTGTCAGTGTCGTGAGTTGCTTCCACCACCCCGCATGGTTCATTTTAATCACACTTGTTTCATGTAAATTCTTGATCATGATAAAAACTCATGTTAGATTAGCAAATAAAGGAAACTAACTGACATTTAGAATTTGAAAAACATACAAATTCCGAAATCTGCTTCATCCACAATTCAACTTTCTTTGCGTATTTCGACCATTTGTACTTCTCCATTAGTGTCGTTTTGATCTCGGAGACTGAAAACCTTTTATAGGCATCTGATCCTTTCGGTTCATCCTAAATTAAACAACAATTTATATCGTGATTCAGACATTTTTTTCATAAGTTGATTATTATTATTATTATTATTATTATTATTATTATTATTATTATTATTATTATATAGTAAGAAAGCAGGTTACTTTAGAAATGCATGATGACAAATGGATGACAAGAAGCAGGTTATTTTGTAAGGCAAACTTCAAATCTATTATAGTCGCTATCTATATAAGACCATCGACAATGGAATATGCATTCTGTATAAAACCACATTCATATTTAAGTGTAAATATTTCCATCATTCACAGTATACAAATGGTATAACTCTGTGTGTTGTCGCTGAAGCCGACGTGCGAATTCATCCAATCATATTGTACCACGTGGCGCTGACTGGACCCAACCTTTCAACCCTTGTCGGTTGCGCCACCGGTGAATTCACCCTGTTGTCATTCGCGTCCGCTGAATTCATCTATTCGCGAGCCAACCTATCAATCTTCTTCCTTTAGTCCAAGCGATCACGCTCGCCCGGGGTCGTGGCGCCCGCTCGCGGCGAGTGGTGAAGCGAGGGTTTTGTGGTGTTCGTGGCCGACGTGGCTTGCGCCTCTCATTGAAGCCGGTGCTCGCTTGGCCACAACATATAGTCTAATATTCGAACGATTTATATCTTTTTTTATATTTTCTTATTTACCAAAATCAAACAGTCATTATGTTTTAAGTAAATTTAATTATGTAAAATTGTTCGTTTTAATAAATATGACATTTACACATGGGCAAACCTATGGTCCTTTAAGGGGGGCGGCCGCCCAACTTAAAAATAAAATATTTAGTTAAATACTCGTGCTAAAATCTCGAGCGTCCCTTAAAATTTTGCAATCACCCCTCTTGGAAATTTCAAAACCAACCCAGAGAAAACACTAGAGATGTAAAGAAAAGCAATTTTTGAAAACCGGGCCGGTTTGACCAGTCCAACCAGGACCCATTAGGCTTTTCGGTCCAGTTAGCATAGTATAGCCCGTTTTCTAATGAATAGGCCGGGTTTGGCAGTTGACGGTCCGACCTGAATAGGTGAATTGCCGGTTGAACCGGTAAATTCTTTGTTTTCTATTAAATCAAAAAGGTTATAAGATTAGGGAGTCAAACTCAGGCAAAAACTGACTTTAATGCTTTAAAGAAAACATCAAAGCCAACCAACCAGGCTTGAATTATGTTTATTTGGATGAAAACACATCTTAAATATATAAATTTCCGTTAATTTTTTTTTTGAATAGAGTTTGGATCCCCCGCCAATACATGAGTGAGTCTTCTTGAGATGGGATGCCAACCGTCCATACTGATTTTGATGTTTCAGGCCTGACCCACTCAAGAACACCATCAAGGAGGAAACTCATACCATTGTGAAAAAACCCCATTGAGTCAGGTTTCGAACATGTTTTCTATTCAATTAATTAATGATTCAACTTAATAATGGAGCCGTTAATACGGGCAATTAATGATTTAATTTCCGTTTATATAATTAAGGAAAAATGAATTTTAATAATCCCAACTTTTTAATATTGGCCGATAATAATTCCAACTTAGTTTATTCCCACCAGTGGTCCCAAATTTAAAAAAATTAGCTCTCAATGGTCCTCCGTTAAAAAATCTAACGACGTTAAGTTTTTTCCGAGTTTCAAACTGATTTTTAGGGGCTTTTGATCTGAAGAATGATACGAATTTATTGATGTAAAACTTAGAAACGATACCCCAAACAACTTAATTTTTGTTAATTTTAAATTCAAACACCCGATTTGAAGTACTAATCAAGCCATTTGAAGCATTATTTCAAGCTAAGTTTTACGTTAATCGACTCGTATCCTCCTTCCGATCAAAAGCCCTAATAAATCAGTTTGAAATTCGGAAAAAACTTAACGCCGTTAGTTTTTTTTTAACAGTGGACCATTGAGAGCCAACTTTTTTAAATTTGGGACCACTGGTGGGAATAAACAAAGTTGGGATTATTATCGGCCAATAACAGAAAGTTATGATTATTAAAATCCACTTTTCCTATAATTAATAGCTTAATTATTTCAAATACAAATTAAACACACACACACACACACACACACACACACACACATACACATATATATATAGGGTTAGGTTAAAATAAAAACCCACTTGAGTTGTGAAAACTCTAGAAACCCATTCTCAACCACATGTTTTTAATTAAAAATTAAATCTTGTGGTCCATAATTAAAGTTAATAAAAAATGTTAACATAAATACAACTTTTTCTCTCTCCTAAAAACATATAAAAAAATTAGTAAAAAAATGTTAAAAAATAGCAAAACAATTTTTTTTAATGTTTCGATATTTTGTATTAAATGTTACAACATATATTAAATGTAACAAAAAAAACGATGTTACATAGGGTTTTTGTGGGTTTTCACAACTCAAGTGAGTTTTCATTCTATACTTTGCCTATATATATATATATATAGAGCAAGGTTATAATAAAAAGTAAGTTATTCCTAAAAAGTGTAAGAAGAGTTATGGACCTTTAGATTCAATAGATCAAGTAAGGGTAGGATGGTAATCATTAAATTGTTCTTATTATGGAATGTAAATAACAAAAAGAATATTATCCCTATTTTTTTGCTCATCAAATGGTCATCGTCGTGGTCAGTTACCATCTCTTATAAATATCTTTTTTAATTCTAAATCCATTTGTTATCTTCATCAATATATTCTTAATCAATAAAACCAGAATATGCTTAGTCCATGTAAACACAATAACATATTAATTATTCAATACATATTTTGGTGGAAGGTGTTCGATATCAAACCAAAACTAATACAGCACCCCAAGGATAAAAAACTATTTTCGGAGATATCCCGACTAAAAAAGCCAATAGATTTTACTTAATTTGAACGACAATACAAAACATATACATCCGAAGTATAATTTAATTCGGTTTATTTATGTATCCATTTAATTTAATTCAGCTTAAACTGAACCAATTTCCAAAAGCTTCATTACATACTCCAAAAGCTTTATTAAAATTTGGCAGTGTTTTTCTTAGCCGAATTTTACCAACGACGGAGGTGAATGGTGGTGACGATGGAGTGGAAGGCTTCGTCAATTCCTGAGAAATTCCGTTTTTCTTGGCTGGATTTTACCGACGGCGGAGGTGGATGGTGGTGACAGTGGAGTGGGGGTGTACGTCGGCGAAGGCGGTGGTGGTGATGGTGGTGGTGACGGCAGAGGTGAATGGTGGTGACGGTAGAGTGGGGAGTGTACGGCGGCGGAGGCGGTGGTGGTAACTGCTAAGTTGAATGAAACGTCGCCGGCTTAATATGCTTTAATATATATTTTTTGTAGTTAGAGTTAATGCTAATTATGTTTAATTATTGGTGTGTTTTTGTTAAGTGTGTTTCTGTTCTTGGTGTTCTTAGTGTTCTTGATGTTGTGTTTTAAATATGGATTAATATTTCGTGTTGTGTTTTAAAACACACTGTAATATAGATTACGATGTGTTTTTGGTGTTGTAATTTAATTTTGTTTCCATATATAACATAACACACTGGACAAATATGCTCTTAGAGTGTTATAAAACAAGAATTAAAAAAAACACACACACCGCCTAAAAAACACACTTTCCATCTAGACCATCAAATCATCAAATCTAACGCACCAGATTACTTTTTATACTTTTTAGACACACTCAACTTCTTATTATAACTCCACCCTATATATATATATATATATATATATATATATATATAGGATTAGGTTCATTTCAGAAGTGTTTTTATTGCGAGAAGTGCGAGAAGAGATTTTAACCAATCACATAATTTCTTTTTTATTTTCTAATTATTTATATGCAAGGGTATATTAGTGACATATAAAGTATTTTATTTTGTAACTCATGCTCATTAATGGTTTAATAATTAATGATAAATTACTAGCAAATGGTAAGTTACAAATATTATTATTATATTTTATTTTATATAAAATTTAAACCATTGGAATCTATTTGATTTAAAATCATTTTATTCTATAAATGGCTAATTATTGTTATAATAATAATAATAATTATTATTATTATTATCATCATCATCATTTGATATAATGTAATGTAGATGTAGCTACGTAATGTAGTGTAAGCATACTTTAAAATGTTGTGTAGTTGTAATTAGTGTAGTGTTGACATATCTAATGTAGTGTAGGAACACTTTTAATGGTGTGTAGTCATAGTTAATGGAGCGTTGACATATCTAATGAAGTGTGAGCATATCTAATTTAGTGTAGACAAAACTAATTTTGTGTAGGTAAAACTAGCATAGTGTAGGCAAAACTAATGTTGTGTAGACATATCTAATTTTGTGTAGACAAAACTAATGTTGTGTTGGTCCACTTTCAAATGGTTGTGTAGTCATAACTAGCGTAGTATAGACATATATAATGTAGCATAGGTAAAATAAATGTAGTGTATGAACACTTTCGAATGTTGTGTAGTTATAGCTAATGTAGTATCTAATATGGTGTAGGCAAAACTAATGCTATGTAGGAATCAGTTTGTTTATATAATAAAGTGTTGGCAAAACAAATAAAAATATGCTTACTTCAATACATTGTATGTACTATATAAACAAATCCGTAATATAAAATGTAATGTTGCAAAATTTATGTGTTTTATGAACAAATTCTAAAAACAAATAAACAACTTACACAACCATAAAAAATATCATAATTTTAATGAAAAAATAAAATAGTATTAACCTCCTTCTAATAAGCATTAAATGGGCACAAAAAAGTAACCACTTAAAGCATTAAAATCTGGTTTAATGAGCCATACACCACAAAAGACATATCTAACCTTTTTATTAAATTATATGTCATAAATATGTGTTTTTAATTACGAATTTGCCATCTATATATAGACCATTGATTAAACATAATCAATGGTTCAGATTTATTTCTCACACTTTTCGCTATAATATCACTTCTCGCATGATCATTCCCTTATATATATATATATATATATATATATATATATATATATATATATATATATATATATATATATATATATATATAGGGGAAGTATAAAATGAAAATTCACCTTGAGTTGTGAAACCCGTAAAAACCCTATGTAACATCGTTTTTTTTTGTTTTATACAAGTAATATATGTTGTAAAATTTAATACAAAACATTTTTTTACTAATTTTTATATATTTTTTCAGGAGAGAGAAAAAACTATATTTATATTTACATTTTTTATTCATTTTAATTGTAGACCACAAGTTTCAAAATTTAATTAAAAACATGTGGTTGAGAATGAGTTTCTAGAGTTTTCACAACTCAAGTGAGTTTCAAACTTCAATTAAAAACATGTGGTTAACCACATGTTTTTAATTAAACTTTGAAACTTGTGTTCCACAAATAAAATGAATAAAAAATATAAATATAACTTTCTCTCTCTCTTGAAAACATAAATAAAAATTTGTAAAAAAATGTTAAAAAGATAGCAAAACATTTTTTTTTTAGTTTTCGATGTTTTGTAATAAATGTTACAACATATATTACGTGTGTAAAAAAACGATCTTACATTGGGTTTTCACAACTCAAATGAGTTTTCATTCTATACTTCCTATATATATATATATTATTTATGATGTTATCCGGGTCATTGTCCGGTTCGACCTGTGACCCGGTAAGATGTTTGGGTCGATGGCCGGTCCAGGTTCGAAAACATTGAGAAAAAGTGAAACAAGGTATAAAATTAGTCTGGTGGTCCGCGGCTTGCATATCTCCGTCTCTACAAAAGAATGGTTAACAAAGATGATGATGACCTAGTTCCTAATGTAATCATGTATTTGGCCTTTATAAAATTTAAGGCTACACTTAGTTAACCAACAAGAGAAGGCCTACGTAAATAACAAATAATAAAGAAAGAGAACTTCGAAAAATGACCGGTTTATAAGAAAGGACGGGGCACTTATATATATAGGTAGGGTGTATGGCTTCAAAACAACATGGTAACACCAACGCCACCCCATGTGAATAGGGTGCATGACTTCCTTTCATGACAAAGGCTTGTCACAAAATTGATTTCATGGGCAAAGGTTGGAGAATTAAATGAATTAATAAATAATTTATTACACTTGTGGGTAGATGCTGTAGTTTGTGAGTATTTAAGGATAAATATGAGGTGGCAATATAGAATTGACCGTTGCATAGGTAATAACCATAACCATAGGAACCCATTCCCTTTTAAATGAAAGTTAATTTTAACCATTTCTTTATCTTAATATAAAGAGAGCTGGCCATTGTTCTAGTTTATACTTTTATTTTAAACCAACTTTTAACAATTTTTTTTTCCTTTTCTTGTTTGTATAACTAAATAATGTGGATTAGAAGATTGAATGTTTAGAAGTTATGACTAAGTCCAACGTGGTTTAAATTTTGGCTTGATTATATTTTGTTATACGACCTAATCCATCCAAACTTACCAAATATAAATAATTATATAGCGATAGACAATCGCCCAATTTTAAGAAACTTGTTTGTTTATTTTGATTGTTTGTATGAGTAGTTAATGTGGATTACAACATTTAATGCTTATGAATGACATGATTCGACCCGAACTGTATTGCAAAATTATTATATATATTGATAGAAAAATGATCCCTCTAAATTTCCGCCCCTATGAAAAAATTTTCTAGGTCTGTTACTGCATTTACAATTCATTAAAATATAAATATATAACATACACATATATATTACGTTTTCTTTATTCTTCATCCGTGTGTAATACGGATAACTAACATAGTATGTATTAAAGGATTAAAAACAGACGTACATAATGTCTTGTGGACCCTTTCAAGGTGGTTGTTACGACATCAAAATCCGAATTTATACAACGTAGGAAATGGTCTGACGGATTCCTCTAGATTGGACATGGAAACCCCGATTCTGCATAAAACTGTATAAAAATAATTCTACATATAGATAACTAAAATTAAAAACACAAAAAAAAAGTGTCAACAGTTATTATTGTAACACATGTACCGTGAGAGCATTTCTTGCTTCTCCAAAATACACCTTTTCACCGCCTGACAAAAGTAAAAGGTCATCAAACAATGCAAAAACTTCGCTGCTCGGTTGGTGAATCCAAGAAATCACGGTTCGACCGTCACGAGCCAAAGCTTTTAAAGCTTGAACCACAAAAAAGGCTGATGCACTATCGAGTCCGGTTGTTGGTTCATCCAGAAACAAGATCCGTGGTCGTACAAGGATTTCGAGCGCGATGCTTAACCGTTTCTTTTCTCCACCACTTATGCCCCTCAAATGCCAGTTACCGATCAAGCTATCACTGCAATCCTCTAAACCCATCTCCATTATTGTTCCTTCGATAATATCGTTCACTTCTTTGTTGGTAAATGTGGTTGGAAGCCTTAAATAAGCCGAGTAAGTAATTGTTTCTCTAACGGTAAGTGTTCCCATTAGGACATCTTCTTGTGTCACGTAAGCCTGAAACATTTAAAATTATATTATTAATATCGGTTTTAGGATCAAATACATTTTATTTATAACGTGAAAATAGTGAGAATCAATTTGTTGTTATTATTAGGTTTGCTTTTATAATTATTTACTATTATTTTTGTTCTTATACGCTGATTTTCGATTATGAGAAGTTATAAGTATTTGTTGATTTACATTTTGTTGTTATTATTAGGTTTTTTCTTATGCTATTATAAGTATCTGTTGTTATTATTTTGGTGCTGATTTTGACTCTTCTGTTGTTATTATTAAGTTTTTTTCTTTGTTATTATAAAACATTATTTATGTACATCGATATTGTAGTTGATATTGTTTCCTACGCTTTCATTTTTAGTAGATTGGTAGTGTTTCCTACGTTCTCATGTTAATATTGCTTTGTACATGAACCTTCCCCATATTATATCATATCTAGGATATATGTGTGTGTATATAAATTGATTATAACTTTTTATTTAATTGTTCTTATTATAATTAACTGATCAGTTGTCAGAATTTATTTCATAAGAAGATACAAATTTTCAATAAAACAAGAGTCACTGTTGTATATTTTGTATCCATTCTAATAATTTGCGATAAATTAACATGGTGAGAAACTTACGACTGCCAGATTATCCATAGTCTAGTGACAAAAATCACCCTGAAAAGATGTTTAGGAATTCGGACAGGGTTCATATGTTGCTAAAATTCTTAGAAAGATTTTTCAGTAAATATTTAAGTAAATATAGATTTTGTAGAAAATAATTATAATACAGGTTGATATGTAGTAATCAAGTTGTAAACATGTTAACCACTTACAAAACGCCATTGCTTAGCCTTTTCTTCTTGCCATTGAGAAGAATATCACCGGTCATTACAACATTCTTTGATAATCTCCCGGCTAAGGAATCAAGAAGGGTGGATTTGCCGGAACCAGAAGGACCCATAATGGCCATGATTCGACTGGGTTCAGCAAACCTGCTGATCCGATGAAGCAATCTTTTAGCGTGACCATGACCGAAGTTGGGTAGCACCACTGTTAAATCTTTCCACACTAAGTAAGTTGCTCGTGCTCTCATACTTGTGTTGCCATCGTAACTGCCAGTGTCATCATTGTCCGTCATATGATGACCGTGATTAGGTAGTCTGCTGCTACTGCTGGAAGCTTCTATCTCCACATAGATGCTTCAAATGTGGTTTGCGTTTTGTTTTGAAGATAACAAATGTGGGAGAACTGAATAGTAATAAATACTGTCAACAAACATGCATGAGCATTTGAGTTTGCATTTAGTCTCTTGGGACCGATGCTACTTGAAGGTTTTCATAGTCCATATATCTTCAAATGGTTCAGCTCTGAAAATAACATGAGATAGAACACTAAATGTGATATATATATACGCATGGGCATTTTAGGTTACATTAGTTCCAGGGACCGACGCTACTTGAGGGGTTCCTTGGTCCACAAATCATAAATTTGTTTTAACTTTGAAAGTAATATATGAGATAAAATAATAAATTTTACATTTTATCTTAATTATATATATACATTTACATTATTATTTTCCTATCCAATCATATAATTTGTTAATTTCTATACATACATATATTATCATTTCCCTATCCAACCTCATAATTTGTTAATTTTTACATTAGTAAAAACTTGTTCAGAACCATAATTTTCTTCTATGTAAATATATATATACAAATTTTTAAAAAAAAGTTTAACCAAAATATGGTCGTAAAGAAAAGTACACTAGAAATTGAATAGTCTACAATAATTCTCATGGTGTTAATTTCACTAATGGTTATCACATTATACTAATCCTCTCTACGTATATATATAATATTAACATAGAGTTGTTTTATCATTTATTATATATAAATTTGTGATAACATATATGAATCATAAGTTTACATTGTTAATTAGTTCTTTAGGTTAGTAATGGAAAACCTATAAATATATGCATACTTGTTACAGTATGGAGATTAGTAATCGCATTAAAGAAAGATGTAGACGTCCTGATTGTCAACTTGGTTGAGTTTCTCTTTAGGATGTATAGTTAAGGATGACGATTAAAGTTCTTGAGAGGAACTCAGTTTTTAGGAGAGAGAGAAACTGGCAAATGAATTTCTTATGCATGTGAGATTTTTTTATAACGTTGATTTATTCTCTCTCTCTCTATATACACTCAAAGGAAAACTATTTATTAGCTAGTAAGGGTAATATGGAACGTCAACAATTACCAAGCTAAAATATAATAAGATAGATTAATAATTTGATCTATTATAATATAAATGATAACGATGACTATAAATATATATATATATATATATATATATATATATATATATACTTAGTGGAAAATCCCACCAATAGCAAAGCTATAAGTAGTGTCTGGGGAGGGTGGGATGTAGGTACACTGTACCTCTATCTAATAGAATAGAAATGTGACTTCTAGAGAGGCCCTCAGCTCTAAAAAACATATGTATGAAATAATAAACGAAATCAAAGTTCAACAGTAATATAATTAATAATAGCACTTTGTAATAATAATGATAGTAATATATAGATATATTCAAATAATAAGAATAAAATACAAAAAAGAAACTGCATAATATATGAAAAGAAAATAACATAATGGCGTGTGACCAAAAATACGGTAGAGAGGAGCCCCTAAGGTATTACTTTCTCCCTAAAAATCATTAACCTTAATTCTACGTTTCCAAGAATTCCTATCCTCAACCATGTCCTTAGAAAGGTTTAGGTCTAGCAAATCATGCCTAATTCTCTTATCCCAAGTCAATTTAGGTCGGCCTCTACCTCTCCTCCCCTCTATAGTAATGTTTTCTACGGATATAACAGGATTCGTTGTTTGTCTTCTCTTCACATGTCCAAACCATCTCAATATTTACTCTCTTATTTTGTCTGATATGTTAGCTACCCCTAGTCTCTCTCGAAACACACTGTTTCTTATTCGGTCTAATCTTGTGTGCCCATACATCCAGTGCAACATTCTCATCTTTGCTACCTCCATCTTTTGCTCTTGTGCCTTCTTGATGGCCCAATAATCTGCTCCATATAACATTGCAGGTCTAATTTCGACCCTATAAAACTTTCCCTTTAGTTTAGTTTGGAATCTCCTATCGCACAATACACCTGTGGCTGCTCTCCATCTACACCATCCTATCTGAACTCGATGGACCACATCATTGTCCAACTTCCCATCGCTCTGGACAAACGATCCTAGATACTTGAACTTCGTTACCTGCGGAACCATTTGCCATTCAATGGTGATATGCTCCTTAACCAGTACATGCCCATCTGTATCCTTTATAAACTTCACAGGCCCTAGATCTTGCCTTTTACGCTCCCAGGCTTTGGCAATCTTAAACATAAAATATTCCCCCTCTTTAGTTTCTAAACGTTCATACATTCGTTTATATGCCGTGTTCTTTGCATCTGACACTGCCTTCTTTGCCTCTCTCTTGGCCGTTTTGTAAGTCTCCCTCAATCTCCCTCGCTCCTCCTCATTCGTGCATCTCATAAGCTCCCTAAAACTTTCTTGTTTGTCCCTTATCTTGTCTTGTACGGCCTCATTCCACCACCAAGACTCCTTATGCCCACTTGCCTTTCCTGTTGTGACCCTGAGAGTCTCCTTTCCTACTTGAATGGTCTTTGTCGACATAGCTTCCCATATCTGAGTTGAGTTCCCATCTAGTCGAATCAATTTCTTCAACATGAGTTTACCCTTAAACAGTGGGAGAATTTTGTCCTTCAAATTTCCCCATCTAATTCTAGGTGTACATTTCCTCTCTCGTGTAGTCAGCTTATTTCTTAAGCCTATATCTGCCACCAGCAGTCGATGTTGAGCCACAACTGTCTCCCCGGTATGACTTTGCAGTCCCTCCACCAGCGTCGGTCTCCTTGCCTCATCAAAAGGTAGTCAATTTGTGTGTTGCGTCCCCCACTGCTAAAAGTGATCAAATGGGATTCTCTTCTAAAAGTACGAATTTATAATACCTAGGTCGTGGGCCACCACAAACTCTAGAAGATCTGTGTCAGTCTCATTCCTATCACCAAAACCGAAGTCCCTATGTATGGCTTGAAAACCATCGTTAACCTTACCAATGTGTCCATTAAAATCACCTTCTATACAAATTCTATCACCCCTAGGTATGCCCCCTACCACTGCATCTAGGCAATCTCAAAATTCTTTCTTTTCCTGATCCCTAAGCCTACATGAGGCATGTAGGCGCAAACTACCGCCACTACTTCCTCCCCTAGTACTAATCTTAACACCATAATCCTGTCATTATGTCTTATCACCTCCACCACACTAGTGTGTAGTTCCTTAGCCACTAGAAACCCCACTCCATTCCTAGCTCCATCATAGCCCGAGCACCATAACTTATACCCATTACACTCGGACCCTCTATGCCTTTCCACTTAGTCTCCTGGAGGCATGCTATCTGAACCTTACGTCTTTTAAGCACATCTATCAATTCTAGCAACTTACTATTTATTGTTCTTACATTCCAAGAAGCCAAACACAATATATGCTCCCTATCTTTACCCTTACCTACACCCCTCGTTTCAGGACATGGTCTCAAGTAATGGTCATGGCTCCTACGATCTATGATTGTAACTAGTCACACACAAGCAATATAACACCCAATTTATATAAGTAAAACCACGTATAGCAAGTCATAGAATACCCTGTCACACACAAGACGCACCACAACTACTCACCCAAAAGTACTCACAAAAGCCCAATGTGTGTTAATGAAATATTGTTTAGGATTAATACTATACAAGATAGTATTTTAAATTTGAAAAAATGTGTATGTTAAACAAGTTATAAAATATTTATTATTTAATTACTAAAAGTCTTTTACTATGGTATAACTTGTGTTTATAGGAATATTAGGAATTTAGGATTGAGTGCACCTGGGTATTTGTTGCGAGATCGTCGTTGATGATGTAGGTGGAAGACGGAATCCCTAGCCAAGAAGCTAAAAAAAAGACGTTGGTCGCTTGAATCTAGCGATGATCGGTATTTGTAAACCACACAAATCTCTAGATTTAACCTTCTCGACTGTTCCTTGACCGTTTGTAAACCACACAAATCTCTAGATTTGCGAGATATCGTAGATCTGATGAAGACGGTTAGCCAGAAATGGGAGAATGATGTAGCTGTGTCTGGAAGAAAGGCAGAGCGACGGTGTCACCGGCGCCGGAGAAAGATGACGTTCGTCGGAACAAAAATACGACGGAAGACGTCGGTGAGGCGGAGATAGATAGATCGGAAAGTCACAATAGAGTTTGATCAAAGTAATAACGGATATATATATATATATATATATATATATATATATATATATATATATATATATATATATAAAAGGGTTCAAATAAGAATAAAGAGTTTCCTAGGAATGGTAAGAACCAATAGATTTTTGACATTTGGCATTAAAACCTATGGCAAAAGAATAATTCTAGGAAACTATGTCGGTTATAATGGTGAAAGAGTAATTGTAGGAAACTAAGTCGGTTTTTGGTAATTTTAAATCTCAACCATTGATTAACATGATCCAATGGCTATGATTTATTCTTGGTCTTCCTAGAAAACTATTTCTTTTTAGTATAACCCTCCCCAATATATATATATATATATATATATATATATATATATATATATATATATATCTTAAATTCTCCCACTTGGCCGAGTAATCATTTATTATGAGTATTAGATAAACCTGATTAGGAGTTAACACTTATTTTAGCTTTAAACTCAAAGTGGAGCAGAGAAATACAATCATTGAATTAAATATCAGCTCAAGACCCCCATTAATCATACATCAGTCCTTATTTAAAACCTAAGTAGTTATGATCAAAATTTTCAAGTAAGCCCTTCAGAACGTTTGATTTATATAATAATTTGCCTATATGTCATTATGCATTTAAATATATTAAGAGACATACAAAATCAAAATTGATGAGAAAAAAATAATAGTTAATCATTCATACTACGATGTGCAGTTGTACATGGTCATCAATAAACCCCTCATGATTATAAGAGCTTTCATATTACTTATGGGTAATAGACCTTAGTTATAGGATCCTTAAGCATATCATGAATATATTCGATATGAAAATTTAGTTTCCTCAATTCATTCATAAACGAATAACTAATTTCATATTGAATTTTAATGCAGCACCTCCCAAACTGCTACTGTTCTAGAAAATTTGGTAGCTGACTTTATCACAATTAGTCTTCAATATATAATTTATATGGAGCTAATAAACTTATGAGTCCGCTGATAAATATTCAAAAACATTTATTGATTAGGTAACGTTTATTGATTAGGTTGTTGTTATTAGTTCATTATGACTCCTCCGTGATTTAGATTTATCTGTTGACATATGAATACATCCCGAAAATAAGATTTTGTTATATTTGAACATAGCAATGCTTAGAGTAATTAACCGGTTTGAATTATCACTTCTTCTTTTAAATTATAGTCTCTTGTTCCTTTAAAGATATCTTAATACTCATTTAGATGCTTCACATCAATCTAGACATATCTAGTGTATTGCAATTGTCACACCCCAACCTAAGACGGAAATGTCGGGGCATGATTCAATTGCTCATAGCTCGAAGATACTATCATAATATAAAAGTGACAATATCTATTTAATTATTTTATTTCAAATGTGCACACAATATCCAAATTCAACAAAGCTAATCAAGTAAACAAATATAATGAGTTTAAATCCATGTTTGTCTTCAATAAAACCCTAAGGTATTGTCTACGTGTCCAAACTTCAATTTTCAATACAAGCAACCTGCATATGCTTAGAAAATGGAGTTTGTCAGCATAAAGTTGAGTGAGAATATCACTAGTTTTGCATATCAATATAAATAAGCATAACGTGATAAAAGCGGTAAATATAATCAAACCATAAACAAGTATGTAGATCGTTGCCAAGTGAATCAGGCGTTGGTCAATAGCATCAGAACCCAATACATGGGAGTATGATGGACCCCTCCGAATATACGAATAAATGAATATTAACACAATATACGAACGAATGTATATTAACACAAATAAGCACGCAACACGTATATTTGATTAAGTCACTCACAATTACAAGTATGCATTTGTTTGATATATATATAGTATGAAATACGGATAGGTACGCATATGTCCCCAAAAAGTTTAGAAAAGTTGGTATGGTAAAATAGGGGAATGATAAAACTCACCTTAGATTAATGACAAACGAATATAAACACGATTAAGCGAGTTAATGAATAAGCGAGTCGTCCACTACATGTCAAATGATATAAACAATTCAGAATCTGAGATTTTAGGATATGATAATATAAATAAAAACGAACTCGTTTCCGCTGGAATCAATCCAAACGGTTGTTTAGAATTCAAGTTATCTTTGTTTTAAGATTTAAGCGAGCTGGTACTGACCAGAATCTGAACAACGAGTCAGAAGTATGGTTTTGGCCAGTGGCCTTAAATTTTTTTTACAAGAATAAAAGTCTTCTGGATCGAACGTTGAATCCAACCAGAAGTATGAGAAAGCGCTAAGTCAAACTAGTTGACTATTTTGTCCTTTAACGAGTTTTAAACGATTTGACCAGTCAACACCCTTCAACCACCGAAATTGATTAAAGGTTATTGACTAGGGAATATATATGAATGATTTCTATGTTTACAAATTACCCGGAAAGTGAAAGAATCAATAGGAATGATGAGTCAAAGGTTCACACGTAAGCAAAGTCAAACGAACAAGCTTGTATTTTCAACAATAATGCAAAAACCGAAGGATTTTATGAGGCGTAGAGAGGGGTGACGGCTGAGAATACTTCTTAGGGTTTAGGTAAAGTTTGTGACAGAGATTATGAGCCTTGTTTATATAAGAATATAAAAAATGAACCATATTTGGAAGATTTACTCGTTTAAGTAACTAAATACGATTTTAATGACCAAATCAATGAAATAAGTTGTAGATTTCGTGCATGATCAGTAATTTATGAATATAGACTTGTATTTTAGTTACAATCCTTTTCTTGGACCTTAATTTACTCGATTTATGCCAAAAATAAGCGAAGATGCTAAAAACAAATTAGGAAACAAAATAAGCTATTTAATTAGAAAATCTAGTACAATAACTAACAAAATTTGGCTTGGACACAAAGAAAACGAAATTGGACCAGCTATAACATTTCTTGGAGTTTAACTTTCGTTAATTTAATCGAAAATAGGAAAAAATTGACAAAATTAGTCCCTGTAGTTCCCGAAAATATGATTTTTAGCCATTTTAAGTGATTATAAAGATTTCTAAGGATTATTTGGCATAATTGAAAGTTATGAAATTATAAAATAAGTTAAACCAAGTTAAATACAAGTTTTAATCAGTTCAAAAGATCCGAATTACATTCTCGAATCTGTTTAAATAAATACGAAAAATCCGAGATGTTACAGCATTTGTGTAATATCTGAACGAGTATAGACTTTAATCCACATAAGGCTTTTACTTAATGAAGCTTAAGGAAATAATCTCAATGATCAAATTATCCTCTAAAACTCTAAAAGAGAACAATATTGTTTGTTACATGTGTGAGGACCCATTTAAGATAAAATTTATGGAACAAATCTAACGTCCCTTTGGGGCTATCTCAGAATGTTATGATATCTATCACGTAAGAGATATCTCTAAGATCTATCGTATCGAAGTATGCGTGAACAATGCTTTGACTTATGTAACATATACTTGTTAAAAGAATGTCATCTTTATAAGGAAAAATTTGTTTTAGTTGCATCCACTCATCTTGAGATAGGCACATTAATCCACTTGGTTCTTGATGAAAATAATTTTATTAAGATTTTATCACATTATGATGTTTGCGTTAACATATACATTGATTTTAGTGACTTGCATACTAACTGTTCTACCTTCAGCTTTGGAACTTTCACGTTGTTTGATGAACATGTATATATGTAAGTCAGCTGTTAGGGAAAGTTGTTTTAATGTTCATTTAATGTAGCTCTAAACTATTTTAAGCTACTTGAACAATGGTGATCCTCAAAGAAATCTTTTGTAATATAGATAAGGTGATTCTTTGATGATTTATTCTCTCTTGAATATAACCTTTAATGATCAATCATGCTTCTTAGTGCCTTTAACATTTGTATTAGGATTTAGTTTAGTCATGAACACTATTAGGTGCTCCAACAAAATCTCAAACGTTATTCTGACTTATGAAGTCTATTTTGCTAATCATAGCTTTATTACATTAAGAAGATTTGTTGATGCTAATGGTTTAATTAGAAGAGGTAGGATCAATAAATTTTCAAACACTATTTCAACTTTATTTAGGAAGGTTACATAATCATCAATGTTAGTAGGTTTTAAAAAGCTAGATTACCTCCTGGAGTGATTATTAGGTTTATTAGAAGTTTCAATTTTATGGATTAGCTCTTGGTTAGGTCGCTATCACTTTTCGGATTCTAAGCGCGTAAGAGTTGGTGCACTATGATGTACAAGAAGTGTAATCGGAGTGAAATACGGAGTAAATTTTAATGACTCTGTTCCCCTAACTCTTGTACTTTAGGCAAGTCCTTATAAGGACTTGCACTGCCCCCACTTACCTTAGAAACCCTTAGGAAATTTGCTTGCTTAGATTCCATTTTTAAAGACCAATAGATTCTAATAGAGAAACAAGTTAATGGCATCACTAGTCATTGTAGTCTCTCTTATTTGAGGACTATTTTAGCAATAGATCTGACTATGCCCACGCTTATGCAACAATGAAACTTTTATAAGGGTAGCATTAGATTCTAAGGAGAGATGTTTTAATGAGACAGTGTCGTGATGGAGCAGGGTCTTCTACAAGAGATGTAAATTGAGATGCTATCAAGTTTTCACTCCTCACTTCTTATAAATCTTGAAAGTTATGATTAAGACACTTAATGCTCCCACTGATCTTCGTTATCTTTAGGAAAGTTACGAGAGAAATTTCAATGATATACATGATGTGGGAACCTGCTGTTCATATGTTAGACTTGATTTGATTTCCTTAATTTCCAATTGTCATAAAAAACTTAGGAACATAATTTGAGGAAATCCTATTAAGTATATTGTAAGACCCCGAATCCCGGGAATCCTACAGTTGGTATTCAACCATAATACTTATAAAAATACTTAAACTTGAAAACAGTTCATTCCATTAAAATAACCAATTCAGAGTATGATTCAGCGGAAAATCATAATTATTAAAAACTAGTTCCCAAGACCCGGGAATTATGCCCAAAATAAAATTTCAATGTATTTAACAAAACTTTGAAATAAAAAAAAATGTTCATTATTAAAACTTCCGACTAAGTATGCCTTTCACCGTCCAAGTAGCTTCATGCACGTCCAAGCGGTAATGCATCCTCCTCCTAATATGAAACTCACACTAACATGCACACAAAGTCAGCTTGAGCTGAGTGAGTTCAAGTTTTAATAATTGACATCTAAAATAATAATAATCATAATCATCCAAGAGTTTTAAAAATAAAACGGGTTACAACAGTTAGGCCATCATCAATAATAGGTAATCATCATTATATATATATAAACATCCTTATAATTATATCCCTACATATATATCATCCAAGTAATAACATCAGGGTCGAGCACACGTACAACCCAAACACGTAATATCCAAGTAATAACATCAGGGTCGAGCACACGTACAACCCAAACACGTAACATCCGATGATGATCATGCCACACGAGCCTCCCCCCTCACGGGCTTTCCAGGGCCCGCCACAGGATTTAAGAACCTGAGTAGTATAGTTTGGCCCGGCCAAGATCACCATCCATCAGTATGCAAACACAAAGTAGGCATATGCAACATCCTTAGTCGAAAACGACTAATTAACATCACCAATTATTGGTCATAAAGTAACGCATGCATAAACACGCGTATATATATATATATATCATCCCAAACGTACAATCATGAAAGTAAGCCTAGGGTTTAAAGTAACACCGGCATACCCATTCATAAATATCATCTCATGACATACTGCAATACGAGTAAGCCTACATCCTTGAGTCTAGACCATAAGTAATGTCCATAATCTTATAAAATATATAACCATAGACGAGCCTCGAATATTCCAGGGCGTAGAGTATAATTCACATATATTTTCATAAATCCACAAGTACGAATAAGGCTATGTAATACCATCCAAATAGTTTAAACAAGTATAGTCGAATAAAATTTTAATATGGTGTGCATGCTAGCTCAAAACAATGAACTCACCTGACACAAGGTATGATTTCACCACATGCTAGAGGACCCCTAAGTAATCCCAAAACTCAAACACCTATTGGTTTACATACAAACATTACTAACGACATCGAAAGGACTCATTTATCCTACGAGATGTTCTAACATGGTTCGAGTTACCTAAAGCCTCGACCTCATCACACTCAATCATAACAGCCCCCGGGGCCTTACATTCACCAACACGACCCTTAGATACTCCCGGGAATAAAGAATTCCCAATTTACCCCCGGAAGCACTAGGTGACACTAACACGCACGTTTAAGAGTCGTTTAGGCCATTAACATCCAACTCAGCCCCGTGTGGACCCAATATGATGAATTCACTGCCAACAAGTCCACACGACGCTACACGAGTCAAATGGGTCGGTAACTCGCAAGTACAACGCACCAACTATTCAATAAACGCAATTGCGCGTTGTACCGACCTGTTTGAGTAACCGACAACCTATTCAGCCCCATAACTTATAAAAATGATTTTTCAACAGCCCGTACATCAAACCAAGTTCACCTGAGCTGAATTGGTCGTTAATCACTTCAACCCTCGCGTTAAACGCAACAATCAATAATTCTAGTCAACCAAACACAATCTTTCAAACTACAACTAGTTGACTAATCTAACGAACACCAGAAGACATGATTTTAAAGTATGTTATATGGGACATACCTAGGAAGATTGTGGTGCAAAAACTCACTTCAAACAGCCCCGACAAGAACACAATTGAACATCCGCCGGTTAAGCCTAAAACGAACTTATCGATCAATAACAAGTAAAACAGACAGATTTTAGCAACAACAATAGATCAAAAACAATATATTTTCATTGAGTTACAGATCCGAACAATAAACGAGTACGAATCTGTCAGAAATCGTTATAACCAAAACTCAACCCTAACGACCAATAAGCGCGTTAATATGATCAATTAAGGTGTATAGGACTTGGGGGAACATAGAGCTAACCTTCAATTGAAGTTTTGGACCTTAACCTTGGATGCACAAAAGAAAAACGAGGGTGGGGAGGCTGCACAAACTTCTAATCGGCTGAAGTGGGGGAAAGGGTTAGGGTTTTGTTTATGTTATAAAAATCTTACACTCTAGCCCCTAAAATTTTAAAGAAGTAACATCTTGGTTGAACTTGCATGAAAAGTCAAGTATGATAAACTTACGAGGGTGGCAAGGAGCTCCTGGAAGAATGCTAGATCAAGCTCGAAAGGTATACACAATGCCATAAGGGTAAACCCTTTTAACGGAAATTAACGGGCGTTACATATATATGAATGAATCTCTTTAAGACCGAGGGCCATAGAAGAAAGATAAGACACAAGCATATAGTCTTATAAATGATAAAAGAATTATGTTTGAATATTCCATTCGGAATAAGTTCCACGAATATCAGTGAAATATAATTTCTGGTAGACCCATACTTATTCCTTAAGCTAAATAATTCTTAGGGCATATAACACACGATTTTAAATCACGGAGAATGAGATTAGATGAAAACTATCCTCATCAACTATGCCATGACTTCTCATGAAATTTGGTTTTAATGGATGAAATTTATAAGTCTCATTCATCTTTTGTTAAATTCTCATTTACTTGATAACAAAAGGTGTGAAAGTGTCCATGTGTATCTAGTTATGTCTTATAAATGTTTCTATTCAGATATTGATAACAAATAATATGAGAGTTTAAGGTAAAGGCGACATTATGTTGGCTATGCAGATCTTACAACTGTCATAATGTAGCTTAAGTATCAATATTGAATTACGAATAATCTCCAGAATTTGTTAGGTATCATAAAGTGTAATTAGAAGACAATTTATAATGATTCTAATAGCTACAATATTTAAATTTGTCACCATTACTCATATTAGTTATTTGTTGATTTCTGGTAAGAAACATATAAAACTAGACTCAACATATCATGTGTTAATTGGAATATTAAGATTAGCAGACTTAAATATCATTAATAACTACTATTTTGCCAACTTATCTTTTGAATTACGGATATTCTTGTTGCTATGCATAGTCTAGTGGCATATTTCGGCAGTGAGATTTCTCATTGGAAAACTAAAAGTGGGAAGTAATACTTGTGTTTTGTCCATGGACCTTAGAATTATCCTCTTTTAGGTTTTAGTGGTAGTGAGTTGAATAACATTTTATATCTAGTGCCAGAAATTTCTTTTCTTGTATATATATTGCTGACCAACACACTCAGTTTCTTTTGGTACTTCGGAGTGTTATGGTTGATTTTTAAGATATCAAACTGTATTAGTGAAACCTTTAATATGTAATGTACAGGAAAATTGTATTTATTTCCATATGTGAGCCCTTAATTTCCATATGTGTGCCCTTAATTTTATGGGTCATGGTATTATATATTATGATGTATTCACAAATGCCATTTAACCTTATAGTTAGAATTTAGAAGGAATGGATACATCGTATGAGCTATTTTGCTTAGTCTTAGGAAAAACTGAATTTAGTATAACTTTAGTGATGACATATATTTAAATGAGTTCTTGATTATCGTAAGAGAAATTAAGTTTAACTTATCCCATTTGTCATGCTTTAGTTTTCAATAATATGATTGTTATTAGAAAGAGCGGGAGAATTGTCATATTATGTCTCGAGGAATAATTAAAACCAAGAAGAACTAAATGTTTATTAAAACTTTTTATGAAGCAAAACTCATATTGGGGTTTTAAGATTTAGAGTGGATGCTTCGGATAAGGGACTAATTTATACAAGAAAGTTAGAGTGAGCAATATTATTGGATATTAAAGTAAAACGGATTAAAATTTATGATCATTAAATTAATGAAGGATCATTAATGTGAGGATAATTATATTTTATTGAAGATGTGATATGTCTATTAGTAACATCAAACTAATAGACTTGGTAATTAAAAGTTCTAGTTAAACAAAGACAAATCACTTTTGGGCAGAAATGAAATCATTTAAGTATGTATGCAAAACAATTGTGACACATCACCTTTCGGTAGAAGTGATACAATTACTTTAATTATGCACAAGTTGGTTTAGCTAGGCTTAATTGTAACACATCACATTTGGACAGAAGTGAGACATTAGATTCATATTAGGCAAAACCAACAAAAGATTATAATTAGACTTGAATGATAGGGTAGATGCAACACATCACATTTGGGCAGAAGTGATACATCAAAAGTTCATTCAAGTTAAGCCTTTTATGCTTCGTAAAAAATATAATATTTAAGTGTTTATAAAACATTTTAGTAAATGACAAAAAATTGTTTAGGGGTAAGGATTTTAGGTTTCCGGTAAGACCTTAGTTGTCGGGAATTTGGATTCTTGGGAATGGTTAGTTTCCAACTTTTAATGGGTTTTCGGTATTTAGATGTTTACGGGATTTTATGGAGTTTTCGGGAAAATGTTGGTTCTGGTATTAGTGATTTTTCTGGTTTATGTGGTTTATGGGTTATAACCCCAAAATAATTTTGAAAACTCATAAACTGTTAGAACCCATAAACTGGTTTAAGCCATAATTCATGAATTTTTGAATAACCCATGACCCGTAAACTAGTTTAAGCCCTTAACCCATGATTTTTATTAACTAAATTAATAATGATAAGATGTGGTTCATATATTTTAGTGATTAACAATTATATCTGTTTCCTATTTTCAGGGGATTAAAATCTTTAAGAAAATACTAAAACTTTTAAGTTATTCAAGATTTGAATAATTATTTCCGTGAATAATCAATAACAGATTTGAATCTAGATTTGAACCAAAATATGTATAATTTTCGAGAATTTCGTTAAACACGAAGAAGGTCATCGAAAATTTTAATAGTTAAACATAAAAAAAAAAACTGGAATCGAAATCTTTAAACATGATTTTAATGATGTAACGTCCTCGTTTTGAGAAATAAAGCAATATAAGTTTATTTTAATCGTGTGTCATGTAACGTTATTTAATCTAATTAAATAATAATAAGAGGAAAGGATAAGATTAAGGTGGTTATCGGGCTTAAGAGGGATTATGGGCCTAAGCTTGGGCCTAGCCTATATAAATAACCTAAAACCTTAAATCATCATCCTTATCATTATTACCTCATCATTTTCATCATCCAGACACACATACACACATACTCACCCTCCTTCCCTCAAGCATTCCTTTTCATTCTATCCAAGATCTAAAAAGAACCATTTAGGATTCAAGTAATCAAGATCTAATCAAATCCTAAAGGTATGTATGTATTAGATTCATCAATATTCATTTCATCTTCATCTTGTTTCCATTCTTGTTAAGATCTAATAATAAAATGAACAAATCTTGAAAGCTTGGAAACGAAATGAATCCAGTCTAACTGACTTTAACGAACTCTAAACAAACCTAGTAAGGAAATGGATCTAGGTTTGAATGGGTTAGCATAACATAATGATATATATATTAACGAATGACGGTTTCAACCGAATATAGATGGGTAGACTCGGTCATAAAGGAACTTGAGATAAATGGAATTAGGCGAAAATGAGAAGGAGTTGATCAAATTGAGTCGAATAAGAAAAGAGGGATACGGATCGAGTACGCAAAGGACTCGAGTCCTTAATCAAAAAAATGGATCTGACTGGAATTCGACTCTAGTTGGAGTGGATTGGAATTCGACTCTAGTTAGAGTTGATTGATTTGACTCCTATGTGACTCGAGTGGAACCTAAACGACTCCTAGGTGACTCGAGTGGAACCTAAATGACTCCTATGTGACTCGACTGGAAAGCCCACAATCGACTCGACTAAGTCGATTAGATTAATGACGGGACTCGACTCGTTTGGGTTTAGGGTGCACTCGATCCAAATGAATCGACTAAGGTTACAGTAGCTCGAATCGAGCCGAATTGTAAAGGAGAAATGGGACTCGGCTCAGTTCAATTAAGAAGGAAGTAAAGTCAACTCAAATGTAATAGGAAGAGAACTTAAACCGAACCTGGTTCAACGAAAACATAGACCGGTCCCGTAACCCAACACAAATAAAAGAGTATATATAGAATATAAACCAAACTCGAGAATCGACTCGTTAAGAAAGTTTAAACATATAAAATCATTAGTAATTGTTAACTTATAAAAAAAATATATATACGAGAACTTAAACCGAGCATGCGTTAAATATGAACTCGACACGAAGTCGACTCATTGAAAAACCATTAGCTAATAAACTCGTTAAGAGAACCTTAAGTTAAAAAGATTGGTTCGTTAAACTAGTAAGTCCGCTCGTTAAGGTAATAAAGTTAGGATTCGTTAACCCGTGAGTTCGGATCATTAACCGATAAAGTTTGGTTTCATTAACTTAAGAAAGTAAGATATTTAAAGTTAGAAAATTAATACACATAATTATTAAACAGTTAGTCGACCACAACTGAAGAAAGGGATTACGATTAATTCAGAGAGCAATCGTCTACATGTGAGTCTAGCCCCTTTTCTATGTTATGTTTTCGGGGCTGTGTGCATACTACGACGTGTTAGAGTAATACACTTACCTTAAATGGTAAGTGTATAGTAAGTATATATTTGTGTATGTATGTGAATGCTATTGAATGATTAATTAGTATGCCCGTAGTTATAAGTAATTATATTATAATTGAAGGATAAAGGTATGAAACGAACGTATGTGTGGTTGTATGGCGAGAATGCATGGTTTGTATGGTTGTATGGTTGAATGGCTAATAAGGGTTACAGACCTAATAATATATGCGAAGAGTAAAGGGTGGCAGAACCTAATAATATCTGCGAAGAGTAAAGGGTTGCAGACCCAAATAATATATGCGAGAATAAAGGGTTGCAGACCCAAATAATATCTGCGAAGAATAAAGAGTTGTAGACCCTAATAATATATGCGAAGGTTATAGGGCGAAAGGCTCTTTAAAACATAGAGCGATCATGTATGTATTAATTAATAAAAGTAAGATAAGTATGAAAGTAAGAAATGCACGTAAGTATGTTTAAAAGAAAGGTCAGCAGGTTAAGTATGTATTACGTATCTTCGGATACATATATGTAAGAATGTGAATGTAATGTACGTTACCTAATTAACTAGAACTCACGTAGCTGACTTTTAGTATGCACGCAGGTGAATAGGATGAGGCAGGTTGCTTGATGGAGACACATGGCAATAAGATGAAGACTGGCATCGTTGTGAAGAAGATTCACGTGTTATTTATGTTTAATGTTAAGACTTATATTATTTTGTTTAAGACAAAGTACTTATGTATGTAAGAGTGATTGACTATTTATTCCGCAAATTGTTTTAATTAATTATGATTTCCGAATTATGTGAATGAGTAATTCCAATCCGCACGAAAGTAGGGCACCCGGGGCCGGGGCCTTACAAATGAATTTTGAAATTAATAGGGTTTATTAAATATGACTTTTAGCGATTTTAAATAGTTTCATAAACTGTTTTATTCATAAAACACGAAAACATAAAACGAAAAAATTATGGTTTTAATCAAAGTTCATTATTTCCCATTTTAATTTCAGATATAGTGAAAGCATGAAGAACTGATTAATCAATATTGCTTTGATACCACATGTTGATCAGTTCTTTTTGTTAATAATGGAAAAATATGATAATATGATAAACCTGTAATTATATGTGTACCTGTTACAACATGGGGATTAGTACCACACTAGAAAAAGATGTAGACGACTTGGTTGTCAACTTGGTCGAGTTCTCCTTTAGAATGTATAGTTAAGGATGGTGATTAGGGTTCTTGAGAGGAACCCGGTTTTTTGGAGAGAGAGAGAGGAGGCGCACGAATTTCTCATGTGCGTGGGATTTTTTTTTATGATATTAATTTGTTGTCTCTATATGTACACCTAAAGGTAAACCCTTTATTAGCTAGTAAGGATAATATGGCCCATCAACAATTAACAAGCTAATATATAATAAGGTATGTTAATACTTTTGATCTATTATATATCAATGATAACGATGGCTATATATATATATATATATATATATATATATATATATATATATATATATATATATATATATGGTTGGTATCATTTCAAAACTCTAAAAAAATTAAAAACGTTAAAGAACTCATAACAACCAAACATTTTTAAAAAAATTTTCATATATCAACATTATTTGAGAATAGTTTTACCATATTTTATATATAAATTTTTTATTTACATAAATCACAAGATTACATATGTGTAAAATTTATATGATAACAAAATTACATGTGTAAAAAAAAATTTAGATACGCGTAAAAAGTAATTTTTGTAATTGTAATCTTAAATGTGGACATAAAAAGTGATAAAACTACATTCAAATAACATGAACATACAAAAAAGTTTATAAAAACTGTTAGTTATTAAGAGTTCTTTCAAGTTCTTAAATAAATTAGGAGTTTTGTAATGATAATCAACTTATATATATATATATATATATATATATGTGGAGATAATCAAAAGAAAACTGCTCCATAGATAGAAAACTTAAAAACTCATAAAGAATTATTTTTAATTAAAAATGAAAAAAATATTTTCAATTTTTTTTATTCCATTCTTCTTATATTTTGTTACTCTTCACCCGAAAAAAATAAAGAAAAATAAAAAAAACGTTGCAATGCACATATGTATTACTGTGCGATACTGTTGTATTACACATCATGTGCAATAGTGTGTATTTGTATGTTCAATATTGTTTAATTGCATATATTCAATATTTGTGTATTGTATATGTGAAGTAGTGATATATTATATGCAAATAATAATAATAATAATAACAATAATAATAAAATAAAAGTCGATGTAATGCATATGTGCATTAGTGCTGTATTACACATACATACTAGTGTGCATTCGATGTTTGCATTAGTCTTATACCGCATATATACAATATTGTGTATCAAATACGCGTAATATTGTTGTGTTCTATGCAATACAACATTCTTGCATATATGTAATAAATACTATTGCACATATGCACTTTTTTTAAAAAAAATATATAAACATATAAGAATAATGAAAGAAAAAGAAACTACAAAATATTTAAAAAAAAGTTAAAAATAATTCTTTAAGATTTTTAAGTTTTTCTTTTTAAGAGGAATTTTCATTTGAACCCACACACACACATATATATATACACACACACACAAAGGTTAGAATAAGAAGCCTCAAATATCTAGAAAGTGTAGGAAAAGATCTTGACCCTTGATTAAGAATAACAAATAAGGGTAATCTTATCCGGTTAATAAATTATTAAATAAGGTATTTATTTGAGTGGTTAATGAGATTGCTATATTTGAGATTCAATTTATTATAAAAAACAAACCAACTTTTTCATATATATGTAAATGCTGCCGCTTGCCTCATCAGTGCCTTGGTGTTTCGTCTTTTTTGTCTTGCTCACAATACTCAAAATCAAGCAGGTACATGTTTGATTGTGTGATTTATTTGAATATTGATAAATCACACACGATGAAAAGGTATCTCAATCCATGTTTTATATTTATTTACTGATAAGAAAGTGAGAGTTTGTAATTGTGTTATGTTTGTTATTTATTTATTCAATCAGTTTGAATATGAATTTATAATAATTATTTTGAAACTTTGAATACAGGGATACCAGTTGGCTCCGCCGCTGTCCACTGTTCCGCGCGGTTGCGGTTTGATTATTGTTGTTATTATTAATCTACCGCCCTTGTAGTTGTAGTTTGATTATATGTCGTCTTCGTCCACCGCTTCGTCGCCGTCCACTCACAGTAGTAGCCCCGGTTGGGTGGAATGATTGTGATCGATATAAACCGAGACATTGGTGGTGACGACAGAGGTGAATGAAACGTCGCTGACTTAATATGCTTTAATATATATTTTTTGTAGCTAGAATTAATACTAATTATGTTTTAATTATTGGTGTGTTTTGTTAAGTGTGTTTTCATTCTTGTGTTCTTAGTGTTCTTGGTGTTGTTGATGTTGTGTTTTAAATATGGATTAATATTTGGTGTTGTGTTTTAAAACACACTGTAATATAGATTACGATGTGTTTTTGGTGTTGTAATTTAATTTTGTATCCATATATAATACAACATACTAGACAATTATGCCCTTAGAGTGTTATAAATCATGAATAATTAAAAAAAAAAACACACCGCCTACAAAACACACTTTCCATCTAGACTATCTGATCATCAAATCTTACGCACTAGATTACTTCTTACACTTTTTAGACACACTCCACTTCTTATTATAACTCCACCCTATATATAATATAAATATATATTCTTACATTCTCCCACTTGGTCGAGTAATCATTTTTATGAGTATTAGATAAGCGTGCTAAGGAATTAATACTTATTTTAGCTTTAAACTAAAGCTGATCAAAGAAATACAAAAATCATTGAATTGGACATCAGCTCAAGACTCTCATTAATTATATTGATTTGTGTTTGTATTTAATTCCCTGGACCAATGCTACTTGAAGGTTCCCTAACCACAATCGATAGA